>NC_085141.1:12168833-12490549 GCF_024139115.2 Armigeres subalbatus
TGAGTTAAAATTTTGAACTTCGTACTCAAAGTTTAGTTCTTTAAACTTTTTTTTTAGGTTCTTTATTTTTTCTGTGTGGATAGTTTGTGGATAGTAGGCGATCCAGTATAGTGTTGGAACACGAAGGCCGACGGTACGGGGGAGATAAGTTCAAGTGAGCGAAAAAGGAAGACGAAGGATTTCGATAAAGTGCTTTTTATCGAAGCACTTCGAGCGGACAGCGGCGCTACAAATCTTGACGCAGACCAGCGGACGGAAACGCTAGCGAGGGCTTACGATGCAACGATGCCGAGGAGATTAGAGCCAACGAACAACCGGCGGCCAAGTTACTAGTGGAACGAATATTTTGCCAACCTTCGCGCTGCCTATCTCAGAGCTAGGAAACACTTTCATCGGTCTGAAATGATCGGAGAGGAGCGAAAGATAGGTTTCCGTGAAGCTAGAGCGGTTTTTAAACGAGCGATCAAAATAAGCAAGTCCAACTGCTTCAAGGAGTTGTGCCGAGAAGCTAATGCTGATCCTTGGGGCAACGCTTATCGGGTCGAAACAAAGAAGATCAGGGGTCCAGTGACGCCAGCCGAAATGTGTCCGGACAAGCTGAAGATCATCGTGGACGGCCTTTTCCCGCAGCATGGTTCTACGACGTGGCCGCGTACGCCGTACGAAGATGAAGACCGAGTAGCCACTGCAGATATTATTATTATTATTTATTCAGACTAAGGCCGAAGTGGCCTGTGCGGTATATAAGAGTCTTCTCCATTCGGCTCGGTCCATGGCTACACGTCGCCAACCACGCAGTCTACGGAGGGTCCGCAAGTCATCTTCCACCTGATCGATCCACCTTGCCCGCTGCGCACCTCGCCTTCTTGTATCCGTCGGATCGTTGTCGAGAACCATTTTCACCGGGTTACTGTCCGACATTCTGGCTATGTGCCCGGCCCACCGCAGTCGTCAGATTTTCACGGTGTGAACGATGGATGGTTCTCCCAACAGCTGATGCAATTCGTGGTTCATTCGCCTCCTCCACGTACCGTCCGCCATCTGCACCCCACCATAGATGGTACGCAGCACTTTCCTTTCGAAAACTCCAAGTGCGCGTTGGTCCTCCACGAGCATCGTCCAGGTCTCGTGTCCGTAGAGGACTACCGGTCAAATGAGCGTTTTGTAAATTGTCAGTTTGGTACGGCGGCGAACTCTATTCGATCAGAGCGTCTTGCGGAGTCCAAAGTATGTACGATTTCCAGCCACTATACGTCTCCGAATTTCTCTGCTGGTATCATTTTCGGCAGTCACCAGTGAGCCCAAGTACACAAATTCTTCTACCACCTCGATTTCGTCACCACCGATGCCAACTCGCGGTGGGTGGCTCACATTGTCTTCTCTTGAACCTTTTCCTATCATGTAATTCGTCTTCGACGTGTTGATCACTAGTACGATCCGCTTGGCTTCCCTCTTTAGTCTGATGTAGGCTTCCTCCATCTTCTCAAAGTTACGTGCCATAATATCTATGTCGTCGGCGAAGCCAAATAGCTGGACGGACTTATTGAAAATTGTGCCACTCGTGTTAATCCCTGCTGCGATGTTGAATAGCAGACACGAAAGACCATCACCTTGCCGTAACCTTCTGCGGGTTTCGAAGGGACTCGAGAATGACCCTGAAACTCGAACTACGCACATCACCCGATTCATCGTCGCTTTGATCAACCGTGTCAGTTTATCCGGAAATCCGTTTTCGTGCATAAGCTGCCATAGCTGGTCCCGATCGATTGTATCATATGCGGCTGTGAAGTCGATGAATAGATGATGTGTGGGCACGTTGTATTCGCGGCACTTCTGCAGTACTTGGCGAATGGCGAACACCTGGTCTGTGGTGGAGCGTTCGCCCATAAAACCCGCCTGGTACTGCCCCACGAACTCCCTTGCAATTGGTGCTAGTCGACGGCATAAAATTTGGGAGAGTACCTTGTAGGCGGCGTTCAGCAATGTGATTGCGCGGTAGTTGCTACAATCCAGCTCATCGCCCTGTTTGTAGATGGGACACACGACACCTTCCATCCACTCCTGCGGCAAGACTTCCTTCTCCCAAATCTTGGTAATGACCCAGTGCAGCGCTCTAGCCAGTGCCTCACCACCGTGTTTAAATAGCTCTCCTGGTAGTTGGTCAACCCCAGGGGCTTTGTTGTTCTTCAGCCGGCCGATCTCCTCCTGGATTTCTTGGAGATACGGAGCCGGTAGAGTTATGTCCTGCACGCGTTCCCCAAGTTCCATCACCATACCGCCATCTTCGTCTGCCATATCGCCATTCAGGTGCTCTTCGTAGTGCTGCCGCCACCTTTGGATCACCTCACGCTCGTTTGTAAGAAGGTTCCCGTTTATGTCCTTGCACATATCGGGCTGTGGCACGTGGCCCTTACGTGAACGGTTCAACTTCTCATAGAACTTTCGTGCCTTATTAGCGCGGTACAGTTCCTCCGTCTCTTCACGGTCTCGATCTTCCTGCTGGCGCTTTTTCCTCCGGAAAATCGAGTTTTGTCTGTTCCGCGCCCGTTTGTATCGTGCCTCGTTCGCCCTCGTGCGGTGTTGCAGCAATCTCGCCCATGCTGCATTCTTCTCCTCAACTAACTGCTCACATTCATACCAGTCGTTTCTTTGATCCACCGTGCCTAGTGCGGCGGTTGCGGTGCTTCCAATGGCGGATTGAATATCTCTCCAGCCATCTTCAAAAGATGCTGCGCCTAGCTGCTCTTCCGTTGGGAGTGCCGCTTCCAGCTGCTGCGCGTAGTCTTGGGCTAGTCTACCGTCTTGCAGCCGCCCAATGTTTAGCCGCGGCGGGCGACTCCGACGCGTGTTGATCACCGTCGAGAGTTTTGAGCGCAGACATACTGCAACGAGGTAGTGGTCAGATTCAATATTCGCACTGCGGTAAGTGCGTACGTTCGTGATGTCGGAGAAGAATTTACCGTCGATTAGAACGTGGTCGATTTGGGTTTCCGTTACTTGATTAGGTGATTTCCATGTGGCTTTTTGGATATTATTGCGGGGGAGGAAAGTGCTTCGGACTACCATTCCGCTGGAGGCTACAAAGTTTATGCATCGTTGGCTGTTGTCGTTCAATACGGTATGCAGACTATCCGGTCCGATGACCGGTCTGTACCTTCCTACCAGAGCGTTCATGTCACCGATGACGATTTTGACATCCCGCAGTGAGCATCCATCGTATGTCTGCTCCAGCTGTGCATAGAAAGCTTCTTTTTCGTCTTCGGGTCTCCCTTCGTATGGGCAGTACACGTTGATGAAGCTATAGTTGAAGAAACGGTCTTTTATCCTCAGCTTGCACATCCTTGCGTTGATTGGCTGCCACCCAACCACGCGTTGGCGCATCTTTCCCAGCACTATGAAGCCGGTTCCCAGCTCGTTGGTGGTGCCACAGCTTTGGTAGAAGGTAGCCGCTCGATGCCCGCTTTTCCACACTTTCTGTCCCGTCCAGCAGATTTCCTGCAGCGCTACGACATCGAAGTTGCGGGGATGTAATTCATCGTAGATTATCCTGTCGCAACTAGCGAAGCCTAGCGACTTGCAGTTCCATCTTCCAAGCTTCCAATCGTGATCCTCTATTCGTCGCCTAGGTCGTTGTCGATTGTATCGAGTCGTATTGTCTTCTATGTCGTTCGTAATAAGTCGACTCCCTACATCTCGATGTTCTATATCTCGATATCTCTCCCTATGTAGATGGTTTCGTCAGTCCCTTCAATCTACATACATTTGGGCTTTCTACATCTCGATAATCTCCCTATCTCGATATCCCTCTATCTCGATGGGTTCTGATCATATTTTGTTCAGGATTCACTCTCCTTATGTCGATATGGTCAAATTTTTAGGCTACTTGACCATCTTTGGACAATAACAAACACATCAACAACAGGAAATGACATTTGTTTTGTTGTCGTTTTTCATAGCAACGAGCTTTTTTGAATCTAGTACACATTTCAATTTTCCTTCCATTCCTCGATCTCTCCCTATCTCGATGGTCCCTTCAATATCGAGATGTGGAGAGGCGACTGTAGTTGTTTTTAAAGGCGGCTTATTGGGCCTGCGCAAACCTCCTGTCTCGTCGGAGGGCCGTCGTGTCAGGGCTGTTTTGCGTCCCACCTAACACCAGGACTTGGGCTTGTGCGCTTTGAGCGGCACACGGTCGCTTTGGCGGAGCCTACTTGCGGATACATGCAGCTTTTTATAGAGGTTTAACAGGGCCCACTGTCAAACCCCACCACATCCTAGGCAGGCGCCACAACTCGCAGATGGCCTGGGGAGGGATCGTCAAGCCCTTGGACATAGTCCCTGCTGCCCTCAAGGTACAAATTAAGTGGTGGAATTAAATGGGATTGTACAAACTCGTCTTATGACAAATGATTCAAATGAGTGTTGTATTGTGAAAATGTTGTAAAGACAACTTTTTAATAAGTTGTTGAGAAAATACTTTAGTCTAGCAAAAAAAATATCGTTTTATCGGCATTACATCCCCCACTAGGACATTGCCACCTCGCAGCTGCGATGTTTCTAAGCCAAGTTACTCACCCAAAACAAATCTGACAAATCTTGTATGAAATCTTGGCGTATATGATTAGAAAATAATACAAATCTGTTAGATTTCATTACAACAATTGTAATTAAATATTCCGAAATTGTATATGCCAAATTATTATACAGTTTCTGTAAGGCTCTTTTGCACAGCTGTATTTTTGCACTCGTATATTATGAGGCAAAACACGATGATACTTTTATCCCCAGGGTAGTCAAGAAAATTTCTTAGTACGGACCGGGAATCGAACCCATACATCTTCAGAATGGTCTTGCTTTGCAGCCGCACAATGTTCCAGCATAAAATGTTGCTATAGAAATGTTTCAAGATATAGATATAGCCCCATATGAGATTCGGTTTGATTACCGACCACTAATCGAACGAGAAACATGGAGCCAAGTTGTTCACATCAAGTTGTTTCGCATTCCATGTTGTCGGTTCCGGTGGTTCGCTGTTTGCAATCGCGTTTGTTCTGAATACCTAACCTTACTTGCGTTGCAACTTCTGTACCTCCACTCCATGGACAGATTCATCGCTCAATGCAATGTGTGGATGAATGTCCTCACGAGACGTACCACGCCAACAGCATAGCTTGATGGCAACGATCCCCATGTAGAAAACATAGACAATGAAAGCTGTATGAATCGAACGGAACCGGTCAGTCAGTCAGTTCCAGTTTGTACCCGATCAGGAAGTTTTATCAGAAAGTGAAAGTTTTTCTAACAAGAAGAAAATTTATTTATTTATTCATTTATGTATTAATTTTATTTATTATCAAGCTAAGGCCGGAGTGGCTTGTGCAATGCATGAAAGTCTTCACCTTTCAGCTCGGTCCATGGCTACACGTCGCTAACCACGCAGTCTGCGGAGGGTGCGCAAATCGTCCTCCACTTGATCGATCCACCTTGCTCGCTGTTTTGACAAGAAGGAAACATGTACTTGAAATATATATGTTACCTTATTCAGTTAAATGGTTTTGATATATGACCAGGGTTCTGTTTAAACACAAATTTACACATTTTGTGCGTGCAAGTTTTCGTGTAGCAGTGTTGTAAATTGGGCGGATATCCCCAACCCCCACGACAGACTACGGTGGGCTGAATACGTCGTTCGTATGCTGGAGAAACGTTAAGCAAAGATAATATTTAGTAGAGAGCCCGGAAGAGACCATGTATGCTTCGTGGAAGGCTGCGTACACGATGGCTTTTTGCTGTTGAAGAGAACCTGACGGCGCTCAACGTTCAGGGCAACTGAAAGCGATTGGCCCACGATCGAGTTCAGTGGAGAAGGATACTCCATTCGGCGTGGGTTCATCGGAGAGCTGTAGCCCATCAAGTATTAAGTAAGAATCCCCCAACCCCATATCAGAGAATATCCTTCAACAATTGTACGCATGAGTTGATTTGAATTTATGTCAAAATGCGCTTGGTGCGGTTTTACAGAACCTCGAAAAAAAAATCTCTAGAAGAGGTTCAAAGTTCAATTCCTTTGAAATGGATTAAGTATTATTGTTGCAGATTTAAAGATTTACTTTGCATGACTTATTGCTTAAATTTTTTACCTCTTTAGAATGGTTATCGAAAATTTTGTCATGGTAAATATATTTTTTCCTGCTCGGGTAACTTTCAATGCGGAAGAGCTAATTGAAACTTGTTGGGTTTAGTGCACTGTTCATAGAATTGAATGGAGGGGCAGTTTCGCTACATTATATTCTTCCATTTGGAATTACTTGTACAAGAGGTTTCCGGGCTTTGTTTATGGTCGTCTACGATTTCTCATACATGGTAAAACAAATGCGTACATTGACGTACAACAGAAGACAACAATAACAGAAGATTGAAGTACAGTCACTTCTAATCACAGTTTGTTTCTGTTCCCTGAAAAAGATTTTTCTCCTAAATACGAGTAAATATTCGTTTTCTATTCAAATGCTGTTTTACATAATAAAGTTATCCAGTATATTATTGAATATATTATTAAACAAAAAATAATTTAATGTATTTTTTCGGTCTACAAAATCAATTTTATAGAAAATATTGAAATTCGTTATACTAATTGAACTACCTATACTACAGGACAGAGGATCTCCTCTCCAGTAGCCTTGCAAGCAAAGGCGTTAGATTGCTAATCCGGATATGGCGAGTTCGATTCCCGGTCAGGTCTAGGATGTTCTAGGGTGGGAAACATTCTCGACACCCTGGGCATAGTGTATCCATTGTACTTGCCACACAAGATACATACGCATGCAATAACAGGCATAGAAAAACTTTCAATTAATAACTGAGCAAATTCTGATAGAATTGGGGAACGGTTCGACACTTCACATCATCGCTCCTATTTCCTTTTTGTCATTTTTTTCACCAGTGAGCACGCGTGTTAGCAAAACGAAGGGACGAGATTGGTGCTGTATTTCTTTGTTTTGCGATGAGATGAACGGAAACGGAAACGAAATGGAAAACGGAACAGTTCCCTTACTAAGTAGGAAACCGGGCCACGCTGCAATTGGAACGTGAAGGCATTGAAGAAGAAGAACAATGCAGTTGATAATACAAATTCAAATGATTATTTTGGTCAAGTAGTTTATCACCAACTTAATGACGTATTCTCATTATTCCTGCGAAATTTTGTTCCGGTGTCTCAGTGTGTTAGTGTATGCAGACTAACACACTGAGACACCTGTTTTCCGTTTCTTTCCGTCTGTTAATTTATTTATCACGAATTTATTTGTCAGGTTGGACACATTGTCCCCTGACCTTAGCAGACTACGTCTGGGAGTCGACCGGTTCTACAGAAACGGTCCGACGCATGTCTTTTGGGAAAAAGTGTAATTATTCCTCCCGGTGGCAGTGA
Source organism: Armigeres subalbatus (assembly GCF_024139115.2). Taxonomy (NCBI): domain Eukaryota; kingdom Metazoa; phylum Arthropoda; class Insecta; order Diptera; family Culicidae; genus Armigeres; species Armigeres subalbatus. The sequence goes on from NC_085141.1 coordinate 12,176,263, forward strand.
CTAATGGTGTTTGCTTTCACCGGAAGAGCTTTGTGATACGAGCTGGTTGCTGTAAGCCACAGCAGTGAATGTTTGCCGTTTGTGATTTGTCCTTTCGAGGTCTCGTCAGCGTACTATTATTTACGGTGCTTACTCACTTTGATGGTTTGTTATTTGCGCTGCTGAAGTTCAGAATTAAACATTTGTTCGGAGCTTATTTATTTGGCTCATCGCACAATGCGTTGGCCCAAAGACAGTCGACTTTACTACTCGATGTTCTATATTTCGATATCTCTCCATATGTTGATGTTTTGCACGGTCCCTTCAATTCACATACATTTTTGCCTTCTACAGAAAGGAGGAAGAAGAGAAATGAAAGAAGAAAAAAAGAAGGAAAATGAAAAGGAAGAAGGAAGAAGGGAGAAGGAAGAAGAAACAAGATAGAAGAAAGAAGGAAGAAGGAGGAGAGAAGAAGAAATAATAAAGAAGTCGGAAGAAGCAAGAAGAAATATAAAAGAAAGGAGAACGTAGAAAAAAGAAGTAAGAAAGTAAAAGGAAGATGTAAGAAGTAAGGAAGGAGAAAGGATTCCCTATCCTATTCTCTTATTTGGAGGAGCCCCCCCTCCCCAAAGCCTTTACGTAATAGGTACATTGCCCCTTATCGAATCAGAATCAGCTTTCCATATTTCCGAGCACGGAAATGTTTCGATTCGGGAAATCAACACCGGAAACACCATCGTCATTAGTATAGAATATTGCAAAAAAAAGAGCCCCATTTCGTCCGGCCATCGAAGCGTCAATGGATGCAAACATTTTGAGTGCAAAAACATATGTCGAAAAAAAAGACCGGCGCTCCAGGATACGTTTCACCAGTAGCATGTTCGATATTCAATGGATCTGGGCTGGCTGTGAAGTGCAAAGACCAAATGAGATTAATTGGAAGCTTGAGCTTCGTAGTGGAAATGATTCTCACAGGATGCCGGATTTCTCATTCAGGTTGCTTGTTAGGCACATGTTCAAATAATGGATACCGGCGGTAGGGTTTCGATGATAGATCAATAGCGTAGGAAAAAAAAGTTATAACTTTGTTTCATTTCACTGTTTCCAGCTATTCTACTTCTGGAGGGTATTCCCCTGCGTTTTACGTATATAGAGAATGATAAAGGTCAATAGCTTTTGGAATACAAACTTTTTAATTAATTGTTGCTTTTGGTTTTCGAATCCTATTTTGATTTCTGGCATTGAGTCTATGTTGATATTTCTGTTGATTGATCAAAGTGCAATTAGAATTGAAACAAGAAAGTACATTTTCATCGGTCAGGGACGATTTTTAAATGGGAGGAGCTTAACATAAAACAGTCCGTACTACTTTCTCCATTTTTTAGATGAATATTTCTAAAAACCGTATGAAAATCGGAAATGCTCCCAATAATTATAAGCCACGATTAACATTTAATTAACACTTTTGCACTACATCAAACGGTTCTAAAACAGATCAAATACCACTCAATATCACCGAATCAATTCATAGGATCTAAACACCCATAGCCTATTGATAATGGGAATCCCAACAAACTAAAACGCATCCGAAGCAGCAATTCAAAATTTTAAACCCTAATTAAAATAGCAAACACAATTCCGAACATCAAACGGTTTCAAATATAATTAACCGATGTGCAGCAAGCGACGCGGACAACCATTATACGGTGTTCAAATGCCCTCAAATATCGCCCTTGTTTTATTGTTCAATTATGAATAGACACTCTGGCCGACTGTGGTGGAAAATTGATTGGCACAACAAACACCATAGTTCAATAATTATTGGGTGCTGGCGTTCCAATGCACTTTTGATTGGCACTTTGCACTTCGCAGTCCGTCGCCGTTTCCAGGTGGAAACGATTGCCGATGGCTTTTCGCTTTGTTTGAACTGGTAATTGTGGGGAGCGACAATGTTCGAATGATGGAGATTTTTACTTTGGAAGTGACGATTTTTCAATGATATTCTTTATTGATGAACAATGCTTTTGTTATAGAATATTTAGGAAAAAATAAAAATAGGGAATGAAGAAACGTAGGCGAAGAATTCCCAAAATTGGTAATGCTTTTGAATTTCCGTTCAAATCGGGTTTTGATATTAATTTCGGTGGAGATCGACATTTACACCTATTTAGACTTACCCTGAATAAATGATTAACACACTAGAATCTCGAACACGATTTCGCAGTGCGTCAAGGTTACTGCACAGTATGGTTATCTATTTTTTTATTTCTTTATTAGAAAGGCTTGCAGCAGGTTATCTAATTATTCCATACAATATTTATTTTGGAATACCTTATTTTGATTGGCCTTGCATCTGACAGTCAGCAAATTCGATAGTCAACAATAAAAATTGCTGGTTTCATCATCGCCTCAAAGCGTTTGACAGTGCGAAGTTCGAAAACGGGGTGAGAAGGATTATCACAGAAAGCTAAACACTTGTGAAAAGAGCAATACATCCCCGCAACTTCGAAGTCGTGGCGTTGCAGGAAATCGGCTACCTTCTATCAAAGCTATGACACTACCAACGAGCTGGGAACCGGCTTCATAGTGCTGGGCAAGATGCGCCAACGTGTGATTGTTTGGCAGCCAATCAACACAGGGATGTGCAAGCTGCCGTTTCTTCAACTATAGCATCAACAACGTGCACAGCCCGACGACGAGAAAGAAGCGTTCTATGCACAGCTGGAGCAGACCTACGATGGATGCTCACTGCGGGACGTCAAAATCGTCATCGGTGACATGAACGCTCAAGTAGGAAGGGAGGAAATGTATAGACCGGTCATCGGACCGGATAGTCTGCATACCGTATTTGCAGCCTCCCGCGGAATGGTAGTCCGAAGCACTTTCTTCCCCCGCAAGAATATCCACAAGGCCACATGGAAATCACCTAATCAAGTCACGGAAAACCAAGTCGACCACGTTCTAATCGACGGTAAATTCTTCTCCAATATCACGAACGTACGGACTTACCGCAGTGCGAATATTGAATCCCACCACTACCTCGTTGCAGTATGTCTGCGCTCAAAACTCGCGACGGTGTACAACACACGTCGGAGTCGTCCGCCACGGCTAAACATTGGGCGGCTACAAGACGGTAGACTAGCCCAAGACTACGCGCAGCAGCTGGAAGTGGCACTCCAAACGAAAGAGCAGCTAGGCGCATCATTTCTTGAAGATGGCTGGAGAGATATTCGATCCGCCATTGGAATCATCGCAACCGCTACACTAGGTACGGTGGCTCCGGATTAGAGAAACGACTGGTATGACGGCGAATGTGAGCAGTTAGTTGAGGAGAAGAGTGCAACATGGGCGAGATTGCTGAAACACCGCACGAGGGCGAACGAGGCACGATATAAACGGGTGCGGAACAGACAAAACTCGATTTTTTGGAGGAAAAAGCGCTAGCAGGAAGATCGAGACCGTGAAGAGAGACGGAGCAACTGTACAGCGCTATTTAAGGTCTGAGGGAAGGGTTTTCCGTTAAAAAGCACGTGGTAGCACTCTCTGAGAGAGAAAATTGCCCAATTCAGCCCGCCATAATAACGCTGTATCGAATGACAACTTTGCAGCCTCCCGCGTAATGGTAGTCCGAAGCACTTTCTTCCCCCGCAAGAATATCCACAAGGCCACATGGAAATCACCTAATCAAGTCACGGAAAACCAAGTCGACCACGTTCTAATCGACGGTAAATTCTTCTCCAATATCACGAACGTACGGACTTACCGCAGTGCGAATATTGAATCCCACCACTACCTCGTTGCAGTATGTCTGCGCTCAAAACTCGCGACGGTGTACAACACACGTCGGAGTCGTCCGCCACGGCTAAACATTGGGCGGCTACAAGACGGTAGACTAGCCCAAGACTACGCGCAGCAGCTGGAAGTGGCACTCCAAACGAAAGAGCAGCTAGGCGCATCATTTCTTGAAGATGGCTGGAGAGATATTCGATCCGCCATTGGAATCATCGCAACCGCTACACTAGGTACGGTGGCTCCGGATTAGAGAAACGACTGGTATGACGGCGAATGTGAGCAGTTAGTTGAGGAGAAGAGTGCAACATGGGCGAGATTGCTGAAACACCGCACGAGGGCGAACGAGGCACGATATAAACGGGTGCGGAACAGACAAAACTCGATTTTTTGGAGGAAAAAGCGCTAGCAGGAAGATCGAGACCGTGAAGAGAGACGGAGCAACTGTACAGCGCTATTTAAGGTCTGAGGGAAGGGTTTTCCGTTAAAAAGCACGTGGTAGCACTCTCTGAGAGAGAAAATTGCCCAATTCAGCCCGCCATAATAACGCTGTCAGTGTCGCCAAAATTATTTCATCATTATGCAGTTTACAATTGCTTGAGAATTTGCCGTAAACGGAGAACAAAAGGAATTGGCAACAATGGGGAAGAAATTTATCACTCATGCAGTGGTTCGGCGAGAGAACAGCAGCAGCGCCGACCAATCACGCAATGAGGAAATCAAAATAAACAAACTCCAGCTGGTTTTGGAAAATGAAAACATGAGCCGATTCTAGAACAACATTAGAAAATATCGTGGGAGGATTTCTGTACACGGTTTCCACACAAGCTTTGAAAAGTATTTGGGTGATAACAGTGGTGCTGGTGCAATAAGACAAATAAGACAAATAAGACAAATAAGACAAATAAGACAAATAAGACAAATAAGACAAATAAGACAAATAAGACAAATAAGACAAATAAGACAAATAAGATAGATAAGACTAACAAGAAACATAAAGTAAGCTCCTCCAGGAATTCCTTCGGAAGTTTCTCCAGGGATTCGTTCGGAAGTTCCTCCAGCAATTCCTTCAGAAGTTCCTCCAGGAATTGTCTTTGAAAGTTCCTCCACCAATTCTTTCAGAAGTTCCTCCAGGAATTCTTGCAGAAGTTCCTCCAGGAATTCTTGCAGAAGTTCCTCCAGGAATTCCTTCGGAAGTTCCTCCAAAAATTCCTTCGGAAGTTCCTCCAGGAATTCTTTCGGAAGCTCTTCCAGGAATTCCTTAGGAAGTTCCTCCAGGAATTCCTTCGGAAGTTCCTCCAGGAATTCCTTCGGAAGTTCCTCCAGGAATTCCTTCGGAAGTTCCTCCAGCAATTCCTCCGAAAGTTCCTCCAGGAATTCCTCCGGAAGTTTCTCCAGGAATTCCTTCGGAAGTTCCTCAAGGAATACCTTCGGAAGATCCTCCAGGAATTCCTCCTGAAGTTCCTCCAGAAATTCCTTTGGGAGTTTTTCCCGAAATTCCTTCGGAAGTTCCTCCAGAAATTCCTCCGGAAGTTCCTCCAGGAATACTTTCGGAAGATCCTACAGGTATTTCTCTCGAAGTTCTTCCAGGAATTCCTCCGGAAGTTCCTCCAGGAAATCCTCCGGAAGTTCTTCCAGGAATTCCTTCGGAAGTTCTTCCAGGAATTCCTCCGGAAGATCCTCCAGGAAATCCTCCGGAAGTTCTTCCAGGAATTCCTTCGGAAGTTCCTCCAGGAATTCCTTCGGAAGTTCCTCCAGGAATTCCTTCGGAAGTTCCTCCAGGAATTCCTTCGGAAGTTCCTCCAGGAATTCCTTCGGAAGTTCCTCCAGGAATTCCTTCGGAAGTTCCTCCAGGAATTCCTTCGGAAGTTCCTCCAGGAATTCCTTCGGAAGTTCCTCCAGGAATTCCTTCGGAAGTTCCTCCGGGAATTCCTCCGAAAGTTCCTCCAGGAATTCCTCCGGAAGTTCCTCCAGGAATTCCTCCGGAAGTTCCTCCAGGAATTCCTCCGGAAGTTCCTCCAGGAATTCCTCCGGAAGTTCCTCCAGGAATTCCTCCGGAAGTTCCTCCAGGAATTCCTCCGGAAGTTCCTCCAGGAATTCCTCCGGAAGTTCCTCCAGGAATTCCTCCGAAGTTCCTCCAGGAATTCCTCCGAAGTTCCTCCAGGAATTCCTCCGGAAGTTCCTCCAGGAATTCCTCGGAAGTTCCTCCAGAATTCCTCCGGAAGTTCCTCCAGGAATTCCTCCGAAGTTCCTCCAGGAATTCCTCCGGAAGTTCCTCCAGGAATTCCTCCGGAAGTTCCTCCAGGAATTCCTCGGAAGTTCCTCCAGGAATTCCTCCGGAAGTTCCTCCAGGAATTCCTCCGGAAGTTCCTCCAGGAATTCCTCCGGAAGTTCCTCCAGGAATTCCTCCGGAAGTTCCTCCAGGAATTCCTCCGGAAGTTCCTCCAGGAATTCCTCCGGAAGTTCCTCCAGGAATTCCTCCGGAAGTTCCTCCAGGAATTCCTTCGGAAGCTCCTCCAGGATTTTTTTCCTGAAGTTCCTCCAGGAATTCCTTCGGAAGTTCCTCCAGGAATTCCTCCGGAAGTTCCTCCAGGAATTCCTCCGGAAGTTCCTCCAGGAATTCCTCCGGAAGTTCCTCCAGGAATTCCTCCGGAAGTTCCTCCAGGAATTCCTCCAGAAGTTCCTCCAGGAATTCCTCCGGAAGTTCCTCCAGGAATTCCTCCGGAAGTTCCTCCAGGAATTCCTACGGAAGTTCCTCCAGGAATTCCTACGGAAGTTCCTCCAGGAATTCCTCCGGAAGTTCCTCCAGGAATTCCTCCGGAAGTTGCTCCAGGAATTCCTCCGGAAGTTGCTCCAGGAATCCCTCGGAAGTTCCTCCAGGAATTCCTCCGGAAGTTCCTCCAGGAATTCCTCCGGAAGTTCCTCCAGGAATTCCTCCGGAAGTTCCTCCAGGAATTCCTCCCGAAGTTCCTCCAGGAATTCCTCCGGAAGTTCCTCCAGGAATTCCTCCGGAAGTTCCTCCAGGAATTCCTCCGGAAGTTCCTCCAGGAATTCCTCCGGAAGTTCCTCCAGGAATTCCTCCGGAAGTTCCTCCAGGAATTCCTCCGGAAGTTCCTCCAGGAATTCCTCCGGAAGTTCCTCCGGAAGTTCCTCCAGGAATTCTTCGGAAGTTCCTCCAGGAATTCCTCCGGAAGTTCCTCCAGGAATTCCTCCCGAAGTTCCTCTAGGAATTCCTCCGGAAGTTCCTCCATATTCCTCCGGAAGTTGTAGCCGGCAAGGAGCGATCCGTCCTTAAAAGCACGTGGCTTAAGCGCCACTCCATTAAGGAGACCACGGCCCAAGTTAATTTGCCCGGATGAGACTCCCAAAGGGCGAGTCCATTTATTTCCCAGATAGGATTTACGGATCGTTCCAACTGGCTACGAGCTAATTCTTGCCAAACGGTATCACCCTAATTATCGCAGCATGCCTTACAGCCACGAAGCCACTCAGAGAGACGGTGAGAGCCCACCACACCTAATACACTCTAAGCGTGAGTGTGCCTATCATCATCGGCAGACTCTCTCCGCTCGCCTGCTCTTCTACAACGAATTGGAAGCATACAACATACCCAGTCAAACTCGCAAAGAAACACGGAGGACGGGACTCGCAACTATAATGACGCGTTGTGACGAAAAATACAATTAATTAACAAATTTGCTAGGGAAAGACTGTTTATTAAGCGACATGGAAAACATTAATGAACATTTATTTCCTTACTTCTAATAGGGACACATATTTATTGGGGAACAGTCGCATATTATTCTATTTTTGTTGGTGTTCGTTCATACTATTCCCTAGCTGTGTGCGGTTTACTCTTCCCTAGCTTCTACTCTATTCGTGTGTGCTCTGTGCGTTCTGCGCTACTACGCGACGTCACAACTAAGTTTCGCGCATCTCCTTCACATTCTGCGCTCCTGTTAACTGGTAGGTGGTGGCAAATTAGCTCACGCACGCATGTGCACGGTCCGTGATGACGGACCCAATTACTTGTCGGCGGGGTAGCAGCTCACGACAAAGGAAAACAGCGCGATGGCTTTAGCGGCACATCCTTCAGTCTACGACTGGACAACAAATTCCTCCGCGGCGCCCTCCTTGGACGCCGCACTCCGTACAAAAAAATATGGGAGACTCACCGTATCGATGGGGCTTACAGTCGATGACCGTTGGGCGAGGTCGATGCTCCTCTGCCAGGGCAACGCTTGACGATTGCTTCTCAATGAAGCGTGTTGGTGAATCGCGATGGCGGTTTGCCGACGGGGTCACTTGAATTGCCGGTAGCTTGACAGGCTGGTGGATTCCGTCCACTTAGAGCTCCCCCGGCCTCCTCGGACCGATATAGTTACGGATCGTCCGCTTCTGGCCGGTTGGCGACTGCCAGGAATCTTTCGTCCGTAGGGGATGAAGCGCGCGCTTGGGTGCGCGGAATTCGCTGCGGGTGAAATATAAAGCCAATCTGGCAGAGCAACACATAATGAGCACAAGCACCGTTTCGCACATCTAGAGCACATTGTTACCTGATTGTTGCACTTTAATTACTACAACCGCACACGAATAACACGCACACTTGATTTGCCTACAGCAACTAAAGAACGAACAGGTAATTTATTAATCAACTATATTTAACGCCACTTTAAATTATCCTACTTGTGACAAACGAAACACTAACTACAAACGCGTACTTCCAACTCCTTGGAGAATCACGGACGAAATGATCGAGTCTGTGAATCCTCAGATTAAGGAAGGCGGGACTCGGACACAACCGGAAGTACGTCATTTCCCGACCCCTTTGTGTACAATCGTGGCTTTATCGGCACGATTGATAACTTGACCAGATAGTCGCGCTGCTATCCCTTTCCCACCTTATCCAGGAAACAAATGGCCTCGACCTTGGAAAGCTTGGCTGCTTGATTAATGCTCGCTTGCCTATGTCAAGGGAACATTATATTTAAGTTTATTGGCGATTGAAAGATTTGTATACTTACAATCTAATTTATTTACAAAAACTATTTACAAACTATATACAAAATTACTGAATGCTACAAAGTTCCTCCAGGAATTCCTCCGGAAGTTCCTCCAGGAATTCCTCCGGAAGTTCCTCCAGGAATTCCTCCGGAAGTTCCTCCGGGAATTCCTCCGGAAGTTCCTCCGGGAATTCCTCCGGAAGTTCTCTGGAAATTTCTCAGGGAATTCCTCTGGAAGTTCCTCCGGGAATTTCTCTGGAAGTTTCTTCGGGAATTCCTCTGGAAGTTTTCAGAGAAACTTTTGGAGGAATTCCCGAAGGAACTTCCGGAGGAATTCCCGAAGGAACTTCCGGAGGAATTCCCGAAGGAACTTCCGGAGGAATTCCCGAAGGGACTTCCGGAGGAATTCCCGAAGGAACTTCCGGTGCAATTCCCTAAGGAACTTCCGGAGGAATTCCAGAAGAAACTTCCGGAGGAATTCTCGAAGGAACTTCCGGAGGAATTCCCGAAGGAACTTCCGGAGGAATTCCCGAAGGAACTTCCGGAGGAATTCCCGAAGGAACTTCCGGAGGAACTTCTGGAGGAACTTCCGAAGGAATTCCTGGAGTAACTTCAGAAGGAATTTCTGGAGGAACTTCCGAAGGAATTCCTGGAGGAACTTCCGAAGGAATTCGTGGAGGAACTTCCGAAGGAATTCCTGGAGGAACTTCGGAAGGAATTCCTGGAGGAACTTCCGAAGAAATTCCTGGAGGAACTTCCGAAGGAATTCCTGGATAAACTTCCGAAGGAATTTCTGCAGTAACTTCCGAAAGAATTTCTGGAGGATCTCGCCAAAGAATTTCTAGATAAACTTGCGGAGGAATTCCCGGAGAAGCTTCCGAAGAAATTCTTGGAAGAACTTCTGAAGAAATTCCTGGAGGAACTTCCGAAGGAACTCCTGGAGGAACTGCCGAAGAAATTCCTGGAAGAACTTCTGAAGGAATTCCTGGAGGAACTTCCGAATATCTGGAGAAATCTCCGAAGGCATTCCAGGAGGAACTTTTGGACGAATTACTGGAGGAACTTCCGGAGGAATTTCAGGAGGAACTTTCGGAGGAATTTCTGGAGTAACTTCCGGAGGAATTCCTGGAGGAACTTCCGGAGGATTTCCTGGAGGAATTCTTGGAGGAATTCCCGGAGGAACTTCCGGAGTAACTTCTGGAGGAGCTTCCGGAGGAATACCTGGAGGGAATCGTAGGAATTTGTCTTCTTTATCTTATTTGTCCTATTTGTCTTATTTGCTTTATTTGTCTTATTTGCTTTATTTGTCTTATTTGTCTTATTTCTTTTATTTTGCTTATTTGTTCTATTTGTCTTATTTGTTTTATTTATTTTCAATTATTTATCTCATCAAATTCCTATATTTGATTTCAATTTATATATTTGGTATCCTCGTGTTCACAAATAGGAATACGCTTTTTTCTAGTGTCACGCTAGATACAAAGTTGACGGACTTTCTACCGCTCTCATCGCTCCTTTCCTGCCGTGCGCCACAAGAAAATATGCAGCTGGCTGCTCTCCCGAAATGGTAACTTTTGTATGGAATTTAAAAAATTTGGTTGAAGTAAAAAGAGCTTCCTGCAAAATTTATTGCGGTGACATATACTTTTTATTACATCAAAATGATCGTTGGAAAAATTCAAAACTTTTGTCAGTTGGATTTTGCGAAATTCGGTTCCTTTGTGCCTCAAATCATCGGAGAGAGGTACTGAGAAGCGAAAATTTCAGTTGTACAATAGTTCAGTATTTAGAGCTTAATTCAAATTTGGGAAATAGTAGGTCCATGAAATTTTGTAGGAACATTCCTTGATAAATTTCAAAGAGATTGTCAGTTGGGATAAGCGAAATTCGTTCCCAATTCAGAGTTATAGACATTTTAGTACGAAAATAGCGCTCTACCGCCAGAGAGCTTAGCTCAGACCTTAATCCTTTTATTACCAACAGGGTACCCGGGTACCTTTTTCGTTTTCAAGTGAAATTTTTTTTTAGGGTTCTAAACATCGCAGGAAATTGAAACTCCGTGACATCTTCAAACTCGGTAAAATTAAGGTTTGGGTGGTATGAAAATGAAAACCAGTAAGGGGGGAGGGGACTTGGGTAGGGGCTTCTGAATATTTTTACCCCGTAACGTACCGACAGGGTACCCGGGTACCCACGTTTTGGTATGACCATAACTTCGTCAGTTTTCAACCGAATTGGACGATTCCGTTTGCTATGAGCCGGATGCGGCCCTCGGCTCTATTTTTTGCGGCCCGTGGCGTGAAAGAAAAATAACCTCATAATCGGCCCGGCAGCTTTTTTATTTGGCTAGAGATCAATCTTATTTTTTTTTAATTATTCATTACATCAAAGCTTGCGCTGCAAAACCATTAATTTAAATTTGAATCGAAAAATAATAAGACACAAAAGGTTGATGTGGAACATCACGTTGAAAAAAAGAAGGCCAGGTTGCTTAATTTGTTCGGAAAGTTTTAAACAGTGTTCTTATATCAAGGTTCACTCACTTCGACAGTAGATAGGAGAGACTAGCGCGGGGGTGAAAAATTCATTTTCAGTGCAAAACATAAACAAACTCGGTGGCTGCCCCATATAAAAATCCAAGATGGCTGATTCATGTAATTGGCATACTGCTACACCTGTTTGTATTCACCTTGGTTTTAAAATATTGTAGGAATGAAATCTAAATCCAAGCATTCTATGAAATATGATATTTGAAAGAGTCCAAGTAGGTGTGTGTGTGTGTGTGTGTGTGTGTGTATGTGTGTGTCATCCTCTATCCCTCACCCAACTGGGGGTGTTGGTCAAGTAGTACTTCGAATAATTTGATCTTATCTCATGCTCCGTAATGATGCCCTTTATGTTACGAAGACTAGTACTACAAAAAGGATTCACCCCTGAAGCAAGAAGTTTCTTCAGGAAGTGTAGGGAACGGGATCTACTAGTAATTCATAACAGGTACAGCAAAACTTCACAAGGACGCCCTTGTTCGTACTAACTACTCAGGGAATAGAAGGTCGAGAAGAGCCACCGTTGCTTACTAAAGCGTGAACCGGATACCTGGGACTCCCACAATATCCGCGGCGATAGTAACAAACGATGCTCTGTACGTATTTAGTGTTCAATTTTCAATTTTTAAATTTACAAGGAAATGAAAAAAAGAAAGGAAATAATTGGAACGTGCTCACCATTTTATCCATCATCAAAATTGCTTCAGATTGAACAGGACGCATCAGGAAAATCCGAGACGATGACATGATAACAATGCGTTAAGGACTGCTCATCCCTCTTTTCTTCTATCGGAAGTGGGCTCATATAACCATCTTTGGCTGATTTGGAAGCTTCAAAGGTTCGGTTGGAGTTCGTAGCTTTGGAAGTTTCTGTAGCCGTTGTGGCTGTTGTGGCTTCCGCAGTCAAACCGGTTCAGCTTAGTTCAGCTCCAGCTTTAAGATATAATAGCTTAACACGTCCGAGCTATCAGCATTGAACACGAAAGCTAAAAAAACCGATATGAAATCCACTTGTGGAAATGGAAATTTTTTGACACGTGTAGAAATTTACTACCGATCCCTACGATCATATTTGAGAGCCCAGGTAGGAAACCAAAATTGATAGATCTTCAAAGGTGGAACGGCGCTCAATCTATTTAAATTTCCATTTATTGAATCAAATGATTGGTACACCCGAGCAAATACGAAGTCAGTAAATGCAGTACGAGCCAGTTTTGGTGTTAGTGAGATTTTGGCCAATCGGATGAATCCTTTCCAGGACGGAGAACTTGTTGAGGAATGGATTGATGTTGACATCGTGTGTTCTAAGGAAATAACCTCCTTCAGTAGCATTAGTTTGCGCGGAATACTGTGAAGAATAAAAGTTCTCGTGAAAGAAAGCTACGTTACGTGAAAAAGCTTCTTGCTTTATATTCTACTCTATCGCAAACGATGACAATACTGACACTGACATTAAAAAATGTGGCAAAGGTGGCTGTCTTCATAAGAGAAATTGATGGTCATCTTCGAATGACAGGGAAATTGGTAGCTTTGATCCTGATGCAGGGAACATCTAACGGGAAACACCTGAGGGCTGTTCAGACCAAGGTGAATACACTACTAGGTGCTCAAATCCGTCTCGACTTTCATGGGCATAAAAATATCATCGTGTTAGCCTTATAATATACGAATGCAAAAATGGTAACATGGCTTAGAAACCTCGCAGTTAATAACTGTGGAAGTGCTTAATGAACACTAATCTGCGAGGCGGCTCTGTCCCAGAGTGTGGGGATGTAATGCCAATAAGAAGAAGAAGAAGAAGTCAAATCTTCCAAGTTTATGGAAGAGAAGAAGGCGAGGGTGAAAAATCCATTTTCAGTGCAAAATGAAAACAAACCCGCTGGCTCTTCCATACTAAAATCCAAGATGGCTGAATAGTGAATTTGGCAGATTGGAACACCTAGTGGTGTAGTCATTTTGGTTAAGATCTATGAGCAGGAACTTTTTTTATCCTTCGAAAACTTAAGTGACCTTATGAGTGATAGAGCACCAACAATGACAGGAAAGAACAATTGCGTTGTGATCATTTTAAGCAAGGAAAAACAATCATATAGGTATGGCGATATTTTCCTGCTATTGCATATTCACCAAAAGAAGGAAACTCAACCTCCACCAATTATAAATAACGTTGACGGAAATGAAATCCGAATACAGAGACTTTACTGTATTATTGCGAATTTCTTTGACTAACCCGTGGTACCATGCTTGAGAATAGCTTTTTGGAATAGAAAATGGCACTATTTTTACAAGATACAAAAACCACTGCCCGAACTGAATGATCCTTAGATGAGTAGTCTAGTCACTTTCTAGCAGATATCGCCAAACATTTCAATGACTTGAACATAAAAAACTTTGGCACAGTGGGTTGCTGAAATCTGGTACAATTTTCTCTCATTCTGTTGAAAACAGTTCAACACCTTTTACCGATGTGAATAATTTAATTTAATGTTTCAAATGGACCTCTAATGCAACGACCAGAGGCGCGGTCACGTTCCGAGACGTAGGTAGGACAAAAACTGAATTTCAAGGACTTTCCGGAGGTCCTCTCAGTTTTTAAAAGATTTTTTCGGACATCCTCGGATAAGTTATAAAACTCGCTTTGACTATTAAGACAATCATTACACTTCCAGAGTTCGTTGATCATTTCCTAGAAGCATGTCTTTTTCTTTATGAATTTTCAGGTTTTGGATTTCTGTATTTTTAAAAAAATATTTAATGGTTTCAATTTGACCTTTCCCGTTAACATTTTTTATTCGCTCAATCGATTGTTTATTTTATTTAAGGTCAACTTCTCCTAAGAACCCATATTTTTTTGACGCCTCTAAGTAATTTTAAAATTTAAACCAAAAAACACTATTTTGGCTTTTGTTTTCGATTTTTGAAATTGTTAGAGGCTTGGGTTCCTTAGGAAAGTTGACCTTAAACAAGCCTAAGAAACGATTGAGACAATGAGACGAGATGCAACTTTTGACGGGAAAGGTCAATTATCACATCGCTATGGTCTACCAGTAAAGCTTATGATCGCCCAAGAAAATTTCAAAGTGTTCAGTTCTATTTACGGGTTTTTAGAAATCTTAAAAATAAGTATACTCCAAATTTCCTCAAAGACTTGCTGTCACACATCCGAATGTACTACAATCATTATAAACTAGTTCAAATTTGCGGAAGTATTCTCGGTCTCTAGTAGCGTAAAAAACTACACACTAACATTTCTCCCCTTTCCCAACTGACTGGCTCCATTATTGATCTACATTTGAGCACTCTGAAACGTGTGTATCCAGAATAGATGGTAAATCTCAACCTTTATTCACTTGGATCGTAGCGTTCTGATAAGTCACGGAGAAGATACCATTGACAAGTATTGTCATTCTAAGCTAAGCTTTTTGGCTATACTCTCGTTTAGATATTCAACTTTTGTTTAATTCACCTGTCGGTCTGTCAACTATTATTAAATTTCAGAAATTCTCTGAGCCTCCTTGAACTAGCAGAAATAATAACGTTCTTCCAGAAAAATTTCAACAATTTTATGGAAGAGCAGAAACTATTAGAGACTTCAAGACTTCTTCGAAAATCTCAAAACATAATTGAAACTTTTTGGAATAGAAAGAATTCCTCACAGACTCTGAGGTGCTTTTCGGAAAAGAGTTCTCCTTTACAATCCCCAAAACCTGCACGATTGTCAGTTTAGCCTCTGATAAACCATCAA
Source organism: Armigeres subalbatus (assembly GCF_024139115.2). Taxonomy (NCBI): domain Eukaryota; kingdom Metazoa; phylum Arthropoda; class Insecta; order Diptera; family Culicidae; genus Armigeres; species Armigeres subalbatus. Next base: position 12,191,325 of record NC_085141.1, read on the forward strand.
ACATCTGAAAAAATTTGGTATTTTCTTACCATAGTGCCATAATCATGGGTAGGACAATGCTTCGACTGTCCTACCCAGGTATTTTCATGCGTAGGACATGTCCTACTTGTCCCACCCACTCCCGGCGCCACTGGCAACGACGAAAACAAAATAAACAAAATAAAATTTCTAAACGCAATGAAATCGTGTTGACCCGATTTTGTCACTCCCCGATTTTATCTACCTCCGACTTTATCACATTTTCGACCCGATTTTATTATGTCCCGCTTTTGTCACGTTTTTGACTTATTTTGTCACCACAAAAAATTTTGAAAATTTTAGTCGTTGTTTCTATTGTTGTAAATTATTCAGCAAACACCAATGATACTTACAGCGCCTGAGGTTCATTATAAATCATTTCTGAGTACCTGTCAAGAGTTTTTAAGTCTTTTTGACAAGAAATAACGGAAAAAGAAGATAGACAAAGAAGAGTTTCTTCTAAATGGGGGCCCACGGAAAACTGTTTGAGAATGACCGGTCCATTGTCGAAACATCTTATGGCCTAATAACCCAAAAGATCATGCTTCCGAGTCAATTTCATGAATTTTGATACCCATATTGCCAGAGTTTCTTCAAAATGAGTTTGTGGCCATTTTATGCACCACGGGAGCCTGTTCCAGGATGACCGGTTCGTTGCCAAACCATCCTACGGTCCAATTACTTATCAGATCATGCTTCTGAAACAATTTCATTTATTTTGATACCCATATTGCCAGTGTTTCATCAGAATGAGTTTCAGGCCACTTTAGGCCCGACGGGAACCTGTTTCTGGTATAACCGTTCCGGGATTTAATCATAAGATGGTCCTGTAACGTAGTTAAGTTATATTCTTTAAATTTCCAACGAAGATTATTAGTCATGACGCAAGAAATCTTCATTTGTTATATAATCTTCAACTTATACATACTTTGGGACTTCCGAATCTGAATTGGTTCTATGTAACATGTATCGAATAGTGGGTAAGTTCCTGCATCCGTAGCAACCAAAATCGGTGAAAAACTGACAATGTTATGATCATTTTAAGTCTGTGGGTACCCGGGTACCCTGTCGGTAACGTAAGGGTGTTTTTTTTGTCGATAACAAAAGGGTTAATAACGCACGAAAGTTCTATGAAAAGTTGAACCGTTCACGTAATGGCCACGTGCCACAGCCCGATATGTTTAAGGATATAAACGGGAACCTTCTTACAAACGAGCGTGTGGTAATCCAAAGGTGGCCGCAGCACTACGAGGAGCACCTGAATGGCGATATGGCAGATAACGGTGGAAGTATGGTAATGAACCAGGACATGCGACTTCCAGCTCCGAATCTTCAGGAAATCCAGCAGAACATCGGCCGGCTGAAAAACTTCAAAAGTCCGTCCAGCTATTTGACTTCGCCGACAACATTGATATCTTGGCACGTAACTTTGAGAGGATGGAGGAAGCCTACATCAGACTGAAAAGCGAAGCTAAACGGATTGGACACGTCGAAGACGAAATACATGATAGGAAGAGGCTCAAGAGATGTCAATGTAAGCCACCCACCGCGAGTTTTTATCGGTGGTGACGAAATCGAGGTGGTTGACGAATTCGTGTACTTGGGCTCACTGGTGACCGCCGATAACGATACCAGCAGAGAAATTTGGAGACGCATCATGGCAGGAAATCGTACGTACTTTGGACTCCGCAAAACGCTCCGATTGAAAAGAGTTCGCCGCCGTACCAAACTGACTAACTACAAAACGCTTATTAGATCGGTAGTTCTCTACGGACACGAGAACGGGACGATGCTCGTGGAGGACTAACGCGCACAACTACGGGAATGTATGGTCGGGCTATCACCTTTGATTTGTCCAGTTATGCTAAATCCTTGAACCCCACTGTACTTATTATTGAAGTGAAGTATTCGTTCGAGTGGCCATTCCTCTTCAAGCTGCTCCCGTGGCGGGAGATTCAGTGGGAGTATTTTCAAAGATAGTTACAAATTTTAATTTTCAAGTAAGCGTTTAAATCATGAACACGTATCGCTCCAGCAATGTGTATTCGCGAAAGCGATCAATATGTATGGGTGCAACAGAAAACGCTAGCGTGTCGTTATCTCGGTTCTAGCGCCGCATTCAGGTTCGTCTAATGGCCAACATAAACCTGCTCGTAAAACGGCATAAATCTACCGAGCTCGGACAAAATATGCGTTACGTTGCCGGATCCACTGTTTGACGCGATAAATTTGTCACGCCATCCGGTTGGACTCCAAATAAAAAGTAGGTATTACGCTCTGAATCACCTCTTTCCAGGGGCACTGAATATTCGTTTCCCGAATCACCGCAGCGGCGAATCATTCAAAATGTATACGCCCCTTCGCAATTTCTACGAACAGAGCACGCTCATGCTATGTACGTTATTGATAATTTTTAATTTTTGAAAAAATACACTTTTATATGCTCCAGTCGATTCAATACAGAAATCGTTCGCTAATTGGTACACGACCGCACTCCAACTAGCGAAACTTTTTTCTAATGGTCGTAATTGATTCTGAGGCGATTGTGCTCTTAATTCAAACTATTTTGGTCAACTGATGTATTGTGGATTTACTTGACCAATGGATTCGAAGGTCGGTTCACTTGCCTATTTCAAATGTTCCCTTTTCCAGCAAGGTTTGCCAAACTCGAATGTTTGGTAGATTACCTTGTTCTTTACTCCTTGTCTATCAAAACAGATGTCAAAACATCGGAAAAAGAAAGAGAAGTCCGAGGGAAACAGCAAAAAGCACGTGGCAAGCTTGTCAGTTTTGACAGATTTTACTATGAAGACGGATGTAAAGGTGAAAACGGCGATTTCAACGACCGTTCAAGGAGCGACTATTTCGAACGGTCGGGTCCAATAGGGAAATCCACGTACAATACTCAACAGAAGAATGGATTGCAATCCATCAAATAGTAACGTCAGTTTAACGAAATATACACAATAGAGAGAGAATAAAAGTCGTTTCAATTTTCAAGATCAAATACAGTTACACCTATTTGAAAAAAGTTCCTAGTTTGGTCGTTCTGACAGGCATCAATTTACTATTTTTCCTGCATTGAACAAAGAAAAACATTTCCGCCAAAGCTATGGATTTTACCAAGCAAAAATGAATAGAAAACAACTTTTTTCATTTTTTTTAATTTGACCGAAAGTATCTTTGTACTTTATAACAAGGCATTTATCAAGTTGCCATCCAGAGAGGGTTTCCAACAATTTCAACTAGCGTGGCTCGTTGTCGTCGTCGTCTCCGTAATGGCTGTCGTAATTAAGTACAATCTTTTGGACAGGAATGAAATTAAAATAAAGGTGCTTTTATCGCGTCTCGATTCCTTTCGTATTGCTGCGGCGTCGTCGGTCGGTTACCGAACGGTTGTTGCTGCAGAGGATATGGCAGGGAGATTATACAATCGTTTCGAATGTCGCGTTGGACTGCAGGAATTCTGATTGTTCTGCTCCACTTCTGCGGTTGGGAACAGTTTAGTTTCAGTGAGCTTTTTCTGTTTCGTATTTCATTCAAATTTTTGTTGCCAACAGCTTCATGGTGGTAAGAATGAAGATATGCCGAAAGATAAAGATGCAAATCTGGACGAATAGAAATTGTTAGTCATGTTAGGAGGCATTCCCTGTTTATCGAAATAGCTCATCATATTTTATGTTTGTCTCAAACTTTATTGATTTCATGAATTTAGTCACTGTTTGAGCACTTTAATAATCAGATATGATAGGGAAAAACTAGGACATTGTCGCTCTGCAGCTCATCATAAGCACCTCCACGATGAATTATTGGATTGTTTTCGGTTCGAAACTTTCCTTTCCTTCCCTTACCAACCAATACTTCAGTTCAATCAAAGGTAATTGCCTATTTCCGGGGATTAAACCACCCGACTTGGACGTTAATTTACAATGTTATGGAAACTCATATGTGAATATGTACGTTATGTGGAAGATATTGATTTGAAAAATGTATTGGAGGTAACCACTTTCCCTTCGATGGGACTCGAACCCATGACCCTACAGTACGCTAGACTGGTGCTTTAACCAACTAAGCTACGAAGGACCTCCGTCGGCCTTCGCAACCTTGAACGAGCTCGAGATTCCCAAATTGGACGCATAGTCAAATCACTCGCAATCCATTTATCAAGCCAATACTTCCACATGTGTATTGTACACGTCCACATTAGAGGAGCGTGAGTATTTAGAATGTCTGGCGGCTATACACATTCTTCATCAGCAACGGTACTGATCAAGTGAGGTTGTGTAAGCTATTTGCCAGTCGGTCGTCAAGCTCAGACCCGACCGCATTGCGTAGGCAAGAGCACGCAACTCAAGTTCAGTTCAATCAAAGGTAATTGCCTATTTCCGGGGATAACGTACATATTCACATATGAGTTTCCATAACATTGTAAATTAACGTCCAAGTCGGGTGGTTTAATCCCCGGAAATAGGCAATTACCTTTGATTGAACTGAACTTGAGTTGCGTGCTCTTGCCTACGCAATGCGGTCGGGTCTGAGCTTGACGACCGACTGGCAAATAGCTTACACAACCTCACTTGATCAGTACCGTTGCTGATGAAGAATGTGTATAGCCGCCAGACATTCTGAATACTCACGCTCCTCTAATGTGGACGTGTACAATACACATGTGGAAGTATTGGCTTGATAAATGGATTGCGAGTGATTTGACTATGCGTCCAATTTGGGAATCTCGAGCTCGTTCAGTAGCCGCTAGGTTGCGAAGGCCGACGGAGGTCCTTCGTAGCTTAGTTGGTTAAAGCACCAGTCTAGCGTACTGTAGGCTCATGGGTTCGAGTCCCATCGAAGGGAAAGTGGTTACCTCCAATACATTTTTCAAATCAATATCTTCCACATAACGTACATATTCACATATGAGTTTCCATAACAACCAATACTTATTTCGCAGCACTCGAAGTTCTACTCCATGATGCCTGTGACCAGGGCAAACAAGTCGACTTCATTTGCTTAAAAATTGCGAAAGCTTTCAACAAGGCATGGACCCCTATCGTTCTTTGTCAGCTGGCCAAATGGGTATAACAAAAACTTTCTGGCGAACAGGACCTTCAGAGTCCAGATCGGTGACATCATCTCTCGACTCGATCGTTCCGGGAAGAAACCGGGATTTCTCAAGGCTCCATCCTGGCTGTTACTCTGTTCTTAATTACCGTCGTTCGGGGTGACATTGGGTCTAGGGGGTAAGATTGGGCCAAAAACGAAAAATGTTTCAACTCCTTATATCTCAGAAACTGTTACGAATGTTGATGAAAACTTCAAACGGTTCGAAATTATATCAAAATTCACGTCTAGGAAATCATAAAACAAATTCCAAGAACTAATTGTGCTCGTACCATAGGGTAAATGATATATTTTGGACATGTACATATTTTGGACAAGCCTGAGCTTCTTCGATCAATTTTAGATAATATGTAGGAAAATTTTTATCGAAAGTATGATCATTGCATACTTTTACCTCAGCTCTAGCGGCTCCTGATAAGAATTCACAAATCAACTATTATTTATCTTTAAAATTATCTAAAATGTAAAGCTATCTACCAAAGTACCTGCTGGACGCCAGTATGCAGGAGAACATGCATTATAGGACTTTTCGTAACATGCACCTGAAACACGCTTAAATTGGTTCAAACGGCAATCTTGAGGTCCTGCGGCCAAAGTTTAATTGTAATTGAGATACTAACATATTCCAATCGCTTAACATGAACTTGAGACGGATGAAAAAGGAGTGACCAAAATGAAGTTATGGTTTTATTCATCAGACATTTATTGGTCACCCCATGGTACAGTACATGGATGAACCATTAATTGCCAACTTTCAGGCTGTTTTCAATGATATCGATAAGATTGCGAAACAATGTAAATTTCTGATTTAATCTATGTCAGTTAAGCAAATAAATGCATTAAAATGAATGTGGATACGTGTAGGTAAGTCATACCATTGAGATCTGTAGGTGGCCATTTTTAAATTAGGAGAAAATGACTCTGTCCAAAATATATGCATTTTCCATGTCGAAATTATATATTTGATGTCCAAAAAGAAAATATTTCAGTTCGCAGTATATCACAGTTTACACCTAGTAAACGTAATTTACTCAAAAATTGGGCAATGGAGACACAAGATTAATCATATGTTATGAATTTGGATGAACCTAGTGGTTTTCAATTGTTTTATACTATTCAATCTCGATATATTTTCTAATGAATGTCCTGCGCTTGTCCAAGATACATCATTTACCCTAATGCTTGGAGTTTGAATGTTAAACTATTGATCGAATGAACCCGTATTAAAATAGTGTCAGTAATGCCCCATAAATCTATTACATAACTAGTTTTTAGATCGATGGATACCTGGTTATCATGTTACGATAATCTGTTGTTGTTTTATCGAATTTTATGAATATTTCTATAGCGGTTCTGGTTTTTCGTAGCAACGAGCAATGCACGCTGAAAAGGGGTGAGATTGGGCCAAGCCTTTGTTGATTTGCCATACACAGTTGGTAAGAGCCGTAATGTAGGCAATTATTTTTAATGAACGATTTAATCGTTGCATCGTCACTGCTGAACTTTATTGTGAGGGGTGAGAATGGGCCAATTTTAAACAACATATAACTTTGAAGAATTTCCCTCATTTTTTATTTTTTCCCCCCACACAGTGGTAAATTCATTGTTCAAGTTTGTACCAAACTAATTAAAACTTGATTCCAATGTTAACTACTAGAGCTTTGTAACATTTACTTGGAGCATACCACATTTTGGCCCAATGACACCCCCGTTGGCGGTACCATTAACAGGGTTTTCAGTGCTCTCCCCCGAAATGTGCATGTATACGACGACGATAATATCGTAAGATATTATCTTACTTGTGATCATTGGCGATACGCCGTGGCTGTTTCGGCTGTCCATAGATGGGCCAGATCAATCGGCTTTTCGATGTCGACCACAAAATGTGTAAGAGGACCAAACAAAAAACGGTCCGTTTACCCGAAGTAGCGATTGATAGGAAATTAAACTTTCAATACCATTTGGACGGAGTAAAAGCAAGCTTGAAACTAAGGGTAAATCTCGTTAAGACCATCCAACAACCGTAGAATCCGACTCCAATTCGCAAGAGCCGTCATCGATAGCCGTCTGTTGTATGGCATCGAGTTGACCTGCAATGAATATGAGAAACCCGATCAAGAATGCAAACCAGCGAGTTTGTTCTATTTGGCTCCAGATTCAAACTAGAATAGTAGTCGAAAATTTGGAATGAAACTGAATCACTCCTGATTTCACTCTTAGTGATTGTAAAAGCACATAACAAACAATACAATGTGCGAAGCACGACCGAAAATTCGATCGTAAAAATGGCGTCGGTAGCATTTTAGTTGTTTGGTTAAAAATAAATCAGAAACAGCATATTTGTGCTATTTGGTTGCTGTTAGTTGAAAAGGTGAATTCACTTTTAAATTTGATTCTTATCAGAACCACCATTCTACACAGAAGAGAGACCCAATTTTCATGTGCGCATCAAAGAGCAAGAGAGACGCATGATGACAAGAAAATTCGATGACGTTAGTATCAGTTGCCAACGGCAGGTGATTGCAGCATAAAATTTGTTCACTATGGTCACGTTTTAATCAATGTCTGTCGTCGGTAGAAAATGAAATTTTCTCGCCAGATTCTACCTTGGTTTTGTTTCTATTAGTGATTCAAAATACGCATTCTTGAAGAGGGGTCTCCAGTAGCCTTGTGAGCAAAGGCGTAGGATTTTTTTTTAATCTTTATTAAAGTGATTTTGAAATTAAAAATAAAGTTCATCACTAATAAAGGCGTAGGATTGCCAATCCGGAGATGGCGAGTTCGATTCTCGGTCTGGTCTAGGGTGTTTTCGGGTTGGAAACATTCTCGACTCCCTGGGCATAGTGTATTCATTGTACTTGCAGGCATAGAAAAGCTTTCAATTAATAACTGAGGAAATACTAATCAAACTCTAAGTTGGAAAATCTAGGCCAAGTTCCAGTTGGAATGTAGAGCCATAGAAGAAGAAGAAGAAGAAGAAGAAGAAGAAGAAGAAGAAGAAGAAGAAGAAGAAGAAGAAGAAGAAGAAGAAGAAGAAGAAGAAGAAGAAGAAGAAGAAGAAGAAGAAGAAGAAGAAGAAGAAGAAGAAGAAGAAGAAGAAGAAGAAGAAGAAGAAGAAGAAGAAGAAGAAGAAGAAGAAGAAGAAGAAGAAGAAGAAGAAGAAGAAGAAGAAGAAGAAGAAGAAGAAGAAGAAGAAGAAGAAGAAGAAGAAGAAGAAGAAGAAGAAGAAGAAGAAGAAGAAGAAGAAGAAGAAGAAGAAGAAGAAGAAGAAGAAGAAGAAGAAGAAGAAGAAGAAGAAGAAGAAGAAGAAGAAGAAGAAGAAGAAGAAGAAGAAGAAGAAGAAGAAGAAGAAGAAGAAGAAGAAGAAGAAGAAGAAGAAGAAGAAGAAGAAGAAGAAGAAGAAGAAGAAGAAGAAGAAGAAGAAGAAGAAGAAGAAGAAGAAGAAGAAGAAGAAGAAGAAGAAGAAGAAGAAGAAGAAGAAGAAGAAGAAGAAGAAGAAGAAGAAGAAGAAGAAGAAGAAGAAGAAGAAGAAGAAGAAGAAGAAGAAGAAGAAGAAGAAGAAGAAGAAGAAGAAGAAGAAGAAGAAGAAGAAGAAGAAGAAGAAGAAGAAGAAGAAGAAGAAGAAGAAGAAGAAGAAGAAGAAGAAGAAGAAGAAGAAGAAGAAGAAGAAGAAGAAGAAGAAGAAGAAGAAGAAGAAGAAGAAGAAGAAGAAGAAGAAGAAGAAGAAGAAGAAGAAGAAGAAGAAGAAGAAGAAGAAGAAGAAGAAGAAGAAGAAGAAGAAGATTGGAGATAAATCGGTTTATTTCAGTTTTTAAATCGTAACGATGCCGTCGGTAGCGAAGTCATTAGAGCTTGTTGGAGGGATACCCTGCACTAAATTTTCGATTGGTAAGGTTGGCGTCTATAGCATGACGGAAATTCTGACTGACGACTGATTTTGTTGGTATTAGTGATTTAATAAATTAAATAATTATTAAAAATAGGTTGGTTCCTTTCAGGATTTCCATTTTTATAGAAGAGAATGTTGATCCGCGTGCGTCGGAGGGAGACGCTGGAGTAAATTCATTCATGTGGATGGTAAATTGCCTAAATGGTTGCAGCAACTTGATTGTGACTAAATCTAGTCACATTTAAGTTGCAGTAACCTATGTGAAACATGTGTGCTGCTCGGGACCTGAATACCGTTTAGCAACCTTCTCATTCCATTGAATCACATAGGTACCTTCACTTCTCCCACCGTCTATCTCCTACCTCCACATTGTTCGCGTTGCTCCAATTGTCAGCGGTGCCCTTTCTCCATTCCGCTTTCACGCCTGCTTTCACACCGTTTATCGCCGCTAGCGCTTTCAAAGACACTTCTGTGGTGTTCTCTACTCCTCGTTCCGTCCCGGTTAGCTAGTTCTGCCACGCTCGAGTTGATCGCGGAAAGGTTTTACAGCGTCCCAAAACTGATGGCTAAAATGGCGGCTCCCACGAACCACGAACGGCAAAACATACTTTTGCATATAAACGATAAAGACGGATCCATATAAAACTGAAAAACGATCCATAAATAACATCTGAATGTTCCTTGAAATACTACCATAAATCCATAACATAGTTAATGAGATTCCATAAATAATAATTTTTCGATCCATCACTAAGCTAAAATTTAGCAATTAATTGGGACATATGTTCCATTAATATGGTCAAGAAAAACAATACAATTCTTGCTATTTTCCCATGAAAATATGACAAATGAACCATAAATCTTTGGAAAATGATCCATACAAAACTATATTTTGATCCATAAAACTTCAAATTTGCGCATTTTTTTTATCGTGAAGATGATCCATAATTTCAGTAATATGATCCATAATTTTAGTCATATGATCCATAATTCTGACCATTTGATCCATAACTTTGTTCAAATGATCCATAGTTTTGGTGATATGATCCATAAATTTTGATAAATAGATTTTATAAAATGTGTGGATAAATTAATATAGTTTCATTGGCCTTCTTTCCAAGCATTATGGATCACATTATCAAAATTATGGATCATATGGCTGAAATTATGGATCATCATCTGGATATAAATTACGCAAATTTGAAATTTTATGGATCAATATATAGTTTTTATGGATTTTTTCAAAGTTTTATGGATCATAAAAATATTCTTTATGGAATCTCTTGAACTATTTTATGGATTTATGGTAGCGTTTTATATAACATTCAGATGATATTTATGGATCGTTTTTCATTTTTTTATGGATAGTTTTTCCACATTGAACGGTGCAAAGTAAGGGCTGCCACCACGAACGGCGTCTACGGACCTCCTCGAATCAGGGTGATAGTATGAGCACCGCTATCGTAGTCTAGCACTCGTGCCCGAAACCTGATCACTATACTTTCCGTGACTACGGATCAAATCACAGGAATTGCTGAAGGCAAGAATTACCACAAAGCAACAAAGGGTTCCTGCGAGCACATTGGGGAAAATAGGTACCGTCGTCGGCGGTGACAATGGGTCAAATGAGGGTGAGAATGGGTCACTGTTTCTACTACATAGAATGCTTGTAGAATATATTTAATGTATCTGAGGGCAAGAGTACTAAGTTTTGAGCGATTTTGTTATCCGACTGTCGGTGAGGGCACTGACTCATTCTCACTTCCTAGACCCATTGCCACCCCCGACGGCGGTAGCGTTTTAGTTTGGGAGAGGTTTGAGTTTTAGTCCAAGGATTTTTTACCTGCATGGTTTCTTGCACTACGCCACTTCCACTGTCTCACAAAGTCTTAAACCTTTCTTCTAAATTTCAAAATGTATTTTTTTTTACTATACCGCTTTATCGCTCACGTCTGTCGAATTAGGCTGTCGATTGGATAATGATGCCTGTGAGAGTGAAATATATTAGAAATAGGCCTTTTCATGTGACACTGCCGAGACTGCACTAGGGATCCTTATAGGATCCCTAGACTGCACTTGTTTACAACCGCTGAACAGGCCCGCAAGTCCGAAGCTGTCACTTTCATAGAAGAACTGTCAATTGACGGTAGAATCAGCTGTTTTTAAACGTCTCGTGAAAAGGCCTATTGGGCAATCCAATTCCAGCGTGCATTGATGACAGATCTTTCTCATCTTTCTCTTGCACGTGCACGGGAAGGATAGGATTTGTTTTCATACGGAAATGCTTCGGGAGCGTTTCCGTATGAAAACAAACCCTATCCTGTCTGCGCGCATGCAAGAGAAAGATGATAAACGTCAGATTGCCTTATTGAATAGAAGGCCATGACTTTCACCCTTATTCTTGTTTACAAGCGAACGATTCGAACGAACTGCATTTTTTCATCGGTTTCGACTATCGTGATATCGAAGGGAAGAGCGCCGGAATAAATGATTTTTTTTCTCTTCGGTTTCGATTTGTAATGTCGAAAACGCTCTGGAAGAGCGTCGGATTAAATAATTTGCTAATCGGTTTCGACTTGTGATGTCGCAGACGCTCTGGAAGAGCGTTGGATTGAAAAATTCGACTTAAAAAGTCGAAGGCGCTCTGGAAGAGCGCCAGCATAAATGATTAAATCTACCACAAATTTTGTTTTCTCGTTTGTTTCGATACGTGATGTGGTATAGCGCCGGATTGAATGATTTGCCCATCAGTTTTGGCTTGTGACAAGACGCTCTGGAAAGAGCACCGAAATAAGTTATTTGTTTTCTCATCGATTTTACTCAGGAACTCAAGGAACTCAAGAACTCAGGAGTAGCGTTGAAGCAAAAGATTCGTTTTCTCATCGATTTTCACTTGTAATGTCGAAGGTACCATATTGAATGATTTGTTGTTCTTATCGGTGATTTGTTTTCGGAATAAATGGTTTGTTTCATAGATAGTAGAGATTTAACTTCGCTCATCTATATATTCCACTATCTGTAGTTTGTTTTCTCATCGGTTCTCTGCTTGTGTTGTCGAAGGTGCTCTGGAAGAGTATCAGATTGTTGCAGCTTTTGATGGTAAAGGTTGTGTAGAAGAGCGGCGAATTGTTCGCGCTAATGAAACGTTAATGCAGTGGACCAGCAGAACGCAACGATTCAAATTTGAATTATGAAGGAGTGTGAGAGTGCCGGACTGATTGGCTTAAGGTCACTCCTGACGGAATCCAAGATTAAAAGTGCTCGCGTTTTCGGGGGCACACCACTCGATTCAGAGGCAGCGCACAACTGTCATTTTTGTTGATTTAGCTTTGCTGCGTCGCAGCATGCGTGTAATAATAAAAATGACAGTTGTGCGTTGCTTCCGTATCGAGTGGAGTGCCCCCGAAAACGCGAGCACTTTTATTCTTGGATTCCGTCAGGAGTGACCTTAAGCTTGAAGGGCCAATACAGAGTATGTTTAGAGAGCCACCGATATTGTTTTAGTTTTCCCGTTGGAAGGCCATCAAAATGTATTGGAAATGGTCGGATCGAATTCTATTGGTTTAAGATTGCAATGCTGGATATATTTGCAAAAAAAAAAGAAAAGAATACAGCTGGAGGATTATGAACATGAAATAGTTGCCAGTTCAGAAGGCTCGGAAAAAAGGCTGGATTAATTTGTTTAGTAAATTAGCATTTGCGTATTTGTATGTGGATTTTGAATTGAAAAATTTAATTTGGATTGTTTTTGATATTGGTTTAAAATGAAACATTTGATTTTGATAATGGGTGTTATTAGATTTGAAAATTGGAATTGGCTTAGTTGCAAATATTGATATCAATATTGGATTGGAATCAACTTCTGATTATAAATTAGAGATTGTATTTGAAAGATGGACTTGGATTAGAATATTAGTTGTGAAAATTGGATATGAATATAAAACAGTAAATACTAATACAAGATAAATAATCCTGCAATGGCAGGCATGATTAAAACTTTCAATTAATTGCCATTAAAGATGAAGAGATTGAAGAAAAAACTTGAATATTTTATATGAATGTTTGGTTTTGGTATTCCATTATGAAAACGTTTCAATTGGGATTAAAACTTTGTTCATAAAATACGAACATTGGATTTGCATTTCGCGTTCATACATTGGATTTTAGTATCGGACTGGAAAATCGTATTAAACGTAGGATTGAAATATTTGAATTAAAATTTGAGTACGGATATTGGATTCTGACTTAAAAAAAATGTGGCAATAACGGAGTAGCAGCCGTGAGCGGTCAATCATGCTCATGCAAAAAACATTCGGCCAAGCGTCGGTTTCTGCCAAACGGCCATATGTCAAAATGACATACACGGACACATAATTTTCGGGTTATAGTGATCTTCAGTCAAATGGCTTTCGGCTGGGTCCAACGGCCCTTCCTAGTTTGATGTATGCATCATGTATGAGAAATGTAGAACTTGTTATTAGCTACTATGCGATGTTAAAATGTTACCAATTTACTTGAGGCAAATGTGAAATAGTGCAAATAGTGTTGGGCAGCAGGGACTAGGTCCAATAGCTTGACGATCCCTCCCCAGGCCATCTGCGAGTTGTGGCGCCTGCCTAGGATGTGGTGGGGTTTGACAGTGGGCTCTGTTAAACCTCTATAAAAAGCTGCATGTATCCGCAAGTAGGCTCCGCCAAAGCGACCGTGTGCTGCACAAAGCGCACAAGCCCAAGTCCTGGTGTTAGGTGGGACGCTAAACAGCCCTGACACGACGGCCTTCTGACGAGACAGGAGGTTTGCGTAGGCCCAATAAGCCGCCTTTAAAAACAACCATTACGAACGACATAGAAGATAATACGACTCGATACAATCGGCAACGACCTAGGCGACGAATAAAGGATCACGATTGGAAGCTTGGAACATGGAACTGCAAGTCGCTAGGCTTCGCAGATTGCGACAGGATAATCTACGATGAATTACATCCCCGCAACTTCGATGTCGTAGCGCTGCAGGAAATCTACTGGACAAGACAGAAAGTGTGGAAAAGCGGGCATCGAGTGGCTACCTTCTACCAAAGCTGTGGCACCACCAACGAGCTGGGAACCGGCTTCATAGTGCTGGGTAAGATGCGCCAACGCGTGATTGGGTGGCAGCCAATCAACGCAAGGATGTGCAAGCTGAGGATAAAAGGCCGTTTCTTCAACTATAGCATCATCAACGTGCACTGCCCACACGAAGGGAGACCTGACGACGAGAAAGAAGCGTTCTACGCACAGCTGGAGCAGACATACGATGGATGCCCACTGCGGGACGTCAAAATCGTCATCGGTGACATGAACGCTCAGGTAGGAAGGGAGGAAATGTATAGACCGGTCATCGGACCGGATAGACTGCATACCGTATCGAACGACAACGGCCAACGATGCATAAACTTTGCAGCCTCCCGCGGAATGGTAGTCCGAAGCATTTTCTTCCCCCGCAAGAATATCCACAAGGCCACATGGAAATCACCTAATCAAGTAACGGAAAACCAAATCGACCACGTTCTAATCGATGGTAAATTCTTCTCCGACATCACGAACGTACGCACTTACCGCAGTGCGAATATTGAATCCGACCACTACCTCGTTGCAGTATGCCTGGGCTCAAAACTCTCGACGGTGATCAACAAGCGTCGGAGTCGTCCGCCGCGGCTAATCATTGGGCGGCTACAAGACGGTAGGCTAGCCCAAGACTACGCGCAAAAGCTGGAAGTGGCACTCCCAACGGAAGAGCGGCTAGGCGCAGCATCTCTTGAAGATGGCTGGAGAGATATTCGATCCGCCATTGGAAGCACCGCAACCGCTGCACTAGGCACGGTGGCTCCGGATCAGAGAAACGACTGGTATGACGGCGAATGTGAGCAGTTAGTTGAGGAGAAGAATGCAGCATGGGCAAGATTGCTGCAACACCGCACGAGGGCGAACGAGGCACGATACAAACGGGCGCGGAACAGACAAAACTCGATTTTCCGGAGGAAAAAGCGCCAGCAGGAGGATCGAGACCGTGAAGAGACGGAGGAACTGTACCGCGCTAATAACGCACGAAAGTTCTATGAGAAGTTGAACCGTTCACGTAAGGGCCACGTGCCACAGCCCGATATGTGTAAGGACATAAACGGGAACCTTCTTACAAACGAGCGTGAGGTGATCCAAAGGTGGCAGCAGCACTACGAAGAGCACCTGAATGGCGATGTTGCAGACAACGGGGTTGGTATGGTAATGAACCTAGGAGCACGCGGCCGGCTGAAAAATAACAAAGCCCCTGGAGTTGACCAACTACCAGGAGAGCTGTTTAAACACGGTGGTGAGGCACTGGCTAGAGCGCTGCACGCCGCCTACAAGGTATTCTCCCAAATTTTATTCAGCCGACTAACACCAATTGCAAGAGAGTTCGTGGGGCAGTACCAGGCGGGTTTTATGGGCGAACGCTCTACCACAGACCAGGTGTTCGCCATTCGCCAAGTACTGCAGAAATGCCGCGAATACAACATGCCCACACATCATCTATTCATCGACTTCAAATCCGCAATGATACAATCGATCGGGACCAGCTATGGCAGCTAATGTACGAAAACGGATTTCCGGATAAACTGATACCAATAACATATGTGTAACTCGGGTAGCAAAAGTTGTACCCTTATAACACTTTTTATTTGTTATACGGAACATCGAAACGTCAGAAGATAGTATAACAGTATTTGATGTAACAAGGGGTCACGCGACTTATATTGTATATCTGCATACGATTCGCGTTGGAATTATACAAAAGATTTTCCCTAGTGGCGTTGGGTGTTTAGGAGCTGAAATTGTTTTTTTATAATTAATTGGAGATTGGGGTAAACAATATTGAAGTAGAAAAGAAAGGAGTTAAAGGTATGTAACTGATTTAATATTGTATTGATATTGATTCGACAAACTCGAACAAAATCCATTCTTCTCGGGCTGTTAACCAGTAAACGATGAATTTGTTTGGTGTTTGGTTGAAACATTATGTTTTTATTCGAAAAGCATATCAAATGCTCATTCATTGTCATGAGCATATTTATTAACCGCATTTCCCATGTGTGGCATCTCTTCCAGTGGTGTGGCATCGCACCCGAATTTGATTTTTTTCTAACATGTATGTAACCGACTTTTTGTCTTTCAAAAGTCTTCTACACTATGTTTCCTTAAACTAGTAGTAGAGTTTCATTTATCGGATTATTTTGAAGAAATATCGATTTTTAAAAAGGTGCTGCCTCACCTGGATTTACCCTCAGTTAAATCACGTTAAATGTTCAATGCACAGTTTTGGTGTTTTCTCTTTCCTTGTAATATGTCGTTGAAGTTGCTCTATTTTTGGTAAAGAGTATTCGGAATACTATCAACCCAATATTCTAATAGGGGAAGTGCACCTGTTTTGGCCAACTTAGTGCCTAATTTGGCCAACCTTGAAAAATACATATTTTTCCAAAATAATCGATCGATTAAAAGCAGCGTTGAATCGTGAGGGATATATCTCTTGTTGGAACCAAAAAACCCTCCCGAATTGCTTTATTTTTGGAGCTATTTGCTAAATTGGCCAAATTAGGAACATGGCCAAAACCGGTACAGTTCCCCTAATGAAAAGAATGCCATAAAAAGAGATAACATTAATATCGTACATCGTAAGACCTTATTCAGATTACGTGCTTCATGGCATGATAAAGATTATCTTGATTTCAATGTTGAACCATCACATTTTCATTTTATATGATATCCAAATTGGAAACAACTCACAGTTACGATGCTCTCCTGCATTATGATAAGCGAGCTTGCTTTCGTACGATTGATAATTTATAATGTTGCTTCTAATCTATCTATTTTGTGATTGTTGCGCATCGTAGACAAACATTGGTGTATCCCTCGTCATCCTTTCGAAAAAATCGAAGACTGCGTATATAAAGATTCGTTCCCAATGTAGAACAGTTCTAAGGAATATACTATTTTACACATGTTGAATAAAATCAACATTTTTACCATGCTGATTCAAAAATATTATGTCAATTTTAGTGGAATTTTATTTTCGTATGATAAATACATTTGAGAGAGTTAGTTCTGAAAATGTATTGCGAGAGATCGGCTGGTACCTGGTGCTGGGAATTTGGTTTCATCAGTACCCGCTAAGCTGCGGTGGACGACGGAGGTCCTTCGTAGCTTAGTAGGGAAAGCACCTGTCATGCGAACTGGGGTCGTGGGATCAAACCCCACCGAAGGGGCGGTTACCCTCCAATACCTTTTCCGAACTAAATCTATCACATGTTGTACATATGCATAATCAAGTTTCAGACATAGTAATTAATTTCCACTCCGGGTGGCTTAATACCCGGCATATAGGCAATTAACTTTGAATGTACTGATCTCGAGTGGCGATCTCTCTTCGCTTGTGTGGTCGTGTTGGGATCTGACGACCAAACTGGCACAACCTCACACAACCCTACTTCATTGAGCGCCGTTGCTGATGAAGCAAGTGTGTAGGAGCCGGACAATACTAAATACTCATCCTACTTGGTTGACATGATGTGTACAAAAATACATTTGAGAGAGTTAGTTCTGAAAATGTATTGCGAGAGATCGGCTGGTACCTGGTGCTGGGAATTTGGTTTCATCAGTACCCGCTAAGCTGCGGTGGACGACGGAGGTCCTTCGTAGCTTAGTAGGGAAAGCACCTGTCATGCGAACTGGGGTCGTGGGATCAAACCCCACCGAAGGGGCGGTTACCCTCCAATACCTTTTCCGAACTAAATCTATCACATGTTGTACATATGCATAATCAAGTTTCAGACATAGTAATTAATTTCCACTCCGGGTGGCTTAATACCCGGCATATAGGCAATTAACTTTGAATGTACTGATCTCGAGTGGCGATCTCTCTTCGCTTGTGTGGTCGTGTTGGGATCTGACGACCAAACTGGCACAACCTCACACAACCCTACTTCATTGAGCGCCGTTGCTGATGAAGCAAGTGTGTAGGAGCCGGACAATACTAAATACTCATCCTACTTGGTTGACATGATGTGTACAAAAATACATTTGAGAGAGTTAGTTCTGAAAATGTATTGCGAGAGATCGGCTGGTACCTGGTGCTGGGAATTTGGTTTCATCAGTACCCGCTAAGCTGCGGTGGACGACGGAGGTCCTTCGTAGCTTAGTAGGGAAAGCACCTGTCATGCGAACTGGGGTCGTGGGATCAAACCCCACCGAAGGGGCGGTTACCCTCCAATACCTTTTCCGAACTAAATCTATCACATGTTGTACATATGCATAATCAAGTTTCAGACATAGTAATTAATTTCCACTCCGGGTGGCTTAATACCCGGCATATAGGCAATTAACTTTGAATGTACTGATGATAAATAAGTTAAAATGGATAAAAGACGAACATTTCATCAGAAATCGCCTGCAAATAGAAGTTTACTCTACAAATAAATCAAATTAGATTTCATCAAATATAAATTGGTTAGTAACAGCATAGGAGAGACCTTCTTTTGGATGCAATCCGTCATTTTAAAAAAACAATGTAAAAAATTGATGATAGAAAAATAAATATCATTATACTTCGGCTACAGATCTTGCTCTTGCTCTTGGAAAAAAGTGTTATAATTTTCTGATCATATGGTATTTGTTTACACTTGAAAATGACAGAACGATGTTCCCGTTCCCAATTATAACAGTTTTGGCTCATCAAAAGGGGGTCAACTTTTGGATTGGATTTTGTTCGAAGATCCACTTATGTTATGTGCTGATACGGTTGATCAAGGCGACGATGGATCGGGTGATGTGGGTAGTTCGAGTTTCAGGGAATACTCGAGTCCCTTCGAAACGCGTAGAGGGTTACGGCAAGGTGATGGTCTTTCGTGTCTGCTATTCAACATTGCTTTGGAGGGAGTAATACGAAGGGCAGGGGTTGACACGAGTGGTACGATTTTCACGAAGTCCGTCCAGTTATTTGGTTTCGCCGACGACATTGATATCATGGCACGTAACTTTAAGAGGATGGAGGAAGCCTACATCAGACTGAAAAGCGAAGCTAAACGGATTGGACTAGTCATCAATACGTCGAAAACGAAGTACATGATAGGAAGAGGCTCAAGAGAGATCAATGTAAGCCACCCACCATGAGTTTCTATCGGTGGTGACGAAATCGAGGTGGTTGAAGAATTCATGTACTTGGGCTCACTGGTGACCGCCGATAACGATACCAGCAGAGAAATTCGGAGACGCATAGTGGCTGGCAATCATACGTACTTTGAACTCCGCAAGACGCTCCGATTGAATAGAGTTCGCCGCCGTACCAAACTGACTATCTACAAAACGCTTATTAGACCGGTAGTTTTCTACGGACACGAGACCTGGACGATGCTCGTGGAGGACCAACGCGCACTGGGAGTTTCCGAAAGGAAAGTGTTGCGTACCATCTATGGTAAGGTGCAGATGGCGGACGGTACGTGGAGGAGGTGAATGAACCACGAGTTGCATCAGTTGTTGGGAGAACCATCCATCGTCCACACCGCGAAAATCGAAAGACTGCGGTGGGCCGGGCACGTAGCCAGAATGTCGGACAGTAATCCGGTGAAAATGGTTCTCGACAACGATCCGATGGGAACAAGAAGGCGAGGTGCACAGTGGGCAAGGTGGATCGATCAGGTGGAGGACGATTTGCGGACCCTCCGCAGACTGCGTGGTTGGCGAAGTGCAGCCGTGGACCGAGCTGAATGGAAAAGACTTTTATGTGCAGCACAGGCCACTCCGGCCTTAGTCTGTTAATAAATAAAAAAAATAAATAAGCGTGAAATAAAAAAAAAAATACCTATTGTTGGTCATTTTACCCAAGTTATTTGGACTTAGAAACTTCGAATTCAAATTTCATAATGCAAAAAAAATCATTTCGTATGGTTTTGAAGTCTCGAAAGTGAAACTTTATTATGTTTTATTTCCATTCGAACTAACAAGAAAATTTTATATTTCGATTTGTTTCGTTTTGACATGAACAGTTGTGATATTGCATACCCTTTGTATTCACTCCCTGATTGACCGCATTAAATAGGTGATCTCTACTGCCGTATTTTGCCATTTTTAGAAAATGTCGTATATACACCATTCTCTCAGTTTACGACAGTTTAGTTGGAATTTATCTGAGGCGAATCTATGATATCGGTTACTTTCCATATTGTAACACACACCTTTCGCCGAATCGATAGAGTCGTAGGTTAGTTTAGTTCAGATGCTACTCTCTACTTTGCCCAAGTGCAATCATCTGCAAAATATGTAATTTTTACCGTAGGTATAGGCAAAGAATACAACCAGACACCTTTCGGCTACCTCACCAGAACAAGTATGAGCGAAACTATTCTGCCGGAAGTACAACCTCTCCCCTGTTGCTTCTAGAATAATGTCATATTCCTCCGGCCACTTGGCAGCTTTGAAAATATTCCAATGCATGCAGCTTCAGCATCAGAGCGGCAGTTAACCCCAACAGTGCCGTCCTCTTCGCTTTACATCGACGTTGGATCGAACGAGCCACAAAAGTGTCAACTGATAATGGACCATGTCTAATGAATGGGAAGCACTTTCTGTAATCTCCTCCTACCAACACCGATGCTAACGAATTTGGATACGATTATTGCGTAAAGCTGAGCTACATACACCTTCTATGGATGCCGACTTAAACTGTATAGTGAACCTTTTCACTAATCTCCCTGATGGTTCGATTCAAGTTTCCTCCGGACAATTCCGAGGCAATTTGCTAACAAAAGTTGCAATATCCATTGGATTTGAGTGTCTTCCATTTGAATGCTATACATCCCTTTGTTGTGAAATGTGTTTTGCATTTATTGGCAAAGATATGATCTAAACAATATTTGTTTCATTTGTCACCCTACAGTTGAAAAAAAAAATATTGCAGAAATCCTACAAGATGCATGTTTGTTTGCATTCACTTTCTATGCAAGTCTGTAGGTATGGGAGGTGATCTGAAATTTAATTTGAAATGGAAGGCAGAAGTTTTGCTATAATTTGCATGGCATTTCATTAAAAATTACAACAACATTCCTAATATCCATAAATTCTTACGTATATCCTGAGGTTCTAAGATAAAATAATAAAATAAGTAACTATCCAGTAGAAAGTGTTTTATTCTGAGCTGGAGAGAATAGCTTCAAAATACTTGGTTGATGTATTCAATACCCAATACTCCTTAACCTAATAAAGTATTGAAGAGCCTTGTACAAGAGTTAAAATACCAAAAATAATAACTCCACAATCTACGCATTACAAAACGAGTTTTCAATTCACTTATGAAAATAACAAGTCAAAAATAACGCCAATATGAAGTATTCGTGAGGTATTTGGGAGTTGTTGATAACCAAATCAATGCCTCGTTTAGTTATGACTGAGGTATTTGTCAAGGTCACTTGAATACCTTAAAAATATTGACGTGGCATCATACCCACATCCACCCACACATACCCACGTATTGATATCAGATTCTAGTATACTTGTTACAGAAGTCAATTATTGTATGTTGCTCGGGATACTTTTTCTGAAATGGTTGCAGATCAACTCGTTTGCTAATTTTATAACTACTCAATTGATTCAATTTGAGAGCAGTAATTCAATTCGCGTGTTGACTATTGACCTGTTGATGGGGCAAAAATCGGAAACTTTCTCCTGCATTTATAGATTTCGATCGAAAACTTTTACTCGCTTTCCAAGCAGCCGAAAAGAAAACTTCCTCCAATCATCCATACCAAGCCCAAACTCGGACAGCCTCCGATCAAAAAGTTAAGAAAAACATTGTTTCAAGCCGTACAACTTCATCCTTGTCGGAGGAAAAATCAAGCTAAAGTAGCAAAAAAAAATCTCCCGAGCTTACCACCCAATCTCCAGAACCATTCATCCAACTTAGCCGGTTCGAACGAGGGGTAACTTTTTCACTTTTGCGGTCCATGGGAAATCAGTTTGATTCTGCTACCAGCCAGCAGTAGGAAATTTTCCCACGATTCCGGAGACCGGAGCACGAATGGATGGACGGACCATCCCACCGATGATGAAGATGCTGCCATCCACAATATTATTATCGCAACGAGCATACGCAAAATTGATGGAACGGAAAATACGCCCCGTTTGCCCGCTGGGTGCTGCAGGTTGAGAAGAAAAGTTTGATTTTTCGTGCCCTCGGGCTGGTCGTTGCTTGTGGCTTCCGGGGAATGAGGAATTCTCTCCGTAATAAATGTTGTGTACTTTTCTGGACCAATTGGATGGTTGAGAGAAAAATTATGATAGCTTCAAGTAGTGATCCAGTAGAATGGCAATGCTGTGAAAAAACGGTTTTCGTTGAATTGAATGCCGTGATACCGTGCGGTGTAGGTGCATATCGTTCTGAGACACCACAATCGGTGCGTGCTTAACAGCTTCTGTAGATTGCTAACGCTAAGCGCCCTTACCCAGGTGGGCCTTGTTTCTGAAAAATTATACAGCAATGCAAGCCAGGAATGTATGTATACTGAAGCCCACCCTCGAGCTATTGGACATCATCCTTGATAATGCCACAATCGATGTTGAAACCTTCTTGCACGTAATCGATGTGGCTGCCTCGAGTCAAGTCCGAGACACCGAAGACGGTCGAAATACGTATCTGTCAGATCCACGATCAATTGGTGGAATTAAATGGGATAGTACGAACTCGCCTTACGACAAGTGAATTGATCGATTTATGAAGAAAAGTGTTATGATGAAACTGGAATACTTTGAAAATCGAAACCCAATCTTTTCGAATTTTTAGCGAGACAATGTTCGCCGGTTCAACTTGTTATTTATGCAACATACTACAGTCATTTTTGGTTCTTCAAAACGCCCTGGAAATCGATGCTCAAATAACCCAATCATCCAAATCTGTAGATACATTCGAATTAA
Source organism: Armigeres subalbatus (assembly GCF_024139115.2). Taxonomy (NCBI): domain Eukaryota; kingdom Metazoa; phylum Arthropoda; class Insecta; order Diptera; family Culicidae; genus Armigeres; species Armigeres subalbatus. Next base: position 12,214,323 of record NC_085141.1, read on the forward strand.
CATTGCTTGACGCCAATCGCTCCTTATCCATATTCCATCTGATAGATACTTTGAAAGGCCGGATCGGGTGTGTACTGATGATGAGGACATTGCAAAAAATCCTGATTGATCTGGTCGTTCCCAGGTCGAATGTTTTGGTAAATCTTGAAAATCTCTTATTCGAGGAAATTTGGTTCACATGTTGCGGATAAGCCCATTGTCCCGAATTGTGTATCTTGTAGATACCTCGATCTCTACTCTGTAACGTTTTGGAGAACCTTGAACGTCCCATATTCATGGGAATTGATCACCTACTTCATGTTCAGGTTAACTAAACTTGATCACTGAACACTAACAAAAATATTATATAAGATATAAACATTCAAATTAATTTGCATGCTCACATATGTGAAGTCTTCTAAGTTTCAGATATCTGGGCCTTCAATGTCCGTCCCGAAAGGGGCTTAGAACTCCTTCGGAATTCTTTTCAAAGGTTACTTTAGGACAGTGTTGGTAAGATCATTCACAAATCGTAATCATTGAGTCGCGGGAGCGCGTTTGCGAGCTCGTCGGCGTATTTCAAAGATTGCATCACGTTTTGGTGTTTTGGAGTTTTATTGGAGTTTTGGTCCCATTTGCCATTACATCATTTCGCTCCAAAAAAAAAATTGGGTCAATTTATTGTCCACACACACAAGAGTATCCATTGTTTAATGCGACAAACGTCTTAGCACTGTTTTGGACGGAGAAGAAGAAAGCATACGATGATTCAACATATTTCCATTCAGACATTAGTTTTAGGTGCTGAGTTGGATGCATTCCAACCAGTGATTGAATGCTAAAGAGAATGAACAAGTCTCTCACTTATCATCTCTGTATACATATACGAAATGTAGCATACCGCGAGAGTCTTTTTTCGCAAGTTGTCATGATAGAGAACTGATTCGGGAGGCTATACCCCATGATAAATGTCTTTTAGAAAGCTCCAAATGCGGGGAGCACTGGCTCTGATGATGCATTTCAACTTGTTCTACACAGCTGTGCAGTAACCAACACGAAATGAGCGAAAACAAAGCGAAAATCACCATTTTTCTGTGGGGGCTTCCTATCTGATTCTATTTTTTTCGCACTTGTATACAAGTTTGATAAGTTTGTTATCATGGCTTGTTATGATTCGGAACAGTTTTTGCCTCTCTTCTATCGTTGTTCGTTATCTATAGAGAGCGATTTCTGCAAACCCTGATTCCAACTCATCAGTCCTGAATCGTTTGTGAGTTTTGAGATTTTTAGTTTTTCTCAACACTGCTCCAGGATTTACTGCGCAAGTTTTGACAAAAATTTTATTGGAAGTATCTTTACGAATGGCTTCGAAAACAATGCTTTGGCTTTTGAAAAAATCATTCAGCTATTTCATCGAACTTTTTTCCTGTAAATTCTTTAGGATTTCCTTCACGTGTTTCTCAGAAGGTTCTTCTGAGAATTTCCTACTGCATTTCTTCGAGAATTTTGAGAATGCCTGAAGCAATACTTTGAAAAGTTTTATCCGGAAATGTCTGCAAGATTTTTCTCTCGTTTGTCTTTTGTTGATTTGTGTGAGTATGCGCCCCTTCGTTGAAGTAGCTTAGTAAGACGATAACCGTCACTATTCGAATTGAGCTACTAAGCACATCTGATAACACGCGATCGCAGCAACCTGTCTGTGTGGTGTATGATACATAATTCTCGGGTACTTATTCAAAAGGACGTATGTGATTTTGTAAACAAAGATTCAAACGTCGATTTGTCCAATCTGATAGCACTCCCACGCAAACCATCACCACAGACAGGTAGGGGAAGCCTTCGGCTACCTGTTGGTGGTGTTGGTTTGCGTGGGAGTGCCATCAGATTGGACAAATCGACGTTTGAATCTTTGTTTACAAAATCACATACGTCCTTTTGAATAAGTACCCGAGAATTGGTGGATAACTGTGAGCGTGTTTACTCTTTCGTCAGTTGACAGATGAATGCTCGCTTAACTTTTCAAAAGGACCTAAGTAACATTTTTTTCATGAATTAATTTGAGTACTGCAATCAAAAGCTTTCATGCTTTTTTGTTGATTGCGCTATTCAAATTAATTCATGAAAAAAATGTTACTTAGGTCCTTTTGAAAAGTTAAGCGAGAATGCTCAAGCATTCATCTCACGCACATCCATCGCAGCATGCCTCGACTATCCGCGTCCTTCTCCATCGACCAGTCACCAAAGACGGACACGCCTTTGACCACTTGCATCGGTTTCGACTTGCAAAGTCGAAGATGCTTTGGAAGAGCATCGGATTGCTTTGGCTTGTGGTGCCAAAAACAAGTGCGTCTGGAAGACCACTTGCACCGGAAGATGCTCTGGAAGCTTTGGCTTGTGGTACCAAAAAAAGTGCGTCATAGATTTCTGAAAGTGCAAGAAAAGTGTGTTTGGAACGAGATACTTGTGTAGATTCTGATTGAGAAACGGATGGCTCAGACGATGAAGATGAAGCAAAATGTAGAAATGAAGTTCTTGCATTAATTAATTTAATCAGTATTCTAATAGAGCATATATTTGGGTTACTATTCAAAAAGAGTGTGTCACACCAAAATGAGTGGTATGCTTTTGACAAGGTCTGTTCAGCTACTTGGTTTCGTCGACCGCATTGATATCATGGCATGTGGATTTAAAAAGATGAAGGAAGTTTATATCCGATTGAAAAGGGATGCTAAGCGAATCGGAGAAAGTAATCAATTCCTCATAAGCGAAGTTGGGTATCGGAAGGTATTCCTGGCAGGCTATTGCGCTTTGGCTTACCCCTTCAAAGCCGCAATTATATCTTTAAGTTAGCTGTTATCATATAACCATTTACGTATATCATCGACATGTTTTTGGCAACGAAATAAGTTTCTAGCTTGAGTGTAATGCGGAAAAGACAGAGGAAACATTTTCATAGAATTATTCAAAGTTCATGAAGAGAATAGGTTTTGCCGATTTTTCCTTGAGAAGTAAAATGTTATCTGGTAGAACTGGAGATTGCATGTGTTTCTGATTTGAAATGTTGATAACAAAACAATGACAGGTTATAAACATTTTATATTTGAGACCAAGTTTGAGACACATGATCTTGGCGACCTCAAGCCCAACAAATTGATTTTTTGATTATGAAGTGAATACATACACCTAATATGAGACCAACATACATATACTAAATATATTACAAAAGATCAGTGTAATAGAAAAGTGATTCACCTCGAAATAAATCCGGTCTATGTAAACAAGATTGTGGATTTTTTTTTATTTCCTTGAATTCGACTGGGAACATGTTGAAATAAAATGGATTTGATGAGGATATTATACATAAAAGCCACAAATCAGCCATCTTGGAAACCATTTGTTTTTCAAGAGCACGATCTGAGAAAACCATAATGCGCATAGGGGTGAAACTTTGGTAGATCATTTTCTTACTCGTGCTAAGCAATCGACTTAAATCTCCGTCCACAAACATTATTATGTTAGATTTGGACATTTGTAAATACGAGTAGAAAAAGGTTTACATAAACCCTCCAAAAAAATAGTTTAAACGTAAAATGTGTGTAAGAATAAGAATTCCATCTGTGAAAATACATGTAAAAATGCCATGGCTTGGGATTTAAAAAAAATATATTCGGAGCAGAAGAAGAATGTGTGGTGTATGATACATAATTGGTGGATAACTGTGAGCGTGTTTACTCTTTCGTCAGTTGACAGATGAATACTCAAGCATTCATCTCACGCACGACGCACATCCATCGCAGCATGCCTGGACTTTCCGCGTCCTTCTCCATCGACCAGTCACCAAAGACGGACACGCCTCGCAGACGACTGCTTCTGCCGGAACAAATCGCACACTGTCCACGAGCTTTGACACATCGTCCTCTTTCAACGGCTAACTATCCTTGAGGTAAGACGTGCTTGCACAAGGACCAGATACCACGTGCTGAGTAATTCCTGCTTACAGTCTAGTGCTCACATTTTGGCGATCCTGTCGGAATTTTAGTTTTGGATAACTGAGTTATAGAAACCTGCAGTCTGTGACCATAAACAGGAATCACTCGGCACAAAAAAGTGGATTATTGTGAGTGGATAAAAAGTCAAGGTAAAACGTTTTTGAGTGTTAACAGTGAAGCAGCCAAATGACTAAGTGGACTGTTTTCGCTTGAGCTGATGATCTGATAAGTTTGCCATTAATGTACTGGATTGGTCGGGATGACTCCAGAGTGAAGCAGTTGAATGACTAAGTTGACCGTTTCTCCTTGAGTCGATGATCTGCTAAATTGCCATTGAATTGCTGGATTGGTCGGAAGGACTCCAGAGAAAGGCAATCTGACAAAAATAAGTGGAACGTTTTCACTCTTTAGCATACTTCGGGTAAGGCTAATTAAATGAATTTGCAAACAAGAGGTGAACTGTTTTCACTCTTGTCAGCGAACCGCGGAGGTTGCCATAAAGTTTTTTTTTTAAATCTCTAAAGTGGTCTTTACTGTATTCGAAATAACCTATTCGTCATTTGTCAAAAGCCGACCCTTTTGTTCATGACTTACAGGTTGCTGCTACAAAAGAATCTACGATGGCAGGACAGTACGTGAGAAACGCTGATGGTTTGGATAGCGAACACGAAGAGTCGGAGAACCTCAATAACTCTGTCAGTTCAGATGGTCGAAGCCAGGACACGGAAAGTAGTGAGCATAGCTGTGGAAGCGAGGAAGAAAACTCCGATTCGTCCGATTCAGACACCAGGCCAGGTACCAGCACACTTCCCGATGTCGACAAAAGTTGGGGCATTTCTCAGAATAACGATCGGTCAACCGGACACACGAACACAGTAAGGTGGGATCATATTACACCTTTCCCAAGCGGTGTTCCCGCCTGCAAAATGTGGGAAGAATGGAACCGCTTTTTGCAAAATTTTGAGATCGCGGCCTCTTTGGGCAGCGCTGTGGATTCTGCTCAACGTTCAAAATTGCTGTTTCTCTGCTTGGGTCATGAACTTCAGGGCATTGTGCGAGCCGCAAAGCTGTTGCCGATTTTAACAGACCCTAATTGCTATTCAGTTTTCGTGAACAACGTCCAAGGATATTTACAGTCGATGACGGACACGGCTGCAGAACACGAAGCGTTCGCAGCGATGAAGCAAGAACCTAAAGAATCAGCTGTAGCTTTCCACGCTAGGCTACAGGAGAAAGTTCAGTTATGCGGCTACAGTATTCCAGATCAAGGACGCTTCGTCAGAGCACAACTGTTGAAGGGCCTGCGAAATAGGGATCTTACAAAAACGGCAAGGATTTATAACTACGACATCAATTTCATCGTTCAATCCACCACGAGAGAAGAGGCTTATATGACTAAAACGGCACATCACGCTGGCTCCGAAATATCTGCAGTTTATTGAGGAAATTGGAAAAATCCCACGGAGTTGCAAGGAAAGCGTAAAAGAGGACGATGTGTCAAAGCTCGTGGACAGGTTGCTGCGATCGCGTGTTATCAGATGTGCTTAGTAGCTCAATTCGAATAGTGACGGTTAACGTCTTACTGAGCTACTTCAACGAAGGGCGCATACTCACAATTTGTTCAGAAGTTGTTCCAGCAAATTCCTCCAAAAACTCCTCTTCAACTTTCTGGCGATTTGTTTTATCAAAACTTCTGGAAATAAAACTAATAATATAATACATAAACAGAATTGCTCTGTTTCTAACTATTAGGCCCCGGATGAGAAGCTGAAATTTCCTTATTCCAAATCCTAAGCCGTCCATCCTTGAACATTGTAAACTAACCTCAAGTCACCACGAGTACGCTGGCTCCTTCCCCTCTCTTATTAACTGTATAATAAAACTAGTTGACCCGGCAGACGTTGTCCTGCATAGTAGGCGGAAATGCGCGCTGTAATTTTCGCATTGGGAAATATCATATAAACCCGTCGGAAACTATGCCGAATGTTTCTGCTGAAGAAATGAAAAAAATCCATCCAGCCGTTTTCGAGTTATGCGGATACGAACACAGACCATTTCATTTTTATATATAAGAAAGATGATATTTATTGTATACTAGCAGACCCGACGAACTTCGTTTCGCTTAAAATTAATTAATTCTCTGATTAGATCTCGAGTTATGAAGTAATTGGTGTTCAATTTGTATGACAGCCCCCCTTTCCAAAGCGGGGAGGGGTATCGAACCATCTTAAGAACCTTCCCCGACCCCAAAAACCTCTGCATACAAATTTTCACGCCGATCGGTTCAGTAGTTTCCGAGTCTATAAGGTTCAGACAGACAGAAATTCATTTTTATGTATATAGAAGATATCACAGAGAACCATGGCTCCGTAAAGTGTTATACACGCCTGAGCCTACCAAATAAATGAACTTGGAAAAAAAAACTATTAGGCCCTTAGGCCTCCTTACTCAAGCAAATGTAGGGCATTTATATATTACTTATTGATGACAGTATTTAATGTTTAGGCTTGGGCAAAAGCTGCTATTTTAAGGGAACTGTCCCGTAATCCATCTAATTGAACATATATTCATCTTATCCCCAAACAAACCAATACAGCACCAATTTCGTTGCTTCTGTGGGCTTACTGCTGAAAAAATCACAAAAACAAGAAGCAAGTCAAGGAGCAGTAACCCTACTAAAATAGAGGAGGCTCTGCTAATACGTCAACGAAATATTATTTAATGCTGTGGCTCCAAACTCCTAATCTTAGTCAAGTTTAATGATATAATTTCTCAGAAAATAACAATGAAAGTATAAAATAATGCATGGTTTCCCAAACTGTGGGTCCCGACCCCCAGGGGGGTCGCGAGCGGATTGTTGGTGGGTCGCGCAGAACAAATATTAACTGCAACTCGAATGCCGAATTTTTTTCAGGAACATTATTTCAAGTTCAAACCGCATTTTATTTTAAATATCCATCACCACGCTATTTTATTTAAACTTTTATGCCTAAAAACTGTCCCCTCAATGAAGTAAAATAAAAACGCTAACATTTTGACAAACAATACTATGTTCGTCATTTTTTGCATTTGTATATGTAAGGTAACGTGAACGGGCTTGGTGGTCATATGGCTACCGCTTCTGCCTCATACGCAGGAGATCGTGGGTTCAATCCCAGGCCCGTTCCATTCTTCCTACTTTGTATCTTTTCATATATTTCTCATGTTCTAGCAATCGCTAGAACTGGAAATGGGCTTTCATACCGTTTCCATCTTCTATCCCTATACCTACAACTTGATTAGTTCTAGCAGGTTACTGTTAGAATTCGAAATGAGCTTCGTTTCGGCATCCAATTAGAGTTCGTTTCGGCACCCAATTAGAACCACCCTTTCACCCTACACCACCCTTTCATAACTATCACAATTGGCAACCCGTTAACCAAGACGAACCTCTGCCATAAAACCTTAACCCCAAGATACCAATACAATTCCGCAGGAACTCGTGGCGAGTGCAGAGGTGTTCTCGGCTTGCAGTGGGCGAGTGACTGCATCATCAATTCCTTCCCATCCCCGATGACCGTGAGGACGTGGCCAGCGCCGTTATCGACTATCCAAAATACTAGAGCTCTCGGACTGTGCACATTGAGGTTGGAGAGCAAATCCCATGCTTCCATCCATTGGTTCCCTGTGCAATTGCGATTGTTCTGGTCGATCACGGAGTAGCAACTACGAAATGCACGGTCATCATGCTCATGCTCATGTATATGTAAGGAAACGTGAATATTTTTTATGTGGAAGAAGCCGAAACAGATGACATTCTGATTCAATTAATGCTTAATACTTCATGGTAAATTTTTTTTCATAGGTGGGTCGCGAGACATATAGAATTTTTCTAGGTAGGTCGCATACCCAAAGGTTTGGGAAGCTCTGTAAATAATGTTTATTAAAATATTCTACAATGGGACCGCATTCCCCGTCGATTGCAACTTGTTGCGAGTAAATCGGGTTGTGCTAAGTTCCAAAAAGTGTGTCTACAAACACACGCACATACACATTCCTTCGAAATTCCTTTAAATTTAATTGAAGGAAAGTCCTTCGAATATTTCTTCAGGAATTGTTGGAATTGTTTTAGAAATACCTTCAAAAAATACTTCAGGAGAAATCGTTCCAAAATTTCATGTAGAAATTGCTTGGAAATTCCTTCTTAAATTTTATTCGGATTTTATTAGGATTTTCTTCGGGATATGTTTCAGAAATCCTTTTGAGAGCTCCTTCAGAAATTATTTCCAGGTATGAATTGGAAAATTACGCCAGGAATTCCTTTTAACACTTATCATAAGACGAGTTTGTACAATCCCATTGAACCACTTAATTGTATCTTGACAGATACGTATTTCGATCTCAACAGTAAGGCCGTCTTCAGTGTCTCGTTCTTGACTCGACTTTTGACATTTGTCCAGGGATTCTGTCGGAAAATTCTCTGGAAAGACCTTTGTAAATTTCTCCGGAATTTCCTTAGAAACTTCCTCCAAGAAATCCTGCGGAAATTATCTTTGTGGAACCATATGAATTTTTTTGAAGGAAATTTAAAAAAAAAATCATGACGTAATTTCCCATAAATAATTTTCGAAGGCTTTCCTGAAACAATTTGCGTAGAAATTTCGGAAAGGTAGCAATTCCAAAAAAACTAATGGAACTCACAAAAGAATTCTTAAAAGAGTTTACGAAGGAGTCTTTAAATGAATTTCCGAGTATATTCCTAGTAGTATTTGTAAAGGAATTCTTGAAGGAATCCCTAGAAGAAATTCAAAATGATTCTCTGAAGGAATTTTCGAGGAAATTTAGAAAGGTATTTCCAAAAATAAACTGTAGATCCGAAAATAAATTTGAAGATTTTGGAGATTCCTCGAAAATTCAAAGAATGGAATTATAAGAAAATTTTGAAAGTCATTCGGAAATTCCTTTACGAATTCTTCTAGGAATTTCTTAAGATATTCTTTTAGAGAATCCTTCGGAAGTCCCTTCAGTAGGTATACCTAGAGAAATTGTATGGTTACCTTGGGAAATTCCTTTAGGTGACATCATTCCGAACTTTCTTTAGGATTGCCTTTGGGAATTCCTTGAAACGTCCAAAATGTTCGTTTCTCTCGGGGCACAGAGAGATCGTCAATCATTTTTATTTGTTGAATAACTGTTTATTTCGTTGTAAACTGTTTATTTTTTATATTTGTAAAATAATTTTATTATAATATGGCACCCCGATGAAATGTTGTAACTCAGGTGTTGAGGACAAGATTCTTCACTTACCTAGATGTAAGTTAAGTAATTAGTTCTGTCACCTTGAATGGTGTTTTTTTCCTGTTTTCTGGCATTTGTAAGAGATGCGTCAGGAACTATGTTTTGGTTATCGTCTTTTTTTATCGTTTTACCGTTATTGTATTGCTTTTCTGTAACCTAAAGCAATGCTCGAGGTTCCATAATTGCATGGATTGATTTGTTTGAGATTGCGTAATTTTAGTTAGATTAGGAAGTAATCGTCCTCCTCAACAGCTTTCCTCCAATCAAATGTTCCCGTTGGTTGAAGGTTGTGTTACGGTTTATTTTATCTTACCTGTAGGTGACAATTTTTTAAGTGGATTTGTGTATGTTTCATTCCTACATGTTCTGTGTTTGGGCCTAAAGATAGGCAATTAAAATTATAAATAGAGAAACTCCCAGACACAGACTTTATATTGCTGGTGCCGAATGGCAGAAATTAATTGGGGTGCCCAAATAGGATTTGATTCCTACACCAAATAGAGCTATGTATACAACGGGCTGTTGTAGACAAAATGCAAAACGCAATGAAAACACATTTGCGGGATTTGACTGATGTACCAAAGTCTTATAAGGAAACCACGTCATATCTAGCTGGATTGTAGCAACTACCGCGAAATCACATTGCTGAACGCCGCCTACAAGGTACTCTCCCAAATTTTATGCCGTCGACTAGCACCAACTGCAAGGGAGTTCGTGGGGCAGTACCAGGCGGGTTTTATGGGCGAACGCTCCACCACGGACCAGGTGTTCGCCATTCGCCAAGTACTGCAGAAATGCCGCGAATACAACGTGCCCACACATCATCTATTCATCGACTTCAAAGCCGCATATGATACAATCGATCGGGACCAGCTATGGCAGCTAATGCACGAACACGGTTTTCCGGATAAACTGACACGGTTGATCAAAGCGACGATGGATCGGGTGATGTGCGTAGTTCGAGTTTCAGGGGCATTCTCGAGTCCCTTCGAAACCCGCAGAGGGTTACGGCAAGGTGATGGTCTTTCGTGTTTGCTATTTAACATCGCTTTGGAAGGGGTAATACGAAGAGCAGGGATTAACACGAGTGGTACAATTTTCAATAAGTCCGTCCAGCTATTTGGTTTCGCCGACGACATACATATTATGGCACGTAACTTTGAGAAGATGGAGGAAGCTTACATCAGACTGAAGAGGGAAGCTAAGCGGATCGGACTAGTCATCAACACGTCGAAGACGAAGTACATGATAGGAAGAGGTTCAAGAGAAGACAATGTGAGCCATCCACCGCGAGTTTGCATCGGTGGTGACGAAATCGAGGTGGTAGAAGAATTTGTGTACTTGGGCTCACTGGTGACTGCCGAAAATGACACCAGCAGAGAAATTCGGAGACGCATAGTGGCTGGAAATCGTACGTACTTTGGACTCCGCAAGACGCTCCGATCGAATAGAATTCGCCGCCGTACCAAACTGACAATCTACAAAACGCTAATTAGACCGGTAGTCCTCTACGGACACGAGACCTGGACGATGCTCGTGGAGGACCAACGCGCACTGGGAGTTTTTGAAAGGAAAGTGTTGCGTACCATCTATGGTGGGGTGCAGATGGCGGACGGTACGTGGAGGAGGCGAATGAACCACGAGTTGGATCAGCTGTTGGGAGAACCATCCATCGTTCACACCGCGAAAATCGGAAGACTGCGGTGGGCCGGGCATGTAGCCAGAATGTCGGACAGTAATCCGGTGAAAATGGTTCTCGACAACGATCCGACGGGAACAAGAAGGCGAGGTGCACAGCGGGCAAGGTGGATCGATCAGGTGGAGGACGACTTGCGGACCCTCCGCAGACTGCGTGGTTGGCGAAGTGCAGCCATGAACCGAGCTGAATGGAGAAGTCTTTTATGTGCAGCACAGGCCACTCCGGCCTTAGTCTGATGATAAATAAATAATGGATGAAAATAAAACCTGAAGCAAGTAGCATCTAAAATTAAAATCTTGAGGGGAAATTTTACTTGACTGCTACTACTATCCACGCGAATAATTTTCGGCAGCGTCTTTCTCTGAAGCGAGCTCGTGATTCTGCTACCGATGGAAAACAATCTGCCATCACCAAGCAATTAAGTTTCACTTTGGTAGCCAATTGTTAGTACTTCAGACAAGAAAATTTTAATTTGAGCGCTGCTGATGTTGATGACGACGACCGCACGACCCACACCATCAGTGAGAATAAGATTTCCGGTAGGAGCTCCGCCGATGTCGATCTGCTTTTCGCGACAGCGGAAGAGCTGCTTTCTTGTAATCAATAAAGTTGAACATGTAGCCACGCCCCTTTAGTGAGTGTGTGACGGGTACACAATATTTGCAGTCATACCGGACAACAAAGAGGCGGGACTTATGGGCCATCTTTTCTGATTGCTAGATTACTGCTTTTTCCCGCGCACGCGGCATTTCATTTGAAATATCGCGGAGAGCGGTCCCAGCATCGGTAGAGATGTCGCAAATTAATCGATTACTTCGATTAATCGATTATTTGTTGTGATAATCGATTACTTCCTACCGATTAATCGATTCAATAATCTACAAGAGTAAAATCGATTAAGCGGGATTTTACGACAACTTTTAGATGTCGATTACTTCGATTAATCGATTCATCGTTATGATAATCGAATAATTTTTATTCAAGTACTACTCAACGATGAATCGATTCAATAATCGTCAAGAATCGAGAGTAATCGATTAGTTACTAATCGATTAATCAAGATTTTGTGACATCTCTAAGCATCGGCGGAGTTGCTGAGCAAATTTTATTCCATTTGGGGTATTGGAAGAATCGGTTCTTTTCAGGGCCTCCATTCTATACAAAGGAAGATTGAAGGGAGGCGATTTTTTTTCAAAGTGCAAGTTAACCGCTTGGAGACGCAAGGGTCGTGTGGTCGTTAGTGATTCGAAATATGCATTATTGGGAATTAATCGATTCTTCTCAGGACCACCATTTTTAACATGAGGCGAGACGAATTTGTTCAAAATACGACGTCGTAGCAGAATTACGTTGCCGTTCGTAGCAGAATAACGAGCGCGTATTGTAGAGAGCTGCTGCAAATATGTATTCTTGCACTGGCACTAGATTCTTCATTCCACCAAACTGTTTTACGTAGTTTACGTCGGGCGGTCGTGTCGTGTACACAACCCTTATGATTTTTTACTTCAGCAATTCCTAAGAACTTTCATTTTGAATACATTATGTAACTTCCACAGTAAAGGTCCCTTTGCAAATTACGTAACGCTAGATGGGGAGGAGTGGGTTCAATCGGGTGTTACGTTTCATACAAGTAAACAAAATCTTCCTTACTAAATATGTGTGGGGGTGGGGGTCCTAAATTGCCAAATATGACGTTTCGTAATTTGTGAATGAACCCAAAGCCTGTGCGAAATTATCAAAACTTTTTCCGTAGATTTTATTCAAAAATTTCTCGTGGACATCCCAATAAACCCCACCAACCAACTCCTTCGAGAATCGCGAAAAAACGAACAAAAACGTGTCATATTTTCGTACATAAACGTACACTTGATTGGTACCGTTATGACTCGAAGTCCGGACAACTAAGCACTGCTGAATTTTCAGTTCAGTATTTCAAACGGAATTAAGTACTTGACACTGAGTGATAACACAACCTGTCAAGATTAACTTATCAAATTTGCTGTAGTGTACTGAAAATGACATTTTGTATGCACGAAATAGCTAATATAATCGAAAACATTGAACATCGCTTGCTTCGAAATCCGGACACAGTATAAGGGATGCTTCAAATACCGGACAATTTTGCTTCGAATTTCCGGACACTTCGAGTTTGGCTATATTGATTCTCAAATAGCCAATTTAATCAGTTCAAAGACAACTAGGATATAGCATTCACATTTCTCGATTAATATAAATCAGTATGGTAAGGTTTATATACACATTTGTATAGAAATCTGGCATCCCCCGGTTGTGTGTACCATCCGAAGTTTCTGCTCCGATATTGACCAGGGCTACCAAAAAACAGCATTTGAAACCAAGCAGCATTTAACTGCAATATACAACATTCGGAATCCAATAATTTCATACAATCTTCCCCCTCCCCCCCTCTCCCTTTTCAAGGTACAACGCTTTTTTGACATTTGACGTGTCTGTGGCTAATGAAATATTTTCTTCAATACTACCTCCCAAATTCAACGTGGGTAAGATGCAATTAGTGGTATTTGTGTCTTTTGAAAACCGTTTCAGTTTGCTTATAGCAATCAAGGATTGAAACGAGCGATTGAAATAATGAATCCATGCGGATTGATAAATCCGGGCGTGTCCAAGAAATGTTGAGTTTTTTATTTGACGGGATTCGTTCACAACGCGTCTTTTTATGCAATTCTGTTAAAAAAGCTAGTTTTACGAACTTGTTTTTTTTTCTACAAAAATGTGAATGGTTGAAAAAATACATTTGAAGACAACCTTTCACTAGAAACTGAAGGCAAGTTTTGCTACTTATGTGCAATTAATAAAATGATACCATTCACAATATGTGTATAAGTATATATCGGTAAGCTGAGAGCAAGCAATGTTCGATTTGGAGTGTAGCAACTCAAATCTAATGAAATTGTTACTATGATTGCTCATAACGAATCATTTGATTTCAATTAACTTAACTAATAAACAGTTATTTAACATCATTTCAGCATGTCCGGAAATCGAAGCATTTGTAAAAACTTGCCTCGAAGTTCGGACATACAGAAAATGTAATAAAAATTATAAAGCTATGAATTCCCGAGCAATTTCTCTAATTCATGACAAAGAGTGCTATCATACTATGTTAATAAATTACTAATACCCCTTGAAAATGATAGAACATAGAAAATATGAGCTTAGTTTTTCTAATGTTGAGTCTTAAGCTGCATTCTAAGAAAAACGAAATTCACCGTTGATTATGACATGATATCAACTTTTACCTCTAATTTTCAAGTTTTTACCACAGATCACGGGTTACTTACATTTGTTAAAATGGTTTCAAGTCCAAGAATCGTTCCCTGCATTGATAACCCAAGAAATACTTGTTGAGATGGTAAATAAAGTCAAATAACTATTTAAGTGTCCGGCTTTCGAAGCGTCCGGCAATTCGAAGCAAAACGGTATAATACCATGTCTTCTATTATGAATTTACACACACAGTGCACGCGACATCCAAATAGATATGCCAAAATGTTTTAACAAAAGCTTATTCCATTTTTGTCTTTCTGCACTCGTGAACAAAATGCAAACGATAATATCCTTGAGGCAAATGACAAATAAATAATGAATGGTAATAAATGCAATGTAAATTGCAATGCAACGAAATCAACGTCGCAGCATCGGGTGGTTTATTTAAAATATTGATGATAACTGCTGCCGCGTCATAACAAAGACAATGCAAGGACTCCGAGCTGCACGTTGAATCCATGACATTTATCATCGCAGTAGGCCCATTCTTCTCCGGTGTCAGCATTCCGGGCAAGCTTTTCGTCATAATCGAGAGGAGTCCCGGAGGAAAAAGACACCAACCATGCAACTGTCATTCATGAGTTGTCTGAAAGTTTCTCCACCGAAGCTGGTGCCATTGTAATACGTTCCCATGGCAACCTGGCGAAGAAAGCAGAACGACGACGACTAGATCTTGAAATATCGAATGGAACTGTAGCTTTTATTTTTATTTTCTATGCCTTGTGTTGGACGAATCGTTGTTTATTGTGCTTTGTGATGCTAGTTTCCCCTTTGAACAGCAGCATAGGACTCGAGGATGTCAAAGCCTCAGGGGATGTAAGAAAAATCAACAACTACATCACCCCGGAACAACATCTATATAAATAATAAATTACGGAGAATTCTCGCTATGCTATTGCGCTTTCGGAATTCTATTGTGAAAGGTGGTGGAAGTATTCTATAGTAAAGGCTAGTGAAGAGAACTTTTTTTTTATTATTGTGAAATCGTAGGGGGAATGGATTAGCCATACAAGGAAGGTTTCTGAATGAACGCTTTATTTATCTTTTATCTTCACATTCCCATTAAGTTGTCTTGAAATGTTTTGCTATAAGTTATGTAAAACAAATCGCGTTGACTCCGAAATCTTTGAAAAAACCATTCGACCCCAATGCATTTTGATTTTATTTTCTAGAAATTGGAATTTCATTAGAGATAGTTTTTTTCCACGTGATTTCTCACGGTTCACATGGCACTTATATCAGGAACAGCGTGCTATCAATCCTGCAGCTCTTCCTAATTTGTTCTGCCGACCGTCCCATGATCTAGAGAGATTATCATCTTCAACCACCACGCAACATGCAACCACGTTTGAAAATTGATCGCGAATGCTTGGTTTACATTCGGTAACTGAATTAGTAGAATTAATTTTTAAATTGTTACTTTACAGAGGTTGAGCATGTTTCACTTTAGATCACTTTAAATGTCCTGAATATAAACACGATGTATTCGCATTCAAGTTAGGTGCCGTGTGTACACGAAGCATAACCATCGGATGAAGCAACAACTTTTTGAGCGAGATAATCACATCATCAACCGCAACTACCAGGCATATGCGTACACAGATAGAAAAATCCACTGAAATTTACACTAAAAATCATGCACATAAATGGAACGTCAATACTAGCGTAATTACCCACTTGATATGGCCTGAATGTATACAATATTCGACGTGAATCGCCTATATTGCATGCAAGTTGTAAGCAATCTTGTTAGAAAGAAGACCATTTCAGCGAAAAATAGCGTAAATGTCCGTATGAAAAAATTTACGCGATGTTTACTTTTCATTATTTTTTTCTGTGTAGTTCATCATTCCACCTACAGATATAGCCAACGATGACAGCAGATGACGATGGGCATAGGCCGCTGCGTTGGGCGAGGCAGAAAACCAATAAGCGAAGCCACTTGACATAGCCGCGGGACTCAACCGCGATAAGCAATAGTTACATTTATTGGTTTGATCTTGTTGGTATACATGCATTTATGCCCTCGTATGGTAGACATGTGCTGTCAGTTCGGAGAAATATGATACACCGACATAGAATACATCCGTCAGATCGGTTGATGTTGCGCTTGGTGACCCACAATTAAAATTATGCGGCATCCGGAGCAAACGATGCTAATTGGGGTTGACGTGATGCGCTGTGCAGAACTATGCGATGTACGTGTATCAACTGCTTGTGCATATGTTTAGAAATTGATTGGGCAGAATGAAGGCATGTATTCCCATCAGGTGTCTAATCCCCGATGTAGCCACGAGCATCAATGAAGGCAATTTTTTCTGTACCATATAAAATGGTTTCATTGTTGTTCTGTAAACCCAAAAGCCCTGTCCTGATCGAGTTGGATCAGAGGGTTTTAAGTAACAAAAATAATCAGGTTCGTGTTAAATTGTTTAAGAAAGCATGTTTTCAAATCCAAGTACAAAAACGTTTTGAGAAATACTGGAGCTTGGTTGGATTCTCATTAAATATCGTAGCATATGTATGTTTGTTGTTTCTAAAAACTTCCGGTACTTACAAACGCGATATACATTTACAAAAGTCGTGTAACTCGCTATCAAACCACCATAGAGGTCGCCGGATCTTTCTCGTATAATTCATAAGCCCTGCTTCCGTGTCCATCAATCTTCGTCAGCTGCGGCGTGTGCTGTCTGACAAAATTACCACCATTATCTTCAACCGCTTTCAATTTATTGATGCTAGGTGTTTAAAGTGGTGGCAGCTGCTTCTCGGTTGGCTGGCTCCAAACCATTCGTGAGAGCTTCCATGCCGCACCCACCATGCGTTTCCATCGAAATCACTTGAGCATAAGAAACTAGGTCGAAGAATAGAAGCTTACGATTAACGCATCAAAAATTAATTATCGCTCACATTTTACGCTTTGAACTTTGGCTGGCGCTCTGTGGTTATCAAAGTTCACGTAATACATTTTCAAACCCTCGCTCTTTCAAATATGAAAGTGTTTTCCGTAACAGTTCGCCGCTCGAAAAATGAAAGACCTATTCGATATCGGTCAACAAAGAAACAACAGTTGGCAGTGGTATCTGTTTGCGGTAGACCAACCGAAAGAGATTATCCCTGATCAAGAATTCCTTTCCTTTGAACCAATAGTCATCCAAAAAACTGTGAACCATCGTCGGTTTATCGATACAATAGAAGTGCTTGGATATTAATCGATTATATGTGAAAAGGCCAAACTCGTGTAGGAGCCGAGAGAAATAGACACCACATGAAATTTTACGCACTTTGCCGACAGGCAAACATGGATTGAAAATGTGTTATGGCCATGGGTTATGGGTGTCAAATTTTACAGCCTACCGGTAAGCTGTTGGTGTGTGGGCGCACAAGTATTTCATGTGAAAGTTGTTCGGTTTTGGGAAAGCACCCACATAATATGGAAAGATGAGGTGAGGGGAAGATTATCTGAACTGGTCAGTTTTTTTCTCCAGTGGATTTGGCTTCGATAGAAGCAAATTTGCTAACCGAATCACATCAGCGTTTCAACGTGATCAATTATGGACGGAAATTGATAAATTGTGGAAACACTCCTCTGTGGTGGATTTAGAAGCAACAGGAATGTAAATTGAAATTTTTAATCCTTTTATGTAATAGCTTATTATTATTTTTGATCGGACGCCGAACAGTCGAACTGTTGTGCTCAAATTTGTTTGATTATTATCGGTTTTTCAGTCCTATAAAGCAGCTAAAACGTTATTGCGTATATTTTCTAGTTGTAAAGTAAAGTTGCTTTATTAGACTGAGAAAAAACTCAAAGGTGCAGCCCAATCGGGTTGTACGCAAAGGTGACGTAGGACTACGTAGCTATACGAAATGGAGGGTATTTTTCATCATAATTTGTATCAATTTATTAGCATTGTGCAAACTTCTCGGAGGTCAACCGAATCAAGAAACTGAAAGTAGCTCCCAAATGGATGAACCAGCCGTGGAAAAGGAACGACTCATCGGCCGCATCGCCACTGAAGCCATTCGTTTATCTTTCACTGGATATCATCAGAATCCTGCTCAAAAATGTCCGAAATAAAGGAAAAATAAGCAGAATCGGAGGTGGCACGAAACCAAACACAAATATATTAATTTGCAACGTTCGACTTCCGCCGGCGATGGAAGCGTACATGCATCGTTTTCTATAGCGCTGGTGGCAAAGTGAGCGGGACTTGAAGAATAAATTACAAACAGTCCTTTTCAGGACTTAAACTATTTATCCAATAAGAGGTTTTGACCGTTCTGGGTAAATAACCCAGACAAACAGACTGTTCGGCTGTTTAAACGACAATGACGATTTTGGGAAGATTTATTGTTTTTAATAATGCGCCATTTGAAAAACTAAGGCAGGTAAACGTCATTTTTCACTAAGGTGGCGTCTTCATCGATTTGGCCGTCGTCGACGGAAAGTGAAATTTTCAGGCAAGATTCTTTGGTTTTGTTTCGTTAGTCATTAGAAATGATATCGATTTTTTTCCGGGTTACCATCATTTGGTGACGACAGAAAGTTGCCCTTTTCTAGCACAAATACAAGCGCGCATCGGAGGGAGATGATGCAATGACTTTTTTCAAATGGATGGCGTCAGTAGCAGTCAAATGGAATTTCCTCACAAGATTTTCATTATGTTTTGTTGTAGTTGAGGATTGAAAAGCTCCATTATTGGAAAAATATCGGTTCTTTACAGTACCATTATTTTACACAAGGGTAGTTTAAATCGGGATGCAAGAATGTTCATCAAAGTCCAAAATTAATAGTTTGGCGTTGACAGAAAGTTACCCTTCGATAGCAGAATCATAAGCGCGCGTCGGTGAGTGACAACGCAACAAATTTGTTCGAATGAATGGAATCGCTCACAGCAACCGAATTATCACACCAAACGCCGATTCCACCGAAACAGTCCATTTTGCAATCAACCCTTTCTGTTCAGAGGATGCTGGTCCAGAGAAGGACCAATTTTGTGTCCCCAATGCACCTTTCCAATAACTAACTGCAACCCAATGCTTGTCGAAACTTTAGGGTTAGAATTCCACTTCGTGCTGTTATTGTTCGACGACCACTCGATGAGTTTTCGCTAAGACGCCACTCATCGCCAGACTAAAATCGCCACTGCATAGCACGGGATCGAAACAGACGTCATTTTTGTAATCAACCCTTTCTTCACATAAAATGCTGGTTTGTTGAGGTTGAATGACGACCATCAACGCAGACTTCCACCACCAATTCGATGATTTTCCTTTGAAAATGCTACCTTCGTGCTGCTGTGTTCGCTCCGCTGCATCGTCTCTGCGTAAAATCTTATTTAACCGCTGTCTGCGAAATCCCGATCAAAATGGCTCGCGTGCGCTGGAAAGCAACTTTCTTGTATTCAATAAATTAAACCCGTTAGCTCCGCCCCTTTGTGGTATGATATAGTTGTAAATATAATGTGCACTCATAACGATTAATGAAGGGGCGGGGCTAATGGAATTACTTCATTAGATATAAGAAAGCTGCTTCTCGGCGCGCGCGAGCCATTTCGATCGGGATACCGCAGACAACGCTCGGAGAATGACAAATTCTAAGAATCTAATGAAATTTTCTCGATTCTGAATTTGGTTATGAGATGTTGTTTATCTTAGCTGCGTATTGTTGCGAGGAATAACAGCATAAATTTGACTCAAGACGAAGTTTCTCCATACTACCGAACATTATCTCTTGGCATCTGTCTGTCCGAGCGACGTTCACCGATGGGTGGTTGCTGTAGAAAGTATCCACTGAGGTGGCGTTTTATTGATTTTATACAAAAGAAGGTTGATCCGACTATCCGACATAAACTTTATTCAAAGTGCAAAACTCAATCGTAAATAGCGAATTTGATAGCGCGTCGAAGGAAGATGATGTAGTGAATTTTAATGGATGGAATCACTAACAGCAACCACCAGCTACTACGCCAAACCCGATGCAACCGAAACAGCCCATTTTCGCAATTAACCAATTTCCACCAATTTCCTTTTCCCAATATTCCTTTCCAACAAACTGACATCACAATTTGTAATAAATTTTCAGCATCGGCACTGGCGGTGCGGGATCGCCACAGTGCTATTTTTATGGTCAACCTTTTCTTCATATGAAATTCTGGTTCGTTGAGGTTGAATGATCTGCAGCAACACATCGAGCACCACCACCAATGCGATGGATTTTCTTAGAAAATGTTATTAGCGCCTCCGTGATGCCGTGTCCGCTCCGCTACGATCGCTTTGATGCGTCTGCTATGCGTAAAATCTTGTTCAAACTGAGGATTAGATCCAAACCCGCAAGTGATTGATTTTTGATGTCTGTGCTAGTGATGCATGTACGTGATTGGTTAGTTTGCCTATTTTCAAACTTTGCATCAATTATCGATAATAAATAGTTAAAAATCAGTATTTTCAAATAAATACAAAGAAGTGTTGACTCATCCTTGATCGAATGGAATGAAAATCCATCGAGAAACAGCTTAGATATTAAAGTTTAAAGTCTATCATATTTTCGTGACGGTCCCCGATTTTCGCAATCGTAAAGTGTACCCCAATATACACTGAAAATAATATGAACGTCTATTTAATGTTCTTATTCACGTGAATCGAACGTGTTTTCTTGGCTCTTGATTTCACTAGCAATTCACGTTGGAATAATAGGAAACTTTGTTGGATAACTACCTCTAGATAAAACTGTCAATATAACGTGTTTTGAACATCATTTTCAACTAGAACAGAATAGGAAAGTATTTATATGGCGCCAAGCAGAATGCACTCATATACTTGCGTAGATTTAAAAAAAAATGATTTGTTTTGTTTTTTGCGTAGTTTAATTTGCTTTTTTCTCGCGTCGTTTGGGTCGTTTGGCCGAAAGGGTCATTTGTCCGAAAGGGTCGTTTGGCCGAAAAGGTTATTTGGTCGAAAGGGCCATTTGGCCAAAAGGGTCATTTGGCCGAAAGGATCATTTGGCCGAAAGGGTCGTTTGACCGAAATGACCTTTTCAGCCAAATGACTCTTTCAGCCAAAGGACCATTTCGGCCAGATGGGTTTCGGCCTAATGGTTTATTTGGCCTAGTGGCATTCAGCCAAATGGATTTCGGCCGAATGGGTTTCAGCCAAACGACCCTTCCTCAAATCTCTATAGAAACGCGAAGGATAAAAGGCAAGAACCCACGATACTTGCATTTGGTCGCCCGAGATAGAAAAAGGCGCTTTGCTCTCTGTCTTATGACGATCACGACCGTTTGCTGTACTGCTCCGAAGTGATCCCCATTCCGCTTGGTCCCTACCCCTTCGGGACACTGGCGGATTAAAAAAGAGGTCATTCAAAGGATATAGTGTGTATGTTTTTTGCCTTCCGCGAGTTAAAATTTTCCGCGCCGGGATTTCTTTTTTAAAAAGAACCTACACGTTCACGAGCCGAAATCGAACTAACGTTTATTCAATAACTAAAATTAATCAAACCTCAAAAGCCTTGCACTTGCACTTTTCCGTCGTCGCACTGTTGGGTCGCATTCCAGTTGGTTGCCGTCCGCTTCAACGTCGTCGTCAAGTGTCGTCAGCAGGTTCCGATGCCCTTGTTCTGGCGGCTTCCGTTGCCAATTCGATGCGACGGGGTCGTCAGCATTTTTCTAGCGCCCATCGGCTAGCTCCGTTGCTAACTCGTCCCTTCCTGACAGATGAGGGTCCATCCGAATCACGTCCATTAGAGTCAAAGATCTTATCCTGGGTTGAATGTCGACCACTGGGTCCTGTGGGGCTGTGACATTAGATGCTTGTATCTTTACAGTGGCTGATCTGTGGGAGAAAATTTTCAAAAGAATCGCAATACCGATTATCGTGCAGGGGAGGGAGATGATTCCTCCAAAAACGGGCCAGGAAGGCCACTGGATGCTGGTGTTGTTCAATCGAATGTATTCCATTTCCTTTCTCATTTCCAGATGCAAACTATGTAGATGTTCCAAGCTTAGGTTTGCTATTGTGAACTGTTTTTGTATTGTAAGACCATCCAATGGAAGCTGTATTGGACTTCCAGCCATATTCCGAATCATATTGGAATAGGTGATGTTGTTGATGGTTACCTCACAGTCGTGAAACGATATCAAAAATGTTCCAGATAACGTACGGTTGCTGATTCCACAATTTGATGAGAATGAAATATTCCTGTCGGAGTTCATTATGACGTTTTCATCATTTATAATAATGATTTCATCTTCAGGTGGATTCATGGTGTAATTGCAGCTTGCTTGTTGTCCCGAGAGAAGTTTTGGTACACATCCGGAATTGTCGAATTCTGTTTCATAGACTTTGTATATATGATTGTCTCTAAAGAGCCCACAATGTAATTACCGATTTCATGATGCAAATAGTTCCTTCTAGCCAGGTGGATCTGTTTGTGACTAGCTGTGACAGGGAAGACGTGAATCTTGTTGAAAATCCTCTTGTCTAAGATGGAAGTTTTTATCAGTAGAGTCAGTTCCTTGCTGTTGGTGGCGACTGTTGTTTCAGCAAAATTGAGTGCTTCCAAGGCATTATGAAGTGAGATATTTTGTTTAGATAGATCTTGATACAAAATCTCAATTTCATTTTGACTTAGTACTTTCTCATTCAAAATTCCTACTTTTGCAAGGGCTATACTTTCAACAATTTGAGTTAATTTCTCTGCTAAAAATTAAAGATTTAGACAAATATTTATTGAATAGATTTCCAATGATTTGGAGTTTGGCAGCTCAATTGCATCTTTTGTTTTGAAAACTAATTCTTTCATCTGTAAATTAAGTGCCCTATTAATTCTAATCTGTGGTTGTTGTTATATACAAGCTCATTAATTGAGGTGTTGAAAATCTTCAAGTCATTAGCGTCTGGGCTTCCTGCTATAAATTTCCAACCAGTTCCAAAACTGTCCCAACGCTTTTGTCTCCTGAAGGGAGCTAAGCTTTTTAGTGTTTGCTGAATTTCCTCGAATTTCTGAATCGACAGTGGTGTAAACTGATTACCTTTTAACTGATCAAACTGATTTCTGAGATTCTCTACATGAAATTTCAATGAAGTGATATTAAAATAGTGAACATAATAATGAGAAGTTATTTGGATTCTTGCTAAACCTGACTGGAAGATAATTATTGGCAAGTGATCAATTCTCCTATCTTCTATCGAGTTACCTATTACTAAATTTAAAAATAGTAAAATTATAAAGGACCATGTCCTGGGTCTGGCCGGCATTTGATGTAATCCGGTCTTCTGTTGGCTGTCCACCGAGGTCGGGAGAGAAGAGGCAGATATGTTGGGTTGATCCGTTTTGCTCCGCTGCTTCTGTTAGTGCTGCTTTCGCTACTCTGTGTCCTCCTTCTCGCTTCGTGTTGCTTCACTGTGTGTGGCTCTTGGAACCACTTTGATAATTTTCATCACTGTTTAGAATTTGGCACTGTTCGGTGCTTGGCTCTATGGACCAATCTGAAGATTTTCACACTTTGGAAACAAACACTTATACACTTTCCAGCACTCAGTGGATCTCGCCGGAGCCTCCAGTTAAAATTTTCCGCGCCGGGATTTCTTTTTAAAAAAGAACAACCTACACGTTCACGAGCCGAAATCGAACTAACGTTTATTCAATAACTAAAATTAGTCAAACCTCAAAAGCCTTGCACTTGCACTTTTCCGTCGTCGCACTGTTGGGTCGCATTCTAGTTGGTTGCCGTCCGCTCCAACGTCGTCGTCAAGTGTCGTCAGCAGGTTCCGATGCCCTCGTTCTGGCGGCTTTCGTTGCCAATGCGACGGGGTCGTCAGCATTTTTTTAGCGCCCATCGGCTAGCTCCGTTGCTAACTCGCGTATACTAAGTATACGTAAAGGCTATAGGGTCACTCCAAAACTGAGCTTTCGAAAGAAGGCTCGAATACCCATAGTGTTATATACCAATCGATTCAGTTCGACGAATTGAGATAATGTCTGTATGTGTATATGTATGTATACGTATGTGTGTGTGTGTACTAAAAATGTGACACACTATTTCGTACTTAGCCTTATCCGATTTGCATGCAGCAGGTTACATTCAACGCGGAATCCTTCCTAATTTTCGCCCAATCGGTCATTGCGTTCCGGAGTTAACATTGTTTTTTTTTCCCATTGGTCCAAGGGTCCTTGGAAAAAAAAATTGAAACGATTTTTTTCAAATTGCTGCAATGCATTCAAATGAGCGCAAATAAATGAGAATTGATTAAAAAACGGAATCTATCTCCCTAAAGTGCAATTTTGACCTCTCTTATGTGATTTTCTTGTTAATACACGAGAAAGGCACAATCACCGCTAGGTGGATTAATGGGTTTCTAGAGAGAGATGAAGGCAAATCTGCAAACACACAACTGAAATTATGACTCAGGGTAGGGGTGGGGTTGACGGAAGGCCCATCAAACCTATCCTTGTAACAGAGGGATACATATATGTTACCCTCTCTTTGAGTGCCCTGATCTCTCTGGGACTAACTGGAAGTTATTACTTCGGAGGGGGCTGTGCTAATGCACTTCACGTGTCCAGCACTGCTAGTTCGAAGCATTCTTCCCATTTCTTCCCGAAGCTTTAATTTTTCACTTGGCGTTTCACTTCGTGTCATTCAGTAACACTATATTTTTGAGAAATTCAGCTCTCGACATGGTCGCAACCTACTCATAAAGTCCCCGACGGCGAATCTATCCTAGTCCAACGGGAAGTCCCCCGGCGACGAGAGCTCTTCGTCTACCCAAAACCGATTATTTAACGCGCCACGAACTACAAGTCCCCGACGCTAGATCTAGGCATCGGCTAGAAGCTTCCCGGTGACGGAAACTCCCCCGAACTGAACTTTTCTACAAATTGATCCATTTAGCTCCCAGCTTAATGTTTTTGTCATTCTCAAACACTTTTTCGTTAAGGCATTTACTGCCCATGATCGCATATTTGTAAAACTCGCGTTTTTGTTTATTTTGTAAAATGCCTGATAATCGTTCATAAAACTCAATTTACTGCATCTAATCATACCTGGTTCTTACGTACTCTGCGAGCGTGGTTTCTGCCCTCCAAAGCGAAACTCCCAAGCATCCCTGGATCCAGGGAACACTTGCTGGAATGATTCCCGGCACCACCTTTGCCTGGATCCCCGGCCATTGTGGCATTAGGGGGAATACTGAGGCCGACGCCCTGGCGAGCATCGGTCACGAAGGTCCACAATATACCCGTTCCGTCCCACTGGCCGACGTTAAGAAATGGACCAAGAGCGTCGTCGGCCAGGACTGGGCTCGGATATGGAACAACAGCACGGGGCTCTTTCTCAGAAAAATCAAGGGAAACACCAACTCCTGGAAAGACCCAGCCACCCAGAAAGAGCAGCAGGTTATCTCGAGGCTCCGGACCGGCCACACAAGGGTCTCCCACAATTTTGGTGGTGGGGGCCCTTTCCGGTCCCGTTGTGATCTCTGCGACACCGAAAATAGTGTGGAGCACTTCATCTGTCGGTGTCCCAAATATGACTACCCCCAAAGTCTATACGGCATACCGGGGAGTATCAGGGACGCACTGGCGGATGATGAAGCTGCCATGGCGACCATCTTCTGCTTCCTGAAGGACGCCCAACTTTTTTACGAAGTTTAGGACCCTGACAGCTTCATAGCGTCAGGCGTCGGGAATGAGGCCCTCCACATCAGGCGAACGGGCATTTCCTAAATGTAAGTCCCACCCCCCCAGCGAGCACCACTCCGACTCGGCTGAGGGGGCATTGACCTACCACCTCCACAGCCATACCTCGTCAAACCATATGCCAATCCGCAATCGAATTTTTCTCTTCCTTCACCGAAGGATCTTGATAAAAAATCATCGAGCATTTTTTCAGGCTCCCTCCGAATTTTTCGGATTCCGAATATCGCTGCAACCACTAGGTGGCGTTCTGAACCTTTAAACGTAAGAAAGGTCGAAAAATTAAAAGGTTTTCTGTGTAAAATTGGCAATTTAGACGAGGAGGTCATTGGATTAGGGCCTCACCATTACTTCAGTCCCTCGGAAGCAAAGCCACCACCGGAGAACAGCGCATTGCAAAACCACAGCAGGACATCTTGAGACTGCTAAACTTCAACAGGATCCCCCAGCAGAAATCCCTGGACTACAGGACTCGTAGGAATGCAGAGCAAACGCCAACTCTCACAGATCTGGCCTACACCTAAGACCCAGGCACATCGGAACACCCGTTTTTAACTTGTTTTACGTAGTGTTTCACCATTTTAATTCTTAATTGTTTTTAACTGTGTTTTTTGTATTTTCTACTGTATTTTTACGTTGATTTTTTAAAATGTTAGAATTAATTTAGAAAAATCATTACACCAACTGGCGATGCCCTTGGTTGGCACGCAGGGCGACCTCACTGGCCGGCCCTCCTCTCAACATAGCTCTGCTATACTACCATCGGCGGGACCCAAGGTTGGCCCGCAAAGGGAACTCCTCAAGTTCCCTTTCAGCTAGTGTTGAACTTAATTTTAAAATTAAAAAACACTTTAATAAAGAATTAAAAAAAAAAAAAAACATCTAATCATACAACAGTAAAATAGGCTTTACTATCTTGCTTTGCTTATCTGTGGTAAGCTGGAAATGATTGAGTTTGTGGGAAGGATTGACAAACGCTTTACAAAATCAACCAAAATACAGATGTTACAAATATGCGATCAGCTCCCAACTAAATCGCGGACTACTCAGATGATCGCCGGCGGCAGATCTATCCTACTCCGACAGGGAGTACCCCGGCGATGAAATTTCCCTCGGAACCGACCACCCACTTCCGTGTAGGGCTTGTTGTCATCACTCTTAACATCTCTTTGATGTTTTCTAGATCGGTGCAGATCTGGAGCTCTTTCTTATTTCAGCGAGTGACCGGTCGAGTGCCGAAGTCGGTCCAAAGATTCCGGGTGGAGCATAGCGCTCCAACTCCCCGGCAGTGGATGCTCCTCCGAAACCAATATTCTGTAACCTTGAACCATTGAGCTTCCCACTTGATTACGATCTACTCTGATAGTCCCCGGCGGCGGATGTATCCTACCCTGACAGGAAATTGGTGGTGGTGGTGAACGTTAATTTACTGTTAATTTACGAAGAAGAACAAAAGAAAACCTACGATGATTCAAATGGATGATTCAACTCAGCCATGATTTTTTAGGTGCTGAATTGGGTGCGTTTCAACTCACGTGCGATTTGAATCGTTCGTGAGTTTTGAGATTTTGAGTTTTTCCCAACACTGGGACAGTCGAAAATCACATGTTCCGTTGTCTCCTCGCAGTTCACACAGATAGGGCAAATGAGGTACTCTGCGTGTTCGAATCTTTGCAGACCCTTCTTGAAACATCCATGGCCAGACAGGAATTGTGTCAGGAGAAAGTTGACTTCCCCGTGTTTCTGTTCACCCACAAGGACACACCCACACTCACCATCTTTTCTATTTACTGTTCCAAGCCAGCTGGGCTCTCTGCTTTCTTCCTTCCTTGCTCTAAAACAGCTGCGACGGAGTTCTGCGATCGTTTCATTCTTCCAGTAGATTGGGCCACGTGTGTATGTGCACGCAATTTTGTAATAACTATTTGGCAAAAGTGGCTTTTGGACGACAACATTTACATGTTTGACCTAAATTGGGCTACCCCTACGACTGCTACATCATGTCGACGGCAAC
Organism: Armigeres subalbatus; assembly: GCF_024139115.2. NCBI lineage: Eukaryota > Metazoa > Arthropoda > Insecta > Diptera > Culicidae > Armigeres > Armigeres subalbatus. The sequence goes on from NC_085141.1 coordinate 12,242,288, forward strand.
CTGCTGCTTGGCGGTCATCATAGAGGCCCGAAAAAAATCATCAACCCGCTTTGAAATCGGACGAACCGGTTTTGAGTTATGAAGTCCGTCAACTTCGGCAAAAAATGGTTTCAAGCAGTGGCGCCGGGAGTGGGTGGGACAAGTAGGACATGTCCAACGCTTCATGCCTGGGTAGGACAGTCGAAGCATTGTCCTACCCATGATTATTGTAAGAACATACAATATAGACAACTGAAAAATCTAATACTGTTTCAATTTCTAGATCAGAGTTAATCAGAGTTTGAAAATTTATCAGAGGCTAAACTGATAATCGTGGAGGTTTTCGGGATTGTAAAGAGAAATTTATTCTGAAAGGTTCTTCAGAGTCTGTGAGGATTTTTTCTATTCCAAAAAGTGGTCAATGATGTATGTCTTGAAGTTCCTAATAGTTTTTACTCTTCCATAAAATTGTAGAAAATTTGGTGAAACTACGTTATTATTTCTGCTAGTTCAGGGAGGTTCAGAGAATTTCTAATTTCTAAAAACAAAGGTTGAACATCTAAACAAGAATATAGATTAGCCTGGCCGTACTTGTCAATGGTTGACTGATCAGAATTGCTGTAAATTGCGCTACGATTATACTGAATAAAGGTTGGTATTTACCACCTATTCTGGGTGTACACATTTCAGCAGTACTCAAATATAGAGTCAGTCAGGAAAGGAGAGGAATGTTAGTGTGTAGTTATTGTAGGAATCGAGAAGACGTCTACATCCCCGTCACTTGGGCAATAAATTAACAATTTGATTACAGAAAACAAGCAAAACAATAAAATGGGAAGGAATGTAATATTTTTGAATCTTAAAACTAACCAATTTGACTCAGACAAGAAACGTTTAACATTTATTGAAAAGGTTTTTTTTTTAAATAGTATTTTGAAGTGCACTTTAATTGAACTTTATTTAGCGTGTAACTAACAAAATGTTTCGATCTTACTTGGATATCTCACACAAACGTTGCGGCCGATTGATGATCACTCGGTGGTCGACATACAGCAGAACCGGGAGCAGGGGTGATCAAACGTTGACGACGAAGACCACGGCAAGGGGCACTAGGCAAGATGTTCCAGGGATGTTGTCTTGGCTTTACCGTATCATGGGGCACTCAAACTTCATTCCCAATTTGCACGAGGGAAACACAAGTGACACTGTGACCGTATTGTAACGCTTGGTCAATGTTCCAATGGTCCAGGGAGCGGTACTATTTCGCGCGCGCACTTTACAAGGTGGTCCTATCCGAGCGAGAAACACCGGAGCCGACGGCATCAATCTTTTCTGAACACCACCATGTGCTTTAGGCTTCTGATATGCACTTTCTTCACCGTCAGCTCGGACCACTATACACCGGTACTGTCCTTTACTACTATTTGCACCACGCTCGCTCGGAAATTTAGTGTGATACGATTTTGACCTAGCTGGCTTAGCTCGGTTAGAATTTAACGTTCACTTTTCAATCACTTTTGGGTTCTATTATTCGTAACCGTCCGTGGTGCAGCCAAGCATAGGCCCGTACCAATTATAACTTTTAATGTTCTTCAACTTGTGGTGTTTTAGCTGATAACTTTTAATCATTAACTTTAGTCTAATTTGTAAGTTTTAACAAAGATTATAGTCACAAATTCTCACAAACTTTAAACTTTGGAACAACGATTTGCTCGAAAACGTGGCAAATTCGCGGGTGTCACTTTTTCATCACTCCTCTGGACCGGTTGAATTACTAAGAGAGCGATTCTATTCCGGCCTTGCCCTTTTATCCTCTTCTTGCCGCCCCAAATATAACGCCCATAGCCTGCCATTTCGTTATTCCGGTGTGCGTTTTGGTGAATCGCTGCGTTTCTCGTTGATTTTTATTAGTATAATATCTAGGGGTTTTGGTTGATGTTGCGTTTTCAAATTTTAGATTTAAATTCAAATAATTTTAGCTAGATTGCATGCAAAATCTGTACATTTTCAGCCCTAATTGCTTGTTTTCTTTTTTTTTCATTTCTTTATGTAATTTTGTATGACAATATTCAAATGCAAATAGTGTAAATAATTATAATAAATAGTGTAAATAAATATTCGAATAAATAATGTAACTAAGAAATCCAATAAATAATGTATATAAATAATGTAAATAACGTAAATAAATATTGTAAATAATGTAAATAAATATATTTTTTCAACACCAACCAGGAGATAAACAAACAACTAAATATAATATACAAACTTGGACTCAAACGTCATCTTTTAATTAATATAATTGTTTGTTTACACCCTACAGCTACTATATACAAAATAAATATCAGTCAAACATACAAATATGGACCACAGACATTTATTTTATATACAGACATTTAATAATAAATTAGTAGACGAACACGGAAACATATATTTACATTTTTTTTGGGGGTCTGAGCTAAATTGGCCCAAGAACCAAGGGGTTTTAATTGTAACCCTAAAATGGCGGGTTACAGACTGCCGAGCTTGACGCCAGAAATTGAGAAACTAAACAAGGATATGAGAGAACAAGAAATATGCCAAAATGAAGTAGTTTATGATGACTGTAGCACATCCGGATGTGTGGTAGCAAGCCAATTAGAGAAAGAACTCCAAAAGCTTCTTAGTTTATTTGAATTTGTAGGAATCACAAATATTCCTACGTTTGCATGAAATCTTAGAAGCTAGAAAGAAAGAAGTCTAAAATACGGAGTAACATTATTCTAGAAATTTCTGAAAACCCCTTAATCCTACTGTACTGTAGTGTACAACTACTAGTACTGAACACCCTGAAAGATTCTTTGTGTAGATCGAAGCGATGTTTCTAAAGATTTCTAAAGGTTCGAATTTCTAGAAGTTTATAATTTCTTGAAACCATTGATTATTTTTTAAATTTACAGAAAACTATGATCAATTCTGGAAATTCGTAAGACATACTTCTTGAAAATGTTATTAAACTCTGGAAATGCAATGATTGTCTTAATAGCCATAGGGAGTTTTATAACTTATGTGAGGATGGCCGTAAAAATCTCTTGAAATCCTAGAGGATCTCCAGAAAATCCCTAAATGAAGAGAGTATTCTATAGATTTGATAATATATTTTTTGCCCTACCCACCCACGTCTCGGAACGTGACGGCGTCTCTGGTTTCAAGATAATCACGTTTCGCCCGAAGCGCTGCTACTTCACTTTTCGGCCTATAACTTTGGAAAGGAGTGTCTCATGATCCGATCGGGTAAAGTTTCCAATGAAGTTTCAAAGTTCCAAAAATATTTGTGTGCTATTAAAAAACAATTTGTCGGAGTCGATAAATCGATAACATAATGTTTGATTGCAAAATCGTGTGCGCATACACCGTATATCAGTACTTACTTGATACTTGATGGGCTACAGCTCTTCGATGAACCTACGCCGAATGGAATATCCTTCTCCACTGGACTCGATCCTGGGCCAATCGCTTCCAGTCGCCCTGAACATTGAGCGCCCTCAGGTCCTCTTCAACTGCAAAAAGCCATCGTGTACGCGGCCTTCCACGAAACCTGCGGCCTCTTCCGGGTTCTCTACTAAATATTATCTTCGCTTGACGTTCTTCCGGCATACGAACAACGTGACCAGCCCACCGTAGTCTGCCGTGTTCTATAAGCTTAATAATATCCAGCCCACCTGGTACAATTCGTGATTCATGCGACGCCGCCAGATACCGTTCTCCTGTTTACCGCCGAGTATTGTCCGCAGCACCTTACGCTCAAACACTCCGAGAGCTCTCCGATCAGCCTCCTTTGACGTCCATGTCTCATGGCCGTATAAAGCCACCGGAAGAATCAGAGTAGTATACAGCGCGAGTTTTGTTTTGGTTTGCAAACTACGGGACTTAAGCAGGTTACGAAGTCCGTAATTAGCCCTATTTGCAGCTGCAATACGCCTTTTCACCTCGCGGGGGTAACATCATTATCGCACGTCACTAATGTTCCAAGATGCACAAATTCTTCTACCACTTCAAATTTTTCACCATCCAGCACCATTTCGCTACCACCACCACTAATGAACCCACGTTGATTGCCGGCGACCATGTACTTCGTTTTGCTGGTATTGATCGTGAGTCCAATCCTCGCTGTCTCCCTCTTAAAAGGCACAAAAGCCTCTTCCACGGCACGGCGATCAATTCCGATAATATCGATATCGTCCGCAAATCCCAGGAGCATATGCGATTTTGTGATAATGGTACCGCTTCTTTGCACACCAGCTCTCCTAATCGCTCCCTCGAGCGCTATATTGAACAGTAGATTCGAGAGTGCATCACCCTGCTTTAATCCATCTAAGGTAACAAATGACGTCGATATTTCATCCGCAATCCTTACACTTAATTTCGATCCGTCCAACGTTATACGAATCAGCCGTATCAGTTTCGCTGGAAAACCATGTTCAAGCATAATTTGCCATAATTCATTCCGTTTCACTGAATCGTACGCCGCCTTGAAATCAATAAACAGATGATGTGTCTTAATATGGTGCAGAACTTCATAAAGCTGCTCACTGCCGTGTTTGAGAAGTTCAGCCGAGAGCAGGTCCTTCCCCGCAGCCTTATTGTTTTTCAGCTCTTTAACAGCTTTTTTTACCTCATCTAGTGTAGGTGACTCCACAGCTTGTCCATCGTCGCTAATATTTATTCTGTTCACCGATGCACCGTCACTTCCTCCATTCAACAAAGTCTCGAAGTGTTGCTTCCACCTGGCAGCCACTTCAGTTTTATCTGTCAGCAAATTCCCTTGTTGGTCGTTGCACATGACGGGAGATGGCGCTGTCTTTCTCCGCACGCCATTGACAGACTCATAAAACCTCCGCATATCTTTCTGCTCAATTTTTTCCTGCGCCTCACTAATAACTTGTTCTTCGTACTCTTTTTTCTTCCTGTGGTGGGTTCGTTTTTCGGCTGTTCTTGCTTCCTTGTACCGATGTCTATTCGATCGAGTACCCGACACCAACATCCGGCTTCTGGCAACGTTCTTCTCGTCTGTCACTCTCTGACACTCCACATCGAACCAACCCGTCCTGGATCGCCTATCTCGTGCTGTTGTGCTCACCGCTCCATGGATCGACTCCCATAGATCGTTGATGTTGTCGCTAACGTTGATTGCACTTATCCGTTCGTCGAGCTTCTGGTGGTACTCAGTCGATACTCCTTCCGCCGACAATCGCTGGATATTGTAACGCATCGTTCGTTGTGATCTTTCGTTCGATACAGTTGACAACCGTGATCGAATTTTACTGACAACGAGGTAGTGATCAGAGTCATTGTTCGGACCTCTGAATGTCCGCACATCGATAACATCCGAGAAATGGCGCCCATCCACCAGAACATGGTCTATCTGGTTGCAAGTTTCACCATTTGGGTGTCTCCAGGTGTGCTTTCGGATGTTCTTTCGTGCAAAGTAGGTGCTACTGATGGCCATCCCTCTGGCAGCAGTAAAATTTACTAGCCGTAGGCCGTTGTCATTGGTAGCGGAGTGAAGGCTATCCCTACCGATTATGGGACGGAAAAAGTCCTCTCTACCGACCTGAGCGTTAGCGTCTCCGATAACAATTTTCACGTCATGCTTTGGGCACTCTCCATAGGCTTTATCAAGACATTCATAAAACGCGTCCTTCACGTCGTCGGATTTATCGTTTGTCGGTGCGTAAACGTTGATTAGGCTGTAATTGAAGAATTTTCCCCGTATCCCCAACACACAGATTCGTTCGCTAATGGGTTTCCACCGCATCACTCACTTCATTTGCTTGCCCATCACTACGAAACCAACTCCATGCTCTGCTTTTTCACCACCGCTGGGATAGATATTATACTTGAATGCAGTGTTGATCGTGGGGTCCACGGCTCGGAATTCACGTTCTCCGGATCTAGGCCATCGGACTTCTTGAATAGCAGCCACGTTCACTCCAACCATACATCATCTATTTATCGACTTCAAAGCTGCATATGATACAATCGATCGGGACCAGCTATGGCAGCTAATGCACGAAAACGGATTTCCGGATAAACTGATACGGTTGATCAAGGCGACGATGGATCGGGTGATGTGCGTAGTTCGAGTTTCATGGGCATTCTCGAGTCCCTTCGAAACGCGTAGAGGGTTACGGCAAGGTGATGGTCTTTCGTGTCTGCTATTCAAAATCGCTTTGGAGGAAGTAATACGAAGGGCAGGGATTGACACGAGTGGTACGATTTTCACGAAGTCCGTCCAGTTATTTGGTTTCGCCGACGACATTGATATCATGGCACGTAACTTTGAGAGGATGGAGGAAGACTACATCAGACTGAAAAGCGAAGCTAAACGGATTGGACTAGTCATCAATACGTCGAAGACGAAGTACATGATAGGAAGAGGCTCAAGAGAGGTCAATGTAAGCCACCCACCACGAGTTTCTATCAGTGGTGACGAAATCGAGGTGGTTGAAGAATTCGTGTACCTGGGCTCACTGGTGACCGCCGATAACGATACCAGCAGAGAAATTCGGAGGCGCATAGTGGCTGGAAATCGTACGTACTTTGTACTCCGTAAGACGCTCCGATCGAATAGAGTTCGCGCCGTACCAAACTGACTATCTACAAAACGCTTATAAGATCGGTAGTACTCTACGGACACGAGACCTGGACGATGCTCGTGGAGGACCAACGCGCACTGGGAGTTTTTGAAAGGAAAGTTTTGCGTACCATCTATGGTGGGGTGCAGATGGCAGACGGTACGTGGAGGAGGCGAATGAACCACGAGTTGCATCAGCTGTTGGGAGAACCATCCATCGTTCACACCGCGAAAATCGGAAGACTGCGGTGGGCCGGGCACGTAGCCAGAATGTCGGACAGTAATCCGGTGAAAATGGTTCTCGACAACGATCCGACGGGAACAAGAAGGCGAGGTGCACAGCGGGCAAGGTGGATCGATCAGGTGGAGGACGATTTACGGACCCTCCGCAGACTGCGTGGTTGGCGAAGTGCAGCCATGAACCGAGCTGAATGGAGAAGACTTTTATGTGCAGCACAGGCCACTCCGGCCTTAGTCTGATAATGAATAAATAAATCACTCCAACCTTCTGCAGTTCACGAGCCAGAAGGCTCACTCGTCCAGGTTCATTTAGGGTCCTGACATTCCAGGTACCGAGTTTCCAACCATAGTCCTTATTTCGTTGCCGGGTCGGTTGCCAAAAATAACGTTCTCTTTTTTTTCTATCTCTATTTTTCGTGGTATTTGAGAGGCTTCAGTATGCTACCTTACCGGGATCGCGTTACCTACATCGCGATGATGGGGTTGCCACCTTAGTTATGGCTGACGCGATACAGCATTTCGTTAATCAGCCGTTGGGTTCCAGGTAGACGCTGTTTGAGCCGCACCTCCTGGTGAACAGACGCTCGAGGCGTACCTTCTCACTCTAGCTGATGTTAGAAGGACAACAGTGCCCAGGCTGCACTACCAGCTAAGTACACAACCCTTAGCTGGCGGTCTTTTGTCATCGGACGACCCGTGGAAGCGTGAGATAGGGACTTGTGGGGACCAGAGCTCTGTTGGGCGCTCCTTCCTTGATGTCAACCCACCATTTTGCAGCCCGTAGAAGCCAAGTCCGAGGAGACGCACTACAGTAGAGTTCGTTTCTCCAAAAAGAATCCGGTTGCTAGAGGCTGACCACTTATGTAGGAGAGTGTCTCCGATTGCGGGCCACCCTGCATAGCTGTCGACGCCTAACAGGTACGCCAAATGTAAGCAGTGTCAAAGCTGTAGTTTGACAGCGCACATAATCAGAGGTAATACCGAAACAAGCACACGCATATGGCTTCTTGCTGTGAGCAAACAAAAAATATTGTAAAAAATTGTTTTGTTATTTCTTACATACGATTAACCGGGGTAGAACACTGCAAAGTGGCGAGTGTTATACTTTGTGGTTTAGTTAAATAATTTGCGATGTGACATCAAATTCCACTGAAATATTTGTGTTGTGTAAATTTGCTGCACAAAAGAAAAATGTTTACCAGGCCACTCAATGTACCTGGTTGTGGATCACTTTATGTTTTGTGTTTGAAGTGTGTGTGTGTTTGAGCATAGAATGGTCCAATATCGTTGAGGATTATAGCTTAACATATTTCAACAGTCTTTTTGAGACTTTTTGTGAACTCCCAGTCAAATCGACGCCAAAAATTCACCCAAATCAACAGGAAACAATTTAAATTGGCTGAGCGATGCGAACAAACGATGTTTAGGCGACGAGTTGTCCATCAATTCCGCCCCCAAGGGATACAAACTTTCTCGTGGCAGTTTGCAGCGCTATAAGATCGCCTATGGAGAAATTGGTGATATTTCGTACGTTAAGCATGGCGTTTTGTTGCAATTCGTTCTTGAGTACAGCCTACGAACTCCAATATGGTATTTTTTGCCTTTGTCGTACAACAAAGTTACACCGAAGAGCTTCGACTCAGCTCAGCGAACTGTGTGTGTGTATGTATGTGAGAAGTGAGAATTAAGAAGGTGGAACTAAGAAGTAAGCGAGAAGTGTGAAGTGAGAAGCGAAAAGTGAAAATCGAAAGAGAAGTTAGAAGTGATAAATGAGAAGTGCAATGTGAGAAGGAAGTGAGAAATGAGAAAGATGAGTAAGAAGTGAGAAGTAAGATGTGAGAACTAAGAAGTAAGAAGCGAGAAGTTTGAAGTGTTAAGTGAGAAGCGATAAATATTCAGCAACATCATAGTTCTCTCACACCTAGAACTCGTGATGCCGGAAAGCTTTGCCGAATCTTACATACCACCGGATAGTGGTCAGATTCAATATTTGGGCCTCGGAAGGTTCTCACATCCATGACCTCCGAGAAATGTTGACCGTCCTCCAAATCATGATCGATTTGAGAACACGTATCACCTTTTGGATGTCTTCAGGTGTGAATATTCTTGCATGCAAAAAAGGTGCTACAGAAAGCCATTCTTCTGGCTGCGGCAAAGTCAACTAGCCTCAGGCCGTTGTCATTGGTAGATGCGTGGAGGCTTTTCTTTTCAATGGCTGGGCAAAAGAACTCTTCCCTTCCAGCCTGTGCGTTTGTGTCACCGAAGATGAATTTCACGTCGTGTTTTGGGCATTCCCTAAACTGACCTAAGTTATATAAGTTATCAAGACCTAAGTCTTAAAATTTACATCGTTAGCCGCAATTTAATTGCGTTATACTTACACTGAATTAGAATGAAGCTGTTTTAGAGGGGTGTGCAAATCGCGCTTTTTTCTTGCTACCGATATAGCCCTTTTCTGATATTTCAACTTCTCTATTCAACTATTTAGAACACATCCCGCAGTTCTTTTACCCAACTCGCAACCCAACCGCGCTAGATGTATTTGATAATTTATAACACAAAAACATGACTCGTGCTCGTTGCCCGATGGATTGCATGATGCAAGGTGTTTGGAAAATTTGCTGGACTGCACCTTGGCGGTGTTCGAGCGTTGAATGCGGTTACTGCCTTTCCGCAGCCTTCCCGGCCGAGTGGAGGCGTTCCGTATGTGTATACCACCCGTGCAATTAGGCCCTCGCTGCCAGTTGTTGTGCAGCCGCGGCTCGGCAGGCATTGCATTGCGGTAATTAACTTATATTCCGCCGCTCTGCGGGAATGGAAAGACGATCGCGTGACGAGCTCGCGCCAATCACCGGGAGTCAGCTCGCCCGTCAGAATGATTGTACGGTGAAAATGATGCTTCTCTGTGCGGTAAACCGTGAGTCGATTTCCACTGTAAAATTAGATATTCCATTTCTTGATTAATTTTGGATCTGTTTAAAGTATATGGCGGAAGCGATGGCAAGGCTTTTCAGTAAGGGATATATATTTTTTTCGAAATGAAACGTTTTTCAACGATAAAATGTTCGTAGACTATGGCTAGTTATTTGACATAAGACTGAATCCATTAGCAAAAGGAAAGGCATTTGAATGCATAAAGGCCGGAGTCATATTTATTAAAGAGAATGTCAGCGCTGCTGTTTTATATTATTAAATGAAACATTGAAGAGATTCTTCCAATTCATATTACAAAGATTCTAGACTGGTTTCGTGGGATCAAACCCCACCGAAGAAAGCGGTTACCCTCTAATGGTGCACAGTTTCACTTAGAGTCCCTCGCTGGCACTCGGACGGTGATCAGCCGCCCCTAACATGGAGAACAGACGCTCAGTTAGATTTGCACCTCCGGAGGGGAGCAAACCCCCCCCCTTCCCTGTCAGCATACGACCATAGTTCCCACCGGGGTTGGTTATCCGATCTTCCCTAAGGTTGCTCGTATCCCAGCCAGCCCCACGAGTAGGTAAGGATAGGAGTTGCTGGGTAAGAGGCTAAGAACCGCGAGATGGGGTCTATTTTATTCCTTCAGGTACGCGATGAATGCACACAATCCTGCTTTGAACCATCTAGAGCAATCTTCAACTGCCTTCACTCTACCGGAAACCCATATTCAGGCCTTATCCACCTTAGCTCTTTTCACTCCACAACGTTTCGGACACGCCACTTCGGGCTCAAGCTGGTAAAAAAAATGATAAATTAAATTCACATAAAAATACAAACTGATAAGAAGGGTTGAGGATTAATTAATATGAAACTAAATAGAAAAACACAAATTAGTGGAAAATGAAATGTTCGAACGAACGTTTCATTGTACGCATTTTAAAGACGGCAAAAAGTAAAATGCCCCGTTTTGGAAGAACATCTGTCCTGCATTTGTCTTGTTACTACTCTGGTCGCAGATTAAAACACTTCTTCCTTATTCCAAAAAGTTAAAAAATTCTGTTTACGACTCAACTGCAATCATGCTCGAGTTCAGAAGCATTGGAAGCTGATCTGCATTGTTGGTGATGATGAACGTAAACGGGTGTGAAATTTGCATAGAAAAGTATCAGCTCACAACAAGCGACCGCGAGATGGGGAAAACTCCGAGCACGAAACTTTCCCCTGCCAGAGGACAGGAATGGAACAACAGAAATTATAATTGAAAAACTTTAACGCGAAACCAAGTCCGTTCGTTCACCGTTGGTTAGTCACTCGCAGCACGGTTGGTAAGTAGAAGTTAGTAGAAGCAGTATTGTAAGTAGTTGAACGTAATCCACAACTACTGGATGCACAATTATGTGGTGCGAAGAAGCATGAAATAAAAAAAACAAAAAACAATATAAAGGATAGTTTTGTGAAGATTTATGATACTATTCAAAAGTAGTTTAACTATAGACTCATCAAATACAAGATTAGTAGAAAAATCTAACGAGAAGCAAAACTTTCGTAGTGAATGCTATAAGTTGTGAGCAATTCATTTCATGATATTAAGTACCAATGCTTGAGGCAGGGCAGGTTAGAACCAATTTTAAAACACAGCCTCTCATATTGTTTTGTTACCTCTGAAGGTCACCTCATCGTACATAATCGTGAATCGACCTCATTAAGATTGAAATCATTGGTTTCTTACTTTCTTCCAACTGATACCATACTTAGTCCCAGATTTTTATTACTGCTATGAAAGCCGGCAGAATAAAGAAAACAGCGAGTCTTCAATTGTGGAGCTCGCAAAACAATGCAAGTGATATTTCGATTGAATTTGAACTTTCGCTTATAAGCTTTATGGCATATATTTTAATGTAATATCTAAGTCGACTAGACACAATATGATTATATGTAGAATACTTAAATGAAGAATTCTTTAATTCCTGTCATTTAAACCCCTTTTCCTTGCAACCGACTGAATTCTAATTCCAGCACCATCACGCACAACTGATTCTAATCGTAACCGCAGTCATCATAAATCGTTTGAGCAACAATTGAAGAATTCCACCATTTGACCGGACCCATGCACTAATCACTGATTGTTTGTGAGAGGGGGGGGGAGGGGGGAGTTGAAATGCTGATAAGGAACTGAATATTTCCTAGAACTGATTTATCGTTGAACGGAACGGAACGACAGAGCGGCCACAAAACCAGGCATTTCCATATAAATCACTTTTACGACCACGTCGAGGCACCGCACAAGAACCAAACTCAATTTGTCACGATTTTCTGGTCTTCGTGTGATTGTCCTCGGCGGGAAAAAGTTCTTATACCTGCGACCCGACTGCTGCCCTCTCCGAAAACGTGTGCCATCGAGTGTAATTTCTGTGAACCGGCTCCCAAACTCGAAACGCTTTAACAAACAGTAATGCAATTTATTTAGGCACAAAAGTATAACGCCATAACCCAATCATGATCAGACACTTAATGAATGTAATTTTCATAATATTGACTCTACAAATAGGATTATCTGCCGCCGGTACTGACTAAAATTTGTAATAAATATATGTATGCATCCTGTTATCAATTCAACAAGCCGAGTGGAAGGCTCCACTCTATGGCGATTTTACGGATACACTCTTGGCCGGAAGTTTGGGATCGCACGCGTTGAGTGTTCACCGACGCAAGAAATATTTCATAGTTTTGTCTGTCATCAAAATTTTCACCCTGTCACGGCAGGTCAGCGTATTCTTCAAATTTCTTTCCCGTAAGGAAAGGCGTTCCTGGCCTTAAGTTAAAACACTCTCTTGGTTTATGAAGCCACGATGCGTGCTTTTGTGGTGCGTTGTGTAGATTACGTGCGTATCTTCAAGGTTTGCAGAAATCGCTCTTAATGGATAACAAGATCTATGAACAACGATATAAGATAGGCAAAAACCGTTCCTAATCATTACAAGAGTTGGAAACAATGTTTTCGCATTTGTATACAAGTGCAAAAATCAGAATCGGATAGCCAGCTCCCACAAAAAAGCAATGATTAAACGATTCGTTTTCACTCATTTTCCGTTGGAGACCATATTTTTTTCGTACAATGTGTGTTACAAGTGGAAATGCATCAACAGCAACGGTGCTCTCGACAAATGGAGCTGTTTAAAATAATTCGAATTTGAGAATGTCACGAAAAGTGGTTTCAACTTACGTACTTGGTTCTAATCCGCAGTTTGATCAAATTTCCTTAGACACGACATACGACAACGGTGTGCGATGCCAGTCCCGAAGGAGCAGGCTCGATGGTAATTGCTGCAACGAGTTTCCCGGTCAATTTAAGCGTGGCGGTCGCCGTAGGCAGCAGCACGAAATTTTAATTATTTTTTTTCGTGGAATTTTTATTAAATTGGTTTCACATTATGTACCTACGCAATTCTAATTTCACTTTTTCGAAAAAAGATATAATAACAAAAAAAGCAATCTGTGATAAATCGCCACATTCTCGCCGTATATACCATTGGCGGTAAGACAATACCCCAGCATTTGTGCCGATTTCAAAGGAATTCATCGTGGAGCGTGTGCTCCCGAATCTGATTAATTTTATATCAGTAAGTGTGTGTGTTTCCATTCTATCTCTCACTGTCCGGCAGTGCTTTTATGGAAGAAACATGTTTTTATCTATTTTTAAATATATGTAGATGAAAACATTCTTAGTCCTGGAGATAGAAGGTGATAGCTCTACTGTGCATCCAAAAACCCTATAACAAGAAGCTACAAACCACAACTTGAGGTAATTTTCAGCACAGTAAGCCCGCATAAATACACTCAGATATCAAATGTATACATGCAATGTATTTACACTTCCGGGATTTAAAATTTATATCAGTGATATATATTTATGATCCTGGAGCGTATTTAGTGAAATCAATTTTATATAACACAATCATGGAACGAACTCATAGTATTTGCATCTTTTGTGATAATTTATTCCGCTTCATCAAAGATTTGTTTTTGAGGTTAAATGCCAGCTGATTTAGAAACTGCATCGTTATATATTATTCTTGAAACGATTGCACTCCAAGCCCGTTCCAATTCTTCAGAATGCAGTGCACGTGCCTGACTTGTGGTACAGCAGCAATTCGCTAGAGTCCGTAGGGAAACATCCTTCAAATCTTGGATTGCCATGAATCTCTTGAGCGGATACTTTTCTGAACATCTTGTCACATTATCTGGGAATTGATGACTGAAGTTTTGCTATGAAGATTGAATTTCTTTCGGCGATAGTAGTCTTAATAAGTAGCAAATACTTTGTTGCTCCTACATCCGACGTTTCGGTTAATTTATTTAACCTTCTTCAAGGGGTTAATTTATTTAACCTTCTTCTTCAACATACTCCTAACCCCTTGAAGAAGGTTAAATAAATTAACCGAAACATCGGATATAGGAGCAACAAAGTATTTGCTACTTATTAAGACTGCTATCGCCGAAAGAAGTTCAATCTTCACATCTTGTCACATTTACAAAATCGAAGCGGCCTTGGTAGTCATATGGCTACTGCTTCTGCCTCATACGTAGGAGGTCGTGGGTTCAATCCCAGGTCCGTTCCATTCTCCTACTTTGTATCTTTCTCTATATTTCTCATGTTCTAGCAATCGCTAGAACTGGAAATGGACTTCCATACCGTTTCCATTACTATTTCCTATACCTTAAACTTGAATATTCTAGCAGTAATCTGCAAGAATTGGAAATGAACTATAGAGCTCGTTTCCTACATTCAATTAGAAATTCTATCAGTTGCTTTCTCCTATCTATCACATTGGCAGCTCGTTAACCAAGACGGACATCTGCCTCTCGAACCTAACCCAAAATTTCCAACAAATTCCGCATGAACTCATGGCAAGTGCAGAGGTATATTCGGCTAGCAGTGGGCGACTGATTTCATCATCATTTCCTCCCCCTTCTCTACATTGACTTGCATTCTGACGTGGCAGGCGCCAGTATGACCTAACAAATGAGATCACCAGTACTTGTACATTGAAGATGTGAGGGACTAGCCCAAGCAAACATTTGTTGGTTCCCTGTGCAAGAACACCTGATCTGGTCATAATGAAGTAGCAACCACGAGCAGTCAATCAAGCTCAAGCAAGCTCATCTTGTCACATTTACAAAATTAAGTTTTCTGTAAAATATTTGGAGCGACATATGAGCATGAAATTTAAAATTCGATAATTTTATGGTTAATAATAACAGTGAGATTTTATATGAACATATAAATTTACGTTTAAGCATTTGATTATGATTGTGTATTTAGAGATGAGAGGAAATTTATAAAATCACATTGAAATAACAGACTCCTATTTGTAGTTTTTTTTATTGAGGCTTTGGTATTTTTTTGAAAATTTCCACAAGTTTGGATGAATTTCTCGTTAATATTTGCAAGAAATCTTATTGTAAATGTATACGAAGTTTTATAAAAACTCAGAAGAAATCCGAAAAAATAATTAAAAATAATTTCCGATGACAGTTTGGAAAATTCTTTCATTAAAATTCGGAAAAGTTCTCGTAGAAAAATCAGAAGAATTTTCTGTAAAAGTCTAGTTTCATATTTGAATTCAAAAAATTGAACTGAAAACATTGCTTAATTAGAAAAATCTTTGATTGTTGCAACACCGAAAAAATTATTGACCAGAAAAATAATAATTATTGAATAAATTTGATTAACTCTAACAATCATTATTACTCGTAAAACGCCAGAGGTTTTAAGGACCTCACATGTGTTGTATTTATTGTCAACTTTTTGTTATTATTGGATCGATTGTATTTATAAACATATTACTTTATAAAAATGGTATTTTTTTTCGATGCATCTTATAAATCCAAATAAATATTAGGTTAGAACACATCTAGCACATGTAAACTCGTCATCTCTCAACGCAAAATGCATGAAAATTATAATAGAAATCAGTAAATAGATCAAGTAAAAAAAATTCAATGACGATAAACGTATTCGTAGAGGCTTCTAAAATACTACCTCATTTTGATTTTATTATTATTACCGTGCAGAAGACATGGTGTTATTTTAGAAACTTCCATTTTCAAATAAATAATAATCAATAAAAAAAAATGCAATTGCTAATTGGGTAGATAGCTGTACAAACACGATCAAGTTAACGAGAAGTTTCGCTTCCGGTAAAGGAATGAGCTTCTTTACAATAATTGAAATTTACACTAATTTGTGAAAAGGAATCTATTTTTTACTAAATAGTATTTTTTTCTTGATTGATTTTGTTAGAAACTATTAATACTGTAATGCAATCATCTTTCTAGCAAACATATATAAGAATTAGAAATAGAAATAGAGAATTATACGGAAAAAATGCTCAATGGCATTATACTAGGGAGAGAATTATTTTCCAAAAACAAAAAAAAAACTAGTCGTAAAAAATTAACTTTAAAATATTTACAGGTTTAGGTTTTTGGGGGCAGCAGGGACTATGTCCAAGGGCTTGACGATCCCTCCCCAGGCCATCTGCGAGTTGTGGGGCTTGCCTAGGATGTGGTGGGGTTTGACAGTGGGCCCTGTTAAACTTCTATAAAAAGCTGCATGTATCCGCAAGAAGGCCTCACCAAAGCGACCGTGTGCCGCTCAAAACGCACAAGCCCAAGTCCTGGTGTTAGGTGGGACGCTAAACAGCCCTGACACGACGGCCCTCCGACGAGACAGGAGGTTTGCGCAGGCCCAATAAGCCGCCTAGAAAACCAATCATTACGAACAATATAAGAGATAATGCGACTCGATATAATCGGCAAAGACCTAGGCGACGAATACAGGATCACGATTGGAAGCTTGGAACATGGAATTGCAAGTCGCTAGGTTTCGCAGGTTGCGACAGGATGATCTACGATGAATTACATCCCCGCAACTTCGACGTCGTGGCGCTGCAGGAGATTTGCTGGACAGGACAGAAAGTGTGGAAAAGCGGGCATCGAGCGGCTACCTTCTACCAAAGCTGTGGCACCACCAACGAGCTGGGAACCGGCTTCATAGTGCTGGGTAAGATGCGCCAACGCGTGATTGGGTGGCAGCCGATCAACGCAAGGATGTGCAAGCTGAGGATTAAAGGCCGTTTCTTCAACTATAGCATCATCAACGTGCACTGCCCACACGAAGGGAGATCCGACGACGAGAAAGAAGCGTTCTATTCACAGCTGGAGCAGACATACGATGGATGTCCACTGCGGGACGTCAAAATCGTCATCGGTGACATGAACGCACAGGTAGGAAGGGAGGAAATGTATAGACCGGTCATCGGACCGGATAGTCTGCACACCGTATCGAATGACAACGGCCAACGATGCATAAACTTCGCAGCCTCCCGCGGAATGGTAGTCCGAAGCACCTTCTTTCCCCGCAAAAATATCCACAAGGCCACATGGAGATCACCTAACCAAGAAACGGAAAACCAGGAAGGAAGATCGAGACCGTGAAGAGACGGAGCAACTGTACCGCGCTAATAACACACGAAAGTTCTATGAGAAGTTAAACCGTTCACGTAAGGGCCACGTGCCACAGCCTGATATGTGTAAGGACATAAACGGGTACCTTCCTACGAACGAGCGTGAGGTGATCCAAAGGTGGCGGCAGCACTACGAAGAACACCTGAATGGCGATGTGGCAGACGAAGTTGGCGGTATGGTGATGGGCCTGGAAGAACGCGCGCAGGACATAATCTTACCGGCTCTGAATCTCCAGGAAATCCAGGAGGAGATTGGCGGCTGAAGAACAACAAAGCCCCTGGGGTTGACCAACTACCAGTAGAGATATATAAACACGGTGGTGATGCACCGGCTAGAGCGCTGCACTGGGTCGTTACCAAGATTTGGGGGGAGGAAGTTTTGCCGCAGGAGTGGATGGAAGGTGTCGTGTGTCCCATCTACAAAAAGGGCGATAAGCTGGATTGTAGCAACTACCGCGAAATCACATTGCTGAACGCCGTCTACAAGGTACTCTCCCAAATTTTATGCCGTCGACTAGCACCAACTGCAAGGCAGTTCGTGAGGCAGTACCAGGCGGGATTTATGGGTGAACGCTCTACCACAGACCAGGTGTTCGCCATACGTCAGGTATTGTAGAAATGACGCGAATACAACGTGCCCACACATCATCTATTTATCGACTTCAAAGCCGCATATGATACAGTCGATCGGGACCAGCTATGGCAGCTAATGCATGAACACGGATTCCCGGATAAACTGATACGGTTGATCAAGGCGACGATGGATCGGGTGATGTGCGTAGTTCGAGTTTCAGGAGCTTTCTCGAGTCCCTTCGAAACCCACAGAGGGTTACGGCAACGTGATGGTCTTTCGTGTCTGCTATTCAACATCGATTTGGAGGGAGTAATACGAAGGGCAGGGATTGACACGAGTGGTACAATTTTCACGAAGTCCGTTCAGTTATTTTGTTTCGCCGACGACATTGAGCAAGTAATTTTGAGAAGATGGAGGAAGCCTACATCAGACTGAAGAGGGAAGCCAAGCGGATCGGACTAGTCATCAACACGTCGAAGACGAAGTACATGATAGGAAGAGGTTCAAGACAATGTGAGCCACCCACTGCGAGTTGGCATCGGTGGTGAAGAAATCGAGGTGGTAGAAGAATTTGTGTACTTGAGCTCACTGGTGACTGCCGGAAATGATACCAGCAGAGAAATTCGGAGACGCATAGTGGCTGGAAATCGTACGTACTTTGGACTCCGCAAGACGCTCCGATCGAATAGAGTTCGCCGCCGTACCAAACTGACAATCTACAAAATGCTCATTAGACCGGTAGTCCTCTACGGACACGAGACCTGGACGATGCTCGTGGAGGACCAACGCGCACTGGGAGTTTTCGAAAGGAAAGTGCTGCGTACCATCTATGGTGGGGTGCACATGGCGGACGGTACGTGGAGGAGGCGAATGAACCACGAGTTGCATCAGCTGCTGGGTGATCCATCCATCGTTCACACCGCGAAAATCGAACGACTGCGATGGGCCGAGCACGTAGCCAGAATGTCGGACAATAACCCGGTGAAACAAGAAGGCGAGGTGCGCAGCGGGCAAGGTGGATCGATCAGGTGGAAGATGACTTGCGGACCCTCCGTAGACTGCGTGGTTGGCGACGTGTAGCCATGGACCGAGCCGAATGGAGAAGACTCTTATATACCGCACAGGCCACTTCGGCCTTAGTCTGAATAAATACTAATAATATATAGGAGTTCATCCTTGATCGAATGATCCGAAAAGTTGAAAATACATTAGTTTCAACTCCTCTACAAGCGTTGTCGTGCCTAACGAATAACGATTTCACCTGTTTTTTGCTATTGCAAACTCCACATATTCCTTAGGCTCTTCAACGTAAGTCATAGTCCTTTTAGACGTTCTGATTGGCTTCACAACCTTCCATTATGCGAGTTCTTTTGCTGTACCTTCTCAACTGATGATCAACGTAAATATTGTCAGAAAGTGCAGGTTCGTTAACTTATTCAGCTTAAATTGTTTGTTGGGAAGATATAGATCGACAATATTCCCCATAATTTGACAATGTACCTATATAGAAAGTGACCCCGAATTTATGGCCGGCAGTGTTCTGCACACATCAATCATGAAATGCGTGCGGCTGCCAATTCCCCCACTCCAAAGTGTGCTCCAAATGTTTAGAGGTTATCGCATTTCCCGCTCCATCTGCGATGGATGGACCTAAAGTGCAATTTTGCTGCCGACCCGAGCATGAAATTTTTGTTTGTTTATCGTCATATCAAATTATGAGCCAACCTCTCCGTTCGCTGCGGCCACTCGGGTTCACTCCAAAATTTCGATAGTGAACCTGATTGAGAGGAAAATTGAAACCGATGCGATTGCACGCTGCCGCTGCGCTGCTTCTCTGATGCTGCCCGTTGTTGTTGAGCTCGAGAGCGCACGGTCCGCATTGGTTGGGCAGCCCACGGCAAATTGAATCTGCAACGAGTTTACTCAGGTGGATTCTACTTTGGGAGGCGGCTCTTTATAAATACGGAAGGTTGCGTATAAATTAAACTATTATTGAATATTTCGAGGTGGGAAGTTTATTTACTTGTCTATGAGTTAAATGGTTTTGATTGCAATAACTGAAGTAAATGTGATTTGTTTTTATTTTTCCGGTACACGAAAGTGTACTGACGACGCCTTTCTGCAGTCTATGTGTCCAGTACAACCAGTAGAACCAGTACAACAAATCGAATCATTATTATTCAAGAACCAAGGATAAAAAAAGAATGATATACTGAGCTGGTACAAAAATTGTGATAGACAGATTGTTTTCAACAGTGATCGGAAGGATGCGCAGCGAGCAAGGCGGATCGATCAGGTAGAAACTGATTTACGAACCCTCTAGAGCTGTAGATTGAAGAGTTAGCGCGCGGCGTGCAGATATAGGTCAAGCAGAATCTTGACAATTTATATGTGCTTCATAAGCTTCTTCGGCTTCTGTTCGATGAAATATAAATAAATCATTTTTCATCGAACAGGTTGCGTTCAATGTTGGAATTGGTTCTACTTTTTTCTATTAAAAATAATTCAGATCGGCTGCCACTTCTGGAAATTTTAGCCAAATCATTGTTTTGTACAATTCTGGATAGATTAGTCATACTAAATATCATATCACCATAAATTAAGTAAACGTCTTTTTATAGCATAATGAATTCAAATATACAAGTATGGACTATACCGAAGCACCATTAAATGCCAAAATAGGAAATTTCCATCATTTTTCTTCTCACCATTTCAACTAGAAAGCGATTCTGGTATAAGAAAACTTTGTGTTTCTTTACAAGCCACCTTCCCCAATTAAGTTCAGTTTACTATTAATTACGCAAATCAGCTCACATCAAACTTCACTTGCAGTAGACATTGTTCGTTCATTTACTCATTCTCCAAGCGAAAGAAGCGATCCCGTCCCGTCTTGGAGCCATAGCCGGTAGCGGTAATAAAACTTAGCAAAAGTGCACTTTTCGAAACACTAGAAACTGAAAAATTTTATAACAAAGGCGAACTTGTGCTTTCTCCCTCATTCGGATGCAACCGTTTACTCTGAAGAAGCTTTTGCACGTCACCGTCTATGGGTGCTATAGTGTTGCAAATTTCACGCACACCATCTCGGAGCGGAATGGGAAGGAGCACTTTTTTCCAAGAACAAGTTTTCAGTGGAAACCTCACTAGAGCAGTGGAGGACATTTTCCGGAAATTGAGTACAATCCCCGTTTGCGTTTCTGGGAAATAAGTAGAACAAGGCTGGATCCCAACTGTCTATCATAGTCGGCCGGAGCACGTATAAGACACGCAGTGTGGATCACTGAAGACACTAAGAGAATGCGTCTGAAATAAAAGAAATCCTAATTGAAAAAGTTAGCCAATCCTATCAAGGTGATTGCTGAAAAGTAACTGAAAAATGATGCTCTATCGTTAGAATAGAGTTACTGTTCCTGTTTTTTAGCTCACAGCTTCCGTGTTATGCCTATCAGATAAATGGAATGTAAAGCAAATGAAATTGTTCCAAGCAAGCTCATGCAATTGATTAGGTTGGAAGGTGCTTTCAAACGAGAGTTGTTGCGCACTTTCGTTTACGTCAGCAGAATTAATTAAAAGAACCATTTCAACAAATTTTAATCGTCCATCAACATGTGTTCACAAGCAGCTGGAATAACCTAAACCCAAATCCCTACTCCGTCCATCTTGAATTAAGTAAATTATAACCTTGAGTCACCACGAGTATTATGGTATATGTCCCTTCACTACTAACTGTTAATGATAATATGATATAAATTATAAAGATATCATACTTAAGAATTGCGGCTCCGCAAAGTGTCACATACAACTGAGCGTACCAAATAAATGAAAAGGTTAAATAACATGTGTTCACGTGCATAGAAAGTGGTAGTTTACTTGATCAACCCGGTACGAATGGTATGAAGGCGAGTGGTGATATGCTGAATAAGGAATACACTTGTTTTAGACGATCAATAAAATGCACTTTTATTAAAGCTTATGAAAAACATTTTTTTGGACTCAAAGTAGGTAAATGTCCGATTGAACCCCTGGAGAAAGTGAATTTCCGATATCTGATTAAATCTATCGTTTGATACATGCAAATATTACACCATATCATAGATCGAAGTCTTATTTATGAAAAGGAATTTTGAAATTGGCATCAAGTGTTGATAAATCGCTGGGAATTGCAACTTTTTTGGAATGAAAATATCTTTCGTTTTGCCCAGTGCAACATATTTTGCACACCCCCCATTTAGCCTGTTGAGAGTCGATTTTCCAATTTATGCTGGAAAATTGAGCTGAAACAAAGTCTTATTGTGTATGTACGTTCTGAAATAGGGTAAAACGACCTATTATGGAGGGGTTGAGCGCGACGTAAAAACAAAATTGACGAAAATTATTTAAAAATGAACTGTTTATCTTTTTTCATATTGCAGTAGTTGAATAGGATGCTCGTTAACTCTAGGTTCGTAAATATTACGTCAATTCTGCCGTAATCTGGAAAAGTGACGTATACGCCATTTTCCGAACATGGTGTTAACGAGTAGTACTCATCGTACTCTTTAACAGAAAAATGGAAAACATGTATCTTATAAAATGGTGCATTTTTCGTCACTTTTTCAGATTACGGCAGAATTGTCCTAAACTTATGTTGTTTTGTTTTTATCACAATAAAAACAAACTACCGCAATAATAGGACGATAGTTGCGAACAGGATAGTTGCGATATTTTTTGAAGGTCATTCCTATTGTTGCAGTATTACTTGTATTTCTTATAGAGAGCGATACTAAAACAATAGGACCTTAGCACTACCGCAATAATAGGCTCAAAGGAAGCAATTTTTTAATGAAAAATTTTGTGTTTTCATTATTTTGAACGGAATTTTGTCAATCAAAAGAATCGAAGAGTTTTAGCTGGTCCACACTTGTTTTGGATGCTAGTATATCCAGAATGGACTAATACACTACCGCAACATTAGGACATATCACAACGATAGGACGTTTTACCATATTCAGTGACGTATGCTTTGAAGCGTAACGCATTGTAACGCTCGCCTTCTTGTGCAATCTGATTTCACTGCAATTTCATATAAATATTATTTTCCTGAAGCCAGTGGAGGAATTGGCAGAGGCATTGATTTTAGATCAGAAATAAAAAGAGTTCGGGTCCGAAATGTGTAGGGGTCCAAATCAAGTTGGTTACCCTACAAGACCTTTATCGTGGCCTACCAGCGGCAGTGTCAATATCCAACGGTTGGGAAGGGTTGCCGTTTGACCAAATCATTGCCAAGATTGTTCCTGACCTCCTGACCGTTGCGGTGAGCTCATACCGCACCATGGGATAACATGCGTTTGTTACTTAAAAAAAAAACTTATGAAAAGAGTCTTGAACTGAAAAGGTTGGCGCTGAACGATCGACTCGAAATTCTGATAGGGACACGGCAGGTATTTTCGTCTGTTCGTCATAGTCTCGAAAACCAGCGATGTGGGTAGGAAGCTAGAAACGAGCCACAGTAATCTACGCCGACCTTCATGAACGCGATGCCGGTGGTACCCTTTCACTCGGGTGTAGGTGATTTCACGCTCCAGGTTTCGAATGTTGGGGATCCAGAAACGATCTCTGGAGCTCGTGATGACGACTTGGAAGCTTCCGAATGTGCAAAAAAAAATCAGAAGGGTTGTGTACAATACACGACCGCAAGGTATACGTTGGACAACGTAAGGATATTATTATAACCAATACGTATTGTAGTTTATTATGGTTACGATTTTAGTGTTAACTTTAGTATTATTGTTTTGTTGGTTGAAATGTGAATATGGTTAAAGTATGAGCGTCTGAGACACATTTTGATCAAACATGTTGTAGATTGTGGAATATTTACGTCACAATTAGGTTGATCTTCATCTTCCTTTAGAAATTCCTTTTCTCCAGTAAAATTTGAAATTTGTTCCGATTGGTGTTGTACTGCAAATCCATTCCGTCTTGAAAAGCCTTATCTTGAGTGGAAGACAATAACTGCCGTAACACTGAAACCAGAAAGCTCCACGTAAAATTACTTTCTTCGACAGCAATTAGGGATATCGCTGTTGGGTAAGCAACCAAGAGCAATCAAATGCGCAGAGTGTCAATCTCGATTTAATTGAGCTGAGCAGTTCACAAAATGTGTGCAAAATCAAGCATGCAATTGCTTCGAATCCTTGATTTTGCACAAATTTTGTGTACACGACGGTGTAACAACTCAAAACAGGATATCACAAAATCAAGTACATCACATTCCCTCTTCCATCAACATTTTTGGTGGCCGTTTGTTTTTGTTGGCATGAAACCGTTTTAAGTGTTGTGGCGAATGTTATCTGGCGATGTCTCTGAAGATTTAAAAAAAGACAGGGTCACCGTCTTCGACCTGAGGTCGCACAGACTGAGCACTTAACATCTAGCATTAGACAGGTCATGCATTTACACAACACCCAGTAGACCAGTGGAGAACTTTTCGCTTTTACGAAAAGTTTTCTCCTTACCGGGGCGGGAATCGAACCTACACTCCACAGCACATGCGTCTAGACGATTGACGTCGCTAACCGCACGGCCACGAAGCCCACAAAGATGCTGCTCCTTCAGGGTCGTTTGTTGTGCTGGTGATTTGAAAGTGATATTGACCACAGCTCTGGAGATTTTGCTACAGCAAAGACATTGTTATACAAAAACGACGGGACTGGTACCACTAACCGCTCTTCACGACATTTTAAATGGGAAAGCATTTTTAAGTGGGAAAGCAGTTTTCTTATAATCAATAAATATGGCTCATTCGTCCCGCTTTTTGTTGATCGGTATGAGGGCAAATATTGTGTAACCGAAACACACACCAAAGGGGCGTGGCTACAGGGTTAACGATATCGAGATTTCGCGAGGAGCAGACCGCGGTCCATCCATTGGCAACGGCGGAGCTCATGCCGGATCGTGCGGTCGTCATCGTCAGCATAAGGGGCCGTCCAGAAACCACGTGGTCATATATGGGTGGAGGGGGGGGGGGTTGGAAAATGACCACGATAAGCCACATGGGGGGGAGGGGGGTGTTGCTCTCGAACCACGTGGTTTTTTTACACGAAAAACTTTTGGTGAATAACAATAGCGGTGTAAAAAATACAAATCATTAAAATTTAATGATTAAATTAAAAAAAAAAAAAAAATTAAGGGCCGATGCCCACGTAGCGTCTTTTCAACTCAGCGTTAAAAATACGTAGGTGTGCATTAGACTGGCCCAGGAATGAAAAAGTTGTCTAATTCCACGGGGCACCCCCCGGGATTGTGTCTTTGGGTGAGAAAATCAATCTCTGAAAATTTCAGCTCAATCGCTTGTTGCATAAGCTGGCGCATTTGATTTGAAGTTTGTATGGGGATTTCAGCCAAAATGTATAGGAAAATACACCACCGTCACTCATTCGATCTGAAAATTGGTTCTTATTGCTCGATTGACCTCAGAATTGCAAAAACGGCAGTTGGTATGCTACAGAACAATTTCACAGAACATTGTATGATGATTAAATGAACTTTTATATAGGTTTCGGCTGATGCGATTCGATCAAAAAACCCAAAAATACACAAATCAGCTCCTAATAAATCAGCCGAAAATTATATAAAAGTTCATTTAATCATCATGCAATGTTCTGTGAAATTGTTCTGTACCATACCAACTGCCGTTTTTGCAATTCTGAGGTCAATCGAGCAATCAGAACCAATTTCCAGATCGAATGAGTGACGGAGGTGTATTTTTCTATACATTTTGGCTGAAATCCCCATACAAACTTCAAATCAAATGCGCCAGCTTATGCAACAAGCGATTAAGCTGAAATTTTCAGAGATTGATTTTCTCACCCAAAGACACAATTCTGGGGGGTGCCCCGTGGAATTCGACAACATTTTTTTCTCCCCATAGTAATCTGGGCCAGTCTAGTGTGCATCGAGAAAAAACGATAACGCAGTGTCGGTCGCAACGCCGATGCATATCTGCATTATTTGACCATCTTAGCCTAAGATCCTATATCCATACATAAATAAATGAAAAAACAGGTTGCGATTCAGTCTCAATTTCCACAAAAAAAATTGGATAGGGAAAATGGAAAAATATTTTTAAAAAATCCGCTGCAGATGGTTTTTGGCATCACGCCACCGACACTTTTTCATCAGCGGACTGCAGCTACAATTTTGAAAAATATTCATGTTTTTACAATTATCCAAGAAAAAATCTTAAGGAGAAAAACTTAAAAGAATTTCTTGTGGATATTCAGGAAAAATCAAGTAGAGGAATTTCCTGTAAAAACTTTGACATTACTTATACAATCCTGATAAAGTGCTGGCATTCAGAATTTTTTTTGAACAATTCTCTCTGAAAAATTTTGCTTAGAAATTTTGCTACAAATTGATAATGAAAAAAAAAACAAAACATCTCCAGTGTTAATTCCGAAAAATTTTCCTTAAAACTCCGAACAAAATTCCATGTGAATTCTGTCTGAAAATTAAAAACAGTGGGGGAATACATATAATTTTCGGTGGAAAAACATTCTAATGAATTTCTTCGACAAGTTCTTCCGAATCTTCACCAGAAATTCTTCTTCATTTACAAAAGAAGTTTTTCGAACATTTTAAGGAGTGCACTTCAAAATGTTCAGTCTCCAGTTAGCCTTGCGAGCAAAGGCGTAGGATTTCCAATCCGAAAATGACGAGTTCGATTCTCGTTCCTGTCTAGGATGTTTTTGGGTGGGAAACATTCTCGACACCCTAGGTAGAGAGCAAGTACGATGGATAACTTGCTCCACAAGATATATAATCGTACAATAGCTGGCATATAAAAGCTTTCAATTTATAACTGAGGAAATGCTAATAGAATATACCAAGTTGAAAAGCAGACCAACTTCCAGTTGGAATATGGAGCCAATGCCACATGAAACATTTTGATATTTCCGTTGATTTTTTTTTTCAATTTTGGAATTTTGAAATGAAAAATTTTCGGAATACTTTTTTAAGCTCTTTGTGAGCTCCATCACATTTTTTTTAAATTTTCCAAGTATTTTTTTATTCGAGGCATTATTTAGAATTTCCACGGAAGAGTCTATGGATTATCTTCAAAAAATTCTTTGGATTTTCGAAGAATAAATCTTTAGAATTCTCAAGGTTCATGTTTTTCGAATTTGAACCAGAAATCATTTCAAGATTCCATCTTCTTCATCTTCTTCTTCGGGATGTCATTTTGATTTCTTTGTAGGTTCAGCTAAACATTGCTTTAAATCTTTACCATGCAAAGATGCACAAGAAATGATTTAGAAGGTTTAAGAAATTTTCACATCAGAAAATCTTTAAAATTTTGGTTTAATTTTTTAAGGAATTCCTACTGGAAATGCTTCAAAAGTACAACCTTTACAAGTACTACAAAAGTACATTTTTTTTCGTTATTTCCACTTGTTAAAACATCGGAATTCCTCGGGAAATTCATTATTGGTGATTCAGATGAACTTTTTTCGATTTTCTACTGGAAAATCTTAGGAATTTCCATCGGAAATATGTTGGCATATTCCGAATAATTTCTTTTGGAAATTAAAAAAAAACTAAAAAATTTCTAAGAATTTCTTTTGGAAAACGAAAAAAACTCCATTGGAAAAGTTGCCCAGGATTTAAAAAAAAATATTTACAGATTCTGTAAAAAAGTAAGCTGGATTTTTTTCTATTTTATACTGGAAATTCTTCGGAATTTGATGTTTATTGGAATTTTCATCGTGAATATACATTTCGGATCCTTCTACGGATTCTTCTAGTTCTTCAAAATTTCTACCGAACATTTTGCGGAACTCTTCCACAGAATTTCGGAGGAAAAATGTCGTTGAAATTCTAAAGATTTTCCGGGGAGACTCCGAAGAATTTCTTATCAATATTCCGAAGGGTTTCCCTTGCAACTCCAGAATAATTATTCTTGAAAATTAAGAAGATCTTGGAATTTAAAATTTATCTAAGCAATAAATGTAGGCAATATTTAGGCTTAAGAAGCCTAGTTTTTATGATATTGAATAATTATCATAATTGATCGAAAAAATTAATAATGAACCTAAATGTTCTGATTGCACAACATTCTAGTAGTGCGCATGAAAAAGGTTATGACATAGAGAAGCTTGCATTTAAAAAATCAACATGAAATTCTAAATAAAATGCTTTTTAAATTCATAAAAGGGTCTTAGAACTACGGAGATTCTTGCGATATGAAAAAAAAGTGACAGTGTTCCAGAAAAAAACTCTCCAACTCCTAAAACATTCTAGGTTAAAAAATAGTGTTATAATAATAATAAAAATAATAACGATTGAAATTGAATTCCAAAACAAATCTCAACCCTTTCAGGAATGATGGGTCATAGATGCCCAGCGTTTTAGATTGTCTATAAAATCACAAAAGAGAGCTAGGCCACCATTTTCTTCAGTAAAATTGTTCATCTAGATATTGGCTTTCAGAAAAAATATGGGAGCTCAGAATTGACTGACCATGAAAACTCAGATATCCGAAACCTTGGGAACATTTCGATTCTAAGAGTGTGTAAATAAAGTTTAAATGTTTGAATCATTCTAAACAGATGGGTGGTCAGATAAGATGGGTCATCCTGAACGTTAAGCCAGTGATTAATATTCAGGAATACGAGATGCTCAAGGTACTTCAAAATGCTCTCAAGTTCAGCCCACGAATCTACCAGATCAATCAAGACATTTGCAAAGTTCTCATCATCGGTATATACCCAATCCGATGAAATAAGCATATGATCCTAATTTTCATTAACATGAGATCCAAGAGCCAAGGTACCCAAAATTATCTTGAGTCAACAGCAAGTTGCACAATGACTATGAGCTTTGTTCGCAAACTGTTTTTGTAGGGCCTTAGAAGCACTGGGTTCACGGACTTGAGTAGTTCAAACATTACGAATTCCAGGACGTTTTGTATAACCTAAAAAGTCTGTAGAAGCTTGTATAAATAATAATTGAAGTCATATCAACCCAATGGACTACTGGGATATTATATCATACATCATTCATAAGTTGGTTAATTGGATAAATCGAATAATCCGAACTCCAAAATAATAATTGGTCTATAATACATTCATTCCTCTATGAGTCGCTTATGAAAGGACCATTGACTGAAGCATATTCGAGAAAAATTGGAAAAATTGGAAAATTATTCCAAAGAACCATCATAGTGACGGAGAAAATATTTTTAGTATGGCATCATTGGCTTCCACGAGTCGACATCAAAATAAAATTTCAATGGAGAATTAGAAATTTTGAGAGATGAGCCAGCTCTGGATTGAAAATCTCTTTAGTAGAGAAAGAATAGAAATTTTCCATAATAAAATAGGAAATTGCCAATAAACAACAATAATACACACAACAATAATAAATTAGCACTTGTAAAAGCAAAAATTGCAATTATGAAATAAGAATAATCCATAAAGAAATCAAAATGTTCAACGAAAAAATACAAAATTTTCATGAATAAATCAATATTAGCAATGAACAATTAAAAAAAAAAAACTTATAATTATTTGTTTCTAATATTGATGATTCTGAAAACAATACTGAAATTTCTACAGGAATGCTTATCAAAAGAAACAACAGTGGGAGGTTTTATTTGCATCTCTAAGATTACATATTAACTTTATGATTCTCTGATTCTACTTTTCGTTGTAGGAGTTCAGTTCAGATGGTTCGCTGAGGTTAATATCTTAAGAATTTTCAGTAACTCCAGAGCTATGGAAGGTCCCAAATACTCTAAGGAATCTATAGGGATATTTAGTGATGAACTTTATAGTTATTAAAAAAAAAACACTAACAAAACAATTTAAAAAAAAAATTAAAAAATAGGGATATTTTGGAAAATTTCTAAACCATTATAAATTTTTCTCGAAATTTTTATAAGATATTCGCGAGTCAGCATTTTTTTGTATCCTCCTGATGCCTTGAAGGTGTGCGAGTTCTAGATATCCTAATACCTGATACTCATTACAACATGATAACATAATCAAAATTTTCGACATCATGAAAATTTATAATTTTCATACTGGGTTTAGTTTAATTTTGAATCAGTTGAAATTGTCCATCTTCAAAATTGATCGGATTAACCATATGTTTTAGTACCATATGTTTTTTTTTTAAATTTTTGTACTTAAAAAAAAACCACGTGGTCATAGGGGGGGGGGAGGGGTGGGTCTGCCAAATGACCACGATAAGCCACATGGGGGAAGGGGGGGTTGAAATTCTTCAAAAATATGACCACGTGGTTTCTGGATGGCCTCTAAGCAACACTCAGATGAAATTGTCTTGCCCCTTGCGCGGTGAAGCACGTTTCTGCAACGGTGGGGTCTAAAGTACCATCGATTGACTATCATCAGTGAAAGCAGATCTTAAGCCATAATTCGAGGCGAGACTAATTTTGATCATAGTTAAAATGATTCGTGATGGTAGATAGTTTCCGTCGGTAGCAGAATTACGACCGCGTGTCAGAGAGAGACGGTGTAGAAAATTTTTCGCATGGATACCAGCAGTAGCGCGCTCGTGATTTTGCTGCCGACGACAACTTTCTGCTCTCACCAAGCGATTATGATTTGCACTGATAAATTTAACAAGCTTACTTTAGTTTTTTTGCTACTCTGTACTTTTGATTATCTGCTTTACCCGTAATTCTGTTAAACTATCAGTCTATCTAAATGTAATAATTTTAAGACAGTTGCTTCCTTGACCCGATAAAAAGTATGTATGTACTAACTGGTTATCGTTAAAAAGAAATAAACAATTACAATTACAATTACTTTGAATGAAATTCGTCTCGGCTAAACCTTCGTTTACATAAAATTGTGATCCTTAAAAAAAAAACGATTGATTTCCAATAATTTGCCTTCCCAGTCACAAACAGTAACAAAAACAAAAATATCTTTATAAAATTTTACTTGGCTGCCGTTGATGCCATCCCTGCGAATAAATATTTGTAGCATCTTCCTCCGACGCGCGTTCTTGATTCTGCTACGAATAGCATTTTTCTGGCGTCGCAAAGCGATTAATTTGTACTTAGAACAAAATCATTCACACAACAGCCTGCATTTGTATAAAATGGTGGTCCTGGAAAGAACCAATTTATTGGTCATGCAACAAAACCAGATCCAGAACCATGCAAGAAAATTTCACTACAGTGCCGCTGACGCCGACGATAGCCATATGATAGTTTGCCTCTTAACCGCTACAGGCGCAGAAACCACCTTCTTCAATGCTATGACCGCTACCAACGCCATCACGCTTAAAATCAATAACACAGAGATGTGTTTGCATCACACAAAACGAACCTAATGCGGAACATCCCCTAGATGAGCGATAGTTACACAGCCACAAAAATAGCTCGGGTGGTTTTATTGAAGCTTGGATTTCAATATTTCCAACAGTATTTAGTTCCTCATGAAACAAGGAATCTGTACAAACGTTTACATGTTGAAAAGGACCGTTATCACGACCGTACAAGGCATTTTTGTGCCTGTCGCTCATCTAGGGGATGTTCCACATTAGGTCCGTTTTGTGTGATGCAAACACATCTCTGTGTTATTGATTTTAAGCGTGATCATTCTGTGCGCTCTCCGTTCCCTCTCTCCGTGACCACTCACCGTGGATCGCACAGAAATGACGCGAGAGTGTGAATCATGGGCCTTTTTATTCTCAGAGAAAACGAAACGGTAGGTCACAAGGCTCGTAACTTACATCATTCTGATGTCCGTGTTGGGAATGAATGAATGGGATTGGTTGATTCTGATATTTCTACTGGGTTGGAAATTTTCAATAGTTTATTATAAATAATCAAAAGTTTCAATGAAATTGACAAATTGCTGGAGAGTTGTGGAGTCGATTGATATTTAAATCTTGAAAATCCATCAAAATATAAATGCTCTATTAACGTTCAAAATCTTACATGATTTCGTGACGGTCCCAAAATTTAGATTCTGATTTGACACCCAGTACCTTCGGGTAAGACGTTGTCCAACGTCAAAAGTTGCATTCCGGAGCTAATGTATACCAGTATACCATCTCGTGATATGAAGTGCACCTATGATTTTTTTTGTTTTTTTTTTGTCTTTATTAAGGAGACTTTCAGCCCGAGGCTGGCTCGTCTCCGGTGCACCTATGATATTCTGGAGGAATCTTTCACCTAGTCATCCCGGTACAAGTTGCAACCTCCTGCGGAAAACAGGAGAGGGGTGAACCTGTTGTAGTAGGGCAT
This sequence comes from Armigeres subalbatus, assembly GCF_024139115.2. Lineage (NCBI taxonomy): Eukaryota > Metazoa > Arthropoda > Insecta > Diptera > Culicidae > Armigeres > Armigeres subalbatus. Next base: position 12,274,402 of record NC_085141.1, read on the forward strand.
CTTTGTGTTCTTGCGTGCTGATTTAGCCGAGTTCCCTGAAGTTTCGGTTTGTTATTGATCTTACACCCAACCGGCGGATGTTAGATTTTCTAACAATTCTGTATAAGAATCTACCAAAACCTGTATAAGAACTGGGCATATACGAAATTACTAGAATCTTATACAAGTATTGTATAAGAATCTAACAATTTTGTAAGCTTTTCTAACAATATTTGTATGATAGCTTAAATTTTTTGTATAATAATCTAACAATTTGGCATATGCCCAGTTCTTAAACAGGTTTTGGTAGATTCTTATACAGAATTGTTAGAAAATCTAACAACCGCTGGTTGGGTGTATTTAATTATCTTAAAGATAGCTCGTCCAGCTCAAACCTTTGTAGGGGTATGTGGCGGGACCATCATCATCATATTTGTTAGTTGTGATGAAATCGACCATCAGACGAACGAGAGAAAATAGTGACAGCCTTAACGAGAATACTTCGCTCAGTGCAGGAACTTACAGTGGCTAAGTTACGTATTTCCGTTGCTCAAGCCTGGATCAATTCGCCGACATCAATTGACCTTGGCGTAACCCAACAGATCCGTTAATGCAAAATGGCTGGTACTGCAGCTGCGTGGTTGATATTCGTCGCGAGAGAACGCCCGCAACATGATTCTACACACCATGGTTCCTCGATCTCGGAACAGTAGGTTCGAGAGTGCATCACCCTGCTTTAATCCATCTAAGGTAACAAATAACGTCGATATTTCATCCGCAATCCTTACACTTGATTTCGATCCGTCCAACGTATTCGTCCGTATATCTGAATTGAAAGTGAGCGCCCACGCAAGGCTTGACTTTGCGCTTAAAACGATGTGAGTAATGCCGAGGTCCCATCCTTTCCAACTATTTACACTAATATTTACAATTATCATTTGATAACCTAGATTAGAACAAGTGCCCTAATCCCTTCTTGTTCCGAGAAGGCGCAACGACCAATAAACTTTTCTTTAAACTCACCAAAGCGTTCATGTGAGGTTTTTATTCCGGCCAGACGGTGGACCTAGGATGTTCTTTTCCTGAGAGGGGTGTTGAGGATCATCCTCAGGAATTTGTTTTGGATCCGTTGAAGTTTGAGGTGGTGGGTTTTAGCGCTCTCCTAGACCGGCATGCCGTATTCGATCACAGGGAGGATGATTTGCTTGTAGACAGCAAGCTTATTTTTCAGGGACAATGACGACCGACGGTTGATCAAAGGATACAGCAGTTTTAACAAAACGTTACACTTCGTCACCGTCTTGTCAACCTGATGCCTGAAAATAAGCTTGCTGTTGAGGGTCAAGCCAAGCTAGTCGGCCTCATTGGCCCATTCCACAGCCGTGCCATTGAGGATGATTTCACAGTCCCCAGGCAGAACATGTTTAGGGGATTTAGAGTGGGGAAAAATGATGACCTGGGTCTTCGCCGCGTTGATACAGATCTTCCAGCTGGTGAGGTACTCTGTCAGGGCATCCAGACCTTGTTGGACCCGAGTAACACACATGTTGTAGAGCAGTTACAGTAACTCAAATGCGACCAAATTTGGTCACATTTAAGTTGCTGCAACCAAATCCACGCGAGTTGTGTTACTAGGGGAGTTTTGCCACTAGCGCTCTGATGACTCTACCGTTGTAGACGATGGAGGTGTCATCTGCGAACAGAGACAGAATGCCACCTTCTGGAGGTTCTGGCATATCGTAGGTGATTGAAAAGCAGAGGCCCGAGGAAACTGCCCTGGGGGACGTCTGTGACGATGTCGTAATTGTTGATAATTTTCACCATGAGGTGAACAGGTCTAGGGCCGAAAACCTCATTAACAAAGACAAAAAAAAAAGAAAAAAAAAGAGCAATGGGTAATGTTTTCAACATATCCGCGAGTAGACGTAGGACTTGTATAAACGTAACGTATTTACATTTAACTTCTAACTTTTGGATCTATGGAGTTTGATTATATGTATTGATATTGGAAACGACAATTTCCATGCTGTGCAGAATTATTAGCAATTTGTTTATTCAAAACTTCTGGAAATAAAACTAATAATTAAATACATAATAAGAATTGCTTTATTTCTAACTATGAAGTCCTTATTTACTCAAGCAAATGTAGGGCATTTATAGATTTCTTATTGATGATAGTATTTGAAGTTTAAAAATTCTTTTTATAAAATTTTCAGACTTGGGCAAAATGTGCTATTTTAGGGAAACTGTCCCGTTTTCCAAACAAAGAAAAACAGCACCAATTTCGTTGCTTCTTTTTGCTAACATGCGTGCATACTGCTGAAAAAATCACAACAATAAGAAATAAGCCAAGGAGCAGTAACCCTACTAAAATAGAGGAGGTACTAATACGTCAAAGAAACATTATTTAATGTTTTGATTCCAAACTACGTCAAGTTTAATAATACAATTTCTCAGAAAATGTAAAACAAAGAATAAGATGAAGTTTATTTACATATTCTTTTGGAATTTTTTTTGCGTACTTTTTTAAAACATTTACATGTAATACAGCGAAATTTTCTAATCTAAAATGGATATTAACACTACTGCTGATTGCGCATCTTTAATTGCTATTGTCTTCTGCAAATAAATGAAAGTGATTATTTTAATCATATTTTTATTCCTAGTACCAAGCACAACTTAACATATGGTCAGCCATATGACATGACTCGTACCCATCCCGGGATCATGTGGATTATGAAACCAATCACCTGGATGAGCAGACCAATTTTATTCTTCTTCATCCACCAGCGGTGCCTTAGCCATCATCGTCCTCTAACCGTGAACTCCGATCGATGCGATGGGCGATTCGATTGCATCTATCGCAACCGACACCACTGCATCCGACCATCATCAAGCACAGAATGACGATTGTACGACAATTCCCCGAATAACAATTCCCCGAATGCAATTTCCCCGAATAACAATTCCCCGAATGTAACAATTTCCCTGAATGCATCTCCCTTCTTTTTGAGTGCGGCACAAGGCGATGGGTATTAAGTAAGCCATACGAGCAAAGGCGTATGATTGCCGATCCGGAGGTAGCGAGTTCGATTCTCAGTGCGGCCTAAGATGCTTCAAGGTGGGAAGCATTTTCGGTTCCTTGTGCACAGTATATTCATTGTACTTGCTGCACAAAACATTCATGCAACTGGCAGGTACCGGAAAGCTTTCGATAACTCGGCACCAACATTTCAAAAGGACGAAACTGCTTTTGTAAACAGGAGCTTCTCACGTCGCTGGTGGCCTAATTTGAGCCCACCCACGCAATCCAACACCACTGATGGAAGCAGTAGATCCTCTTCTTTCATTGCATGGCGCTGGATTGCGTGGGTGGGCACAAATTAGCTCACCAGCGACCTGAGAAGCTCTTGTTTACAAAAGCAGTTTCGCCCTTTTGAAAATGTTGGTGCCGAAATGTGGAAATAACAATAGAACACTAAGTTGAAAAACAGCCCAAGTTTCAGATAGAATGTGAAGCTATTGAAGATGAAGACAATGCGCTGAAAGAATGCAATCCTTTCTTTGAATTAATGCATTTGATCTGTATAAGACGAAGTGCTGTCTTTAAATTAATAAGTTTGCTCAGTAGGAAGGGAATGTCTTCTTAAAATGAACGCGTCTCTCCGGTATAAGAAGACGGTGGGAGATAATTCCTTCTTTAGATGACAGCATCGCCCGGTATTAGGGGAAAGAAAGTGATAATGTCTTCCTCAAATGAACACATTTGCCGGTATAAGGCAAAGAGGATAGATAGCCCCTTCTTAGAATGAACTCGTTTGTCTGGAAAAAGTAAAAGAATGAAACAACGCCTTCTTTAAATGATTGCGTATGTCCGGTGTAATGAGAATGGAGGAGATAATACCTTCTTTAAATTAAGGCCTCTTGAGACAGAAATTGTGTCCGCAATAAATCAAAAAGAGGAGATAATTCGTTTACTAAGCAAGTCGCACGCTTGCCAGGTATAATAAATGATGGATATGAAGCAATTATATGTTTTAAAACTGCTGTTATATTAGCCCGCCTAATGCTATATTGAGAAAATGAGTTCGGCAAAATGTTTTTCGGTGAAACATAATACATTCAATACATTTTGCGTAATAAGGTTTCTCTAAGGTTTCACCATTTCTTCATTTTGTAAAAATGCCATCTTTTAAAGAATGCATCACATCCCCCATTATCCTATTCAGGGAAGATACATGTTATTGATGAACGAATAATAACATTCATTGTCTGGTGAAACACCCACTGAAGAAGGGACACATTTACCATTGCATTATTCCGAGCAGATACATTCTTTTTAAAGAAGGAATCACATTCACCATTTCCTTTTTCCAGGTAAACGCATTATTTTTGTTTACAAGGATTCACATCCACTATTACCTTATATATTTGAAAAAGATATATGCATGATAGGGAATTGGTTTTTGGGGAATTGTCGTACAATCCAGAATGACAAAACAATGCGCCCACTTCTTTCATGCATATTCGCAGACCCACCGGCAGTTCTTCCGCTGGTGACTGCATGCTGTCGCTGTGTAGGTGAACACAGCGAACGAACGAACGAAACGAAAAATGAGCGAGCAAAAAGCACGTCAGTACGCGCTGCTGTCACAAATTGTAATGACTCGCACACAGCAGGCTGCTTCTTTTATACACAAAGAAAATCTTCCGGTAGACCCGGAGGCCCGCATTCTGATGTCCGTGTTAGGAATGCACGAGATTGGTTACATATGAAATTTTTACTGGCTTTGACAAGAATTGAAATTTTCAATAGCTTATCGTTAATAATCTTAAGTTTCAATAAAATAGGCAAAATGGTGGAGAGTGTCCGAGTCGATTGATATATGAATCTTCAAAATCAATCGAAAGATAAAGGCGCTAGTAACTATTCTCCCATTGAAGAAAGCAAAATACAATTGCCGAAACGTCGGACAGTAGTAAAACCCTGTTTTAACTCTGGAATTAAGACTGCATGCCAAGAAAATCCCGAAATATCTAAATTACAGTCGATCCATTATCATATGGCGCTAGTAACGCTTCCCTTCCAGCGTAACGCTCTCGATTTCCAAAAATCTAAATGACACCCAGTATAGTAAAGAAAGACGTAAGTCCTACGTCAAAATTCACCAGGTACCTGGGAAGATTGTAGCGTTGTAGTTTGTACACCAGGCCATCATGCCATACATTGTCAAACGCCTCCTCGACATCGAGTAAGGCCATGCTGGAGGTTTTTGATACAAACTTCTTCCGTCTGAGGACGTTGGTAACTTGCGTGTACAATTGACCGACCGCGTCGGAAACCAAACTGTTCCTCGAGCAAGATGTTGAGATTTTCGGCAGACCCAAGTAACCGTTGATGAATAGCTTCTTCGAATAGCTTGGATAACCCTGAGAGAAGGCTGATGGTCAATAACTTTTGGGGGAGAAAAGGATCCTTCCCAGGCTTCCGGATGAGGATGACTTTTGCTTACTTCCAGGCAGGGTAGAAATATTTCACAGTCAATGCAGTGAAAAACATGGATCTCAGTATAATCTGCAGTTGCCTTCATCGCCGCCGTGGTGAGTGCGACTGGGTGCAGCCGAAAAATCATTTCCAACCTTTCGATTTCGCATTCACTCACAAGTCGCTTTGACCGGCTGCTCAGTTCGCGCCTTACCGTATGACTGTGAGTGGCCCATTCAAACGCGTGGTGAATTTTTTCAATTTGCTGGGTGAATGTGTACATATTGCTGTGGTAAATTTCATCTTCGCGGCGCAGTGGGTGATGTGAGTTCTGTTGTTTACTTTTTGCCTCTCCGGGAATGTGAGGTTGATTTCAAAGCAGGAAGAAAATAAAAAAAATGATATAAAAAAAACATCACCTTCATCCAGTGCTGCCGAATATTTACAGCCCTGCTTCCAGGACGATGGGAAGTAGCTAAGACGGAGACACTGATTAAAGATCAGCGAGAGCTGCTCAAAGAACGGAGCACTCATGTGTTTGAGCTCGAGATTCAGGATGCTGTCGAAGCCTGGGGCCTTCATGTTCTTCGATGATTTGATATAGGCAGTCAATTCGCCAGCTGAGATCTCCAACTCCTCCGAGAAGTCGTTGGGAATCAAATGGATGTTGTTAGCATGTTCGTTGACGGCTGCTTCGTGTGGACTGACGATGTTCTACCCAAGATTGTGTGAGCTGACGAAGTGACGACCTATTTCAGCGACCTTCTCTGAAGGAGTTATCTAGCGATCCTTAGAGCCATTATTGTCTAGTGGGATCAAAGATGGATCTTATTCGAGAAGTCGTTATTTTTGAGGTCCACCATTCTGGCCTGGATAATTTCTGTGATTCGATTGCAGCGTTTCAGTACGCTTCATTGGGGTCGTACACATATTACGTAAACAATTTTTCTGGGTTTTCTGACCCCCCCTCCCCCCATGTAAGATTATTTTCATACAAATAATTTTTTATTTATATGGTGCGTAAGAAAACGACAGACTCCCCCTCCCCCCATAAGTGCTTACGTAATATGTGTACGGCCCCATTCCGCAATCGAATTAAATCTTCGGTGAGTTTATCGATGTTTAAGGTGTTGCTTTCCTGCCGAGCCGTGTCGGGACATGCTGCTCTCTGGCGGTCGAAACTTTCTGGCGCCTCCGGACGCACTGCTGGAACCGCTGCCAGTTCGCCGTAACTGCTGGTTGACCGAGGAGTCCACTTCCGCCACCACCGGATAGTGATCCGAACTGAGCTCCTGGTAGATGACCGGCTGCGAGACGTGGTCGTTCATGTTGGTAATGTATAGGTCGAGGGTTGCGTGGACACCAGACCGTTTATGGCCGCTACCTCCCGAGCTCTAGTATCAGGTTGACCTAGGGTTAGTTTCCTAGTATTAAGCAAAAGTTTTGTGAAATCCAAAAGGGGAAACTTATAATTAGGTTTAAATATGCATCCGATGAGCGCTCACGAGAATTAGATAATTTTAAAGTTTTGAATGCATCAATAAATCAAACATACCTGTAAGCATTTTGCCTTTGGTCGAAAGTAATTGATACTTATATGAGATTAATTTAGAATTATGAATCCGTCCTTTATCGAGAAGTATTTTACATTGATTGTGCTTGGATTAGATTATGGGATGATTTTGGTTGATGTTAAACGTTCACACCTAAAAATAATCATGTAATTTTAGGTGTTGCGACAACGACATATACGAGCGTCACTTTTGACGTAAAATTAGGTGATACATTAATTTTATATCACAACTTTATTGACAAAAAAATTGAAGGATTAGAACGAGAATGGAACATAAGCCCGCTGAGTGAGAGCCCAACACGTTACCACTCAGCTATTTCCGTCTCCTTATAGAGGGGTGATCGAAGTAAAGCTTGTTCCACGATTTGCACTAAACAAGTATTTCACTGCATCAAGCCATCGACTGCTAGAGCGTTAGGTGCGTCGCATCGGGTGCTGTGTTTAGGTTCCATGACATGTAATTTTAAATCATCTAACATTGAAAAATATGCGATACAGTTTATGTCATGTGGTTTTGTGTCATTTTATTCACATGCGTCACCTGTAATATTCGTATTTTTTGGTGTGTTGTTTTACCCTAACTTTTTCTCTTTAACAGTTCCAAATTAGGCCAAATGTCCGTTATACCAATTGATCCATATTCTATTATCATTTCTTAGGTGACACGTAAAAAGGTATCGAGCGTCCACTTTAACTATGTATAAAGATTAAGTTGGAACTATCGATGAAAATGTCCAAATTCTCACCGCATCAGAACAAAAAAAAAAGAACACCACCCACTTTGAAGCTCCCAAAAGGTGCCGGTGACAACGGTTTTACGAATGTCACAACCTCCGGAAAGGACCCAAAAATAAAACAAATTCGTCGGAGAGCGTGTTTTGTGACACTTACTAAACGACGACCTCATCGTCTCCCACTTCCGATAAATTGCTGACAAGGGATGCACAGATTGTCAGCATGTCAGTCCCATGATGGGAAACCGAACCGAAAATATTTATCCCCGTCTGCAAAGGGAGGCGAATTTGCGTACAGGGCGGAGACAATGAAATGGTTTATTAAAATGATATCGTTATCACCGCCCGGGCTGTCGTCCGCCTGCCGGGTGAGATTCTTTTTTTTTTGTGTGGAAAAGGGTCTCCAAAAAGCTTCATATACTTATGGAGGTATATCGGGATAGGTAAATACTGCGTCCGCAGAGGGTGATGAGAAAACACAAACACATTATGCTGTAGAAGTTAGTCAAATAAGGATTCGAATCGCCTGTTGCTGACGACAAGCCGCACTAGCAGCTACGTGATCCGAGATTGACATGCTGCCCCGGCAGCTGATGGCCAAGACTTTACTCGACATTAGAGCAGTGTTTCACAATTGAGTTGCTCCACCTAGTCATAGTGTTTTGTCATATTTAGTCATCAATTAGGTATAAAATGTTTTTTTTTCAAACAACTTATTGGTTGCATTAACTTATTATTTCACTTTGAACCCACTATTTGGACTTCTATATTTTTGATACATTTCAGTAAACCCACAAATAATAATTCAAGAACTCCTATTACGGTTGTGATTGCGGCACGTTTTGCTCTTGTCCACGAGGAGAGCGGGTGCTTACTGGTGGTATGGGAAATTCACCATCCACAAGGAAGAGCTCGACATTCCCGCAGGGTTTTCTCCAGCAGTGACGAACTGAATAACGAAAATAAGATGAGTTGGTTGCTAATTTGGCGTTGGTGCTGGTCGATCTCTTTCATATCGCTTGCAGTTCTGCCGACCAACTACATTTCGCATTGAGATATCTGAAGTGGTGGAGAGAAATGCAATTATGGGTGAAAGAAATATTCTGCAGCTAGATGTTGTTCGGTGGAGTCGGTTGTTGGTTTCCTGGAAACGTTTTGGAGAATGCAGTTACTTAATTAAAAAGTTGGTGTTAAAATCCTAGGTAATTCAATAAAAATAGCAACGAATGAAGTAACAAGATATTTTTTAATAGTTTATCACCGACGTAGTTGAGGTTGTGTGATCTTATTGTCCTTTGGTCGCCCAAGCCAGTCGTCGTTCGTAAATCAGCTTACGAAGGTAAGAGCTCGCACTATTTAAGTTGAAACAAGATCCAATCCGGGATCCGGGTAAACTTGATTATATCGTTTCCAGCCCCAGATCCTCATGTAATTGCTATGTTGGAAACCTTGACAGTAGGCCAGATCCCCAATGCGTCTTAACCCTTTCAGGTCCACGGGGTATATAAAATCGCACGATGGATAAAAGTGAACACTCTCTTCAGCAAAATTGATTGAAATTACCTCCCCTCCCAAATAACATTTTTGGTTTTATAACGGCCTTGAAGATCAAGATTTACTCCTCAAAACTGCTACAAGATTAGCATAAAACCTGAATGTTACTTGGGCCATCAGGGACAAATATCAAGCATGGGCAATAAAGGCCCTACGACAACCTAGAACGTCATGAATAAGGTGAAGTTACGACAGAGAAAAATTTAGATGTATTGGCAGCGGAATGTATTGTTACAAAATAAGATTTCTATTCAAACGTATCTCTAAAGTTACTGTGATGTACAATAAACTATTTTTTAAGTTCCTTGGACGCCCTAGGCCATCCAAACATTCCTTGAGTTTAGGACTTGAAATCTACAGCTGCAAGAAAATCGTTTTTCATTACTGAAAGCTTCAAAAATATGCATTCAATTATATCCATTACACCTCCCGGGAGTTCAACGGATGTCGTAGGATAGTTTTAAGAAATTCTGGGCAAACCAAACTGTCCTTGAGTTCGGAACTTGAGATCTACAGCTGCTTAGAAGCTCTTTTCGGTACTCAAAGCTTCAATATTCGTTCAATTATATCCATTACACCTCCCGGGAGGTCAACGGATATGGTGAGATAGTTCCGAGATATTCTGGGCAATCCAAATTGTCCTTGAATTCAGGACTTGAGATCTACAGCAGCTTAGAAGCTCTTTTCAGCACTCAAAGCTTTAATATCCGTTCAATTATATCCATTACACCTCATGGAAGGTCAAAGAATATGGTAAGATTGGGCAATCCAAACTGTCACTGAGTTCAGGACTTGAGATCTACAGCTGCGTAGAAGCTCTTTTCGGTACTCAAAGCTTCAATATCCGTTCAATTATATCTTTTACACCTCCCGAGAGGTCAACGGGTATGGTAAAATAGTTTCGAGATATTCTGGGCAATCCAAACTGTCATTGAGTTCAGAACGTGAAATCTACAGCTGCTTAAAAGCTCTTTTTGGTACTCAAAGCTTCAATATGCATTCAATTACATCCATTACACTTCCCGGGAGGTCAACGGATATCGTAAAATAGATTTGAGTTATTCTGGACAATCCAAATTGTCTTTGAGATCGGGATTTGAGATCTTCAGATGCAAAAAAATCTTTTGAAATGTTGTTGCTCGTATATTTAACTGTTATAATCAAATACATGTACACCCAAAAAACAAATCTGACAATTATTGTATAATATCTGGGTATATACAATTCTGTAAGCTTTTTATACAAATATTGTATTAAAATAATACAAATCTGTATTATTTTAATACAATATTTGTATAAAAAGCTTACAGAATTGTATATGCCCAATTATTATACAGTTTCTGTTGGTGGCGATATATTAGCGCTTTGAGTGACGGATACCCAAAGTAACCATTAGCACTATATTTTGCCTTTTCAGCAATATAAAGCTATAAAAGCCAAGCTCTATAAGGCAATATAAAACATGTTTGCACTGTGACAGCGTTATAGTCGCACGTATGGATTTTTAAATGCTTACGGTTAGCTGGAAAATGTACTGCTGTGCCTGTAGTTCGCATGTTCTGAACGCAAAGGCGGTTTTGATTACCAAAATCATCTAAACATGTCCCTTGGTTTTCAAGAATGTATTATGGATGTGGAAAAATACATATCCAAACATAAAGCGACGAAAAAAGCTAGAGTGGTGGCCGTAGATCAGAAGCTCTGAACTCAAGAACGATTTGGATAACCCATGATTGTGTATAATAACTCGTGATGAGTATGCTATTGACATGCTTGAATACATATACAATAGGGTGCGGTTTATTTTTCGAATGTTTCCGAAACCTGGAATTCGTGTGCTTAAACGCTTTTTTATGGCAAAAGAAGAGTAGCCTCAGAATTTCAGGCCAAAATATTTAAGTTTAGAGGTCGCGCAAAAGCCTTTAAGGTAATATTTTGACCATCAAGTTTAGACTTTCATAAAAATAATCATTATTTTGGCAATTTCCATCCGATTTACAATCTATTGTTATTTAATTTTTTGTAATTTTTTCTATTGTAATCTATCATAGTTCGGCTATCGCTTTGAATTGCGAGCTTACGACCTGTATGAAATAAAAACTTCCAAAAAAGGCTATTTGTTGATTTTAATTCAAATGGTGAGTAGATTTACTTCAAAAGATTTTTCAGAAAAATAGTTCGTCACCAATAATAAGATTATTCATAATTACAATTAACTCAATTCAAAATTTCAATCATGCTTTAATCATCATTGTAAATAACATTTCATTATATCATATAACATTGTTAAAACTTCAAAACAATGAAGCACAATGAAATTCTTACAGATAATCCAGTTGTCTGCTAATTTACTGTCAGTGTTGGTAAAATCACTCATAAATCTCAATCAACGAGCGCTCCCGTGCGAATGAAATCGTCTGCGATTTTAAAGGAATGCATCACGCTTGAATTTTTCATTTTTCAATCATTTTGGCTCAAAAACGCATTTGAAATCAATTTGGGGGACATTTATTGCTTATACATAAAAGAGTGTCTAATATTTTATGCGACAAACGTCATTTCACTGTTTTTAACGAAGGAGAACAAGAGAAAACCTGCGATGATTCAACTCATCCATGAGTTTTTTGGTGCTGAGTTGGGAGCGTTTCAACTCACGCTTGATTTGAATCATCCATGAGTTTTGAGATTTTGAGTTTTTACCAACACTGTTTACTGTACTTCATCAGTTCTATATGACTACGGTATAATTCCATATGAAAAGGAACTATTATATTCAAAATGTACTATAAAAATAATAAAATTATGGCCTACTATGTGACGTCCTTGTTCAATAGAAAAATTGTTTTGCAGTATTTGGTCCAGAACATTAACAAATGATGGTCTTAGAAACTCAGTTTGTCCTAAGAAAAATTAGAATACAAATTTCTCTTTGATTTCATATAAAAATATCCGGATTCGGCTAATATTTGACGAAGTAGAGTGTTTGTAATACTGATTTTCCTTAAAAAAGAAGAAATTTTTATCAAAATTTGCATATTAACAACATTTGGAGCTGATTTCAAGGAATATGACAATCCACAAAGTTTTCATAAATTTAATACTGAAGAGAGTAATTACAATAGATTGTAAGTCGGATGGAAATAGCTAAAGTTATAATTATTTTTATAAAAGTCTAAACTTGATGGTCAAAAAATCACCTTGAAGCCCTTTGCGCGACCTCTAAACTTCAATATTTTGGCCTGAAATTCTGAGGCTACTCATTTTTTGCCATAAAAAAGCGTTTGGACACACGAATTCCAGGTTTCGGAAACATTCGAAAAACAAGCCGCACCCTAATATACAAGTTTCTAGTACCAAGAAAAGCTAGTGTCGTAGCTGTAGGTTACAAGTTCGGAACTCAAGAACAGTTTGGATGACCCAGTATATCCCAAAACCATCTAACCATGTTTCCTGATATTCATGAATATGTTATAAATATGAAGCTTAAAGCGACGAAAAAATACATATCCAAGCGAAAAAAGCTACAGTGGTGGTTGTAGATCGAGTTCTGACTTCAAGGACAGTTTTGATGACCCAGGATATTCCAAAACCTTCTAACCATGTCTTTTGATCTTCACAAATATATTATTGATACATTTGAATTGTAGTGCATAAATTAGTTGAGTTGCATATTGCCAACAGATGTGGCACAGCAACAATAATTCCCATCGTCAAGGTCTTGCAACGTGGGCAAGAACACCCAAGTGCAATAGCCCATGTTGCAACCGCCAACGATGCTCTTTTCCCAAGCTCAATATTCCCAGGCTAAATGATTCTCGAATTTCACCTATCGACGGGCTGTCAACTGCAATATAATTTTAACGCATATCGATGTTACCATGCGCCTCCTATTTACCGATTCTCTCATTCTCTCGATTTGTCTCTGTGAAACCAATTATGTAGTTTAGAATTAAGGCTCAATAGATTTCTTAGACTTGAATAAAATTGATTCGTATCGCAACCACGGAGTTGAGCACTTCGGATGACCTCCTCGATATCATACGTAGTACAGAATACATGGAGCTAGAGTGGTGGCTGTAGATTGCAAGTTCTGAACTCAAGAGCGGTTTGGATGACCCGGGATATCTCAAAACCAGCTTACCATGTCTCATGGTTTTCTGGAGTATGTTATGGACATGGTTGAATACATATCCAAGCTTCTAGTGGCGAACAAATCTAATTTCGTGGCTATAGATCGCAGGTTTTGTACTTAAGAACAGTTTGGATGACCCAGGATATCCCAAAACCATCTGACTATGTCTTTTGATCTTTAGGAATATGTTACAGACATGGTTGAATACATATTCAAGCTTAGAGTGACGAAAAAAGCTCGCACTGTAACTGTAGATCGCAAGTTCCGGACTCAAGGACAGTTTGGATGATCTAGTACATCCCAAAAAAATATGTTTCAACTTGTTTTGTCAGTTCTCCATTATAAATCACGAAAACAAATGGAACATATCAAATTTACTGCGTAATACCGCATAGAAAAAATTGGGCCTGAAAGGGTTAAAACACAAACAATAACATTCGTTGGTGACTTTGACATGGCGTTCCAAAAACCTTTAGTGATCAGGTTGAAATTGGATAGCAGCAACTCCGAACTTTTGTACTTGACAGTTGACAAGCTTTCAGCTTTAAGCACAAGTAGCTGTGAACATTTGCGCTAATTGTGTCAAGGCTGGTGGAAAACTGGAGAATCGATTATGCGACAATGTTTGGCGCGTTCAGTCTTCCCAAATGAACATCAAACTCGCTGAGTACAGCTGTACATGTACTCTGTTTGTACCCTCGCTTCGTGTTTGTACAGATACGCACGAATGTAAACTTGTACCCGAACAGACGTTCGAGTTGAATTTTGTACTTATGTACAGTACACATGTTTGTTTCTGTCATATTCGTTTTTGTCCGCTATTCTATACTGACGTGCTGCTGCTGTGACTGTGTTCAATATTATGATAAAAAGAAAGAAATAGGGTTTCTCACCCCATTCCCGGCCTAACATGCGCACGACTGCATTATTTAATTGATATTTATGACTAGGGACAACTTTTCTGAATTTTGTGGGCCGTGTAATATTGCGATGGGGTTCACCTCTGCTTCAAAAATAGTTATTCTTGCTAAACACCGCTTGAAAAAGCTTTTATTTGATTTAAATTAACATGGTGCAGCACTCATTTCAGTCATAGGCGATTGCTTATCCGGCATACCCCAAATCTCCTCGGCATACGCAATATTTTACTCAATCTCTCAACATCTTACTCTCATTCTCTCTCTCGGGACGGTAGAAAATGCGACGTAAACAAAAATATGCACGTTCCACGCAACAAGATGCCAGATGGTATTATTCATAATCATTTTTATTTGGTTGAGAAGATATATTTACTTATCCAAATTTCTTCCAAACACTTAAACCCATATCTTTTCCACCTTTTGAAATCGCGAGAATAATAAATAACCTGATAGCGTCAACGTATTAGACAGTTTTCCTATTAACGATGAAGGATTATCTTCATACTAAAATAAGACTTATGGCCTTTTGGCAGCACTGTACAGCTAGAAGTTCTTGGGCCGAAGTGATTTTTGTTCGGTTTGAGGATACATTTTAAATGTATTCCAATATTTTTATATAAAATCTAGTGATACGAACAATTACAAAAGTTTGAAGTGCGTGAGTTTAGCATTATTGTGTGGTGATAAACAGCCTGAAACAATGGTTGTATCGAGCACTGTGACGATTTTCAGGTAGGTGTTTATTTGATGATACCGTTTTGTAAAAGTGGAAAGAATCACTCCGGCTCAGTGGTGTTGCAACGAAGAGCAAAAGTTTGAAATCTACATTTTTATTTTCTATAATTGAATCGATTAGGAGTGAAATAAATGGTTGAAAAATATTGAGTATTGTGCGAGATAAATAGGAGACTTTTTTAAAATGATCAATCATAAACCTACGGCTACTAAACAGTATAAATCATTAGCTTTCTGTGCAGTGAGCCGGGAATGGGGTCCATAGGCCCAAGTAGTGATTTACCCTACGTTGTTTTGCACCTTTTTTGCAATTGGATTCTGATGATTTTTGATAAATTGGTTTTCACCGGTTAGTGAAAAATATAATACCTAAACCAATAAATGATTTCCAAATCATGGTCGTAAAGTTGGCGAACAACTTCGCTTTATTTTCTCATAATAAGCTGCAGAAGTGAAGTCTTTTAGCGGAAATAATATCTGGATACATTAGTGGAGAACCTCACTCTGGGAAAAATCTTAACGCAGCTGCCATATGATATGTGCAACGAATGTGTCGTCATGCTGCTTCCGTTCATTCGAAAAGCTCAACCTCGTACCGCTAACCGTTGTAATTAAATTGCACCTAGAATTTTTTAGAAGAATTTTAAAAAAATCCGTTTGCTTTGCCGTGCAATTTTTTTCAAATATCGTCCTTCGACTTTTTCATTTTTGTGCCACCTTTATTCGCCAATTGCAATTTGTCATCCGAATGCGTCTAAAAGTTTGAAACATATTGAAAAATACCTATATAAATACATATAAAAATACCTATTGAAAAATACAAAACATCCACGGCACATGACCAAGATGATTCACTTAAGGCAACGAAAGTGAAAACAATTTCGCTCAAAGGGGACGAAGTGGAATTTCTTCCTGGATTGCCTTGCCGATATTCAAAAAGTATAGCGTTTAAAGTTTTCGACAGCTCCAGCTTTGAAAGGCAGTATGCAGTCCCAAATAAAATTGTGCAGTGATTTGTTAGCTGCAGTCATACTTTTTTACATCCTGTGCTATTCCAAATATTCCACAAGGGACGATTCAAATATGACGTCCACTACTTTTAGAGATTTCTAGACCACCCCTCCCCCCACTGTCACGCTTTTTTGTATACCTAGTTTATGCAGTGTCACAAAATCTTAGACCCCCTCCCCCCCTAAAACATGTGACATCATTGTTGAACGACCCCCAAACTGTGACCACCGTTATAATAACATTTGACAACATTTTTAAAAACATTTTTATTAAAAAAATATCTGGGAGATCCGCTTTGCACTGCATTGCACCACCAACTCCCCGTGGAACGTTCCCGACTGTAATTTTGCTCTTTCTTTTGCTCCCTTTTCTGCCAGGCAGATCTGAACGCAAGTTTGTACATCAGTTTTGTACTTATGTACGAGTTCGTTTTCACAGGTACAGCGTACAATGCTGTACATGCGAACGTCGATTTTTTGCGTTCGGTGTTCAACACATGTTCAAAAAAAAGTACTTGAGTTGTACATCACACGTGTTCGTGGGAAGACTGGGCGCGTTTTAATGACGCTCGGGTCGATCGAAAAAAAAAAAACCCAGATTAATCCACCTAGCGGCGATGGTGCCTTTCTCGTGCATCGTAAAATGTACTGATAAAATCACATAGGAAAGGTCAAAAAAGCACTTTAGGGGGATAGATCGCATATTTTCTATCATTTTGCATATTTTTGCATTAATTACTATGCATTTCCACCATTCTTGAAAAAAAATTTTTTTTTCGATTTTGAAATTTTTTTTCCAAGGGGGGACCCTTGGGAAAAAAAATGATTTTTCAATAATTCCGAAATGCAATGTCCGATCAGGCCAATTTTCAATAGCAAACAATGGGACCGCATTCCCCGTCGAATGCAACTTGTTGCGAGTAAATCGGGTAATGCTAAGTTCCAAAAAGTGTGTCTACAAAATTTGTACACATACACACATACACACACACACACACACACACACACATACAAACAGACATCACCTCAATTCGTCGAGCGGAGTCGATTGGTATATAACACTATGGGTCTCCGAGCCTTCTATAAAAAGTTTGGTTTTGGAGTGAAATTATAGCCTTTACGTATACTTAATATACGAGAAAGGCAAAAAATTATACATCGCATTAGGGCCGATTTCTTCACCTCCGCTTAGGCCTTAAACCAGGTTTAAACGTATGGGTAAGCACCGCTTAAGAGTTAAGCGAAGGTGAAGAAATTGGCCCTTAGTCACATACATTCCGAAACTTATACTTTTCATTAACTTATGAATGTTATTAGCTTTTTGATATGCTTTTCATTAGGTGGCATAATGAAGAGTATAAGTATTTCGGAATGGTTTTTTGCCATAACATATAAGGTTATTTTTTTACGTGTAGGATTTTCTGGAACATTTCTCGCAGAAATTTTCAGAGGTATTCTCTAAGGAATGTCAAAGCAATTAAAGAACGAGTTCCAGGATTTTTTAAACGAATTCTCAAAGAAAATTTTGTACGAATTCTCGAAGAAGTTCTCAGAGAAATGCTTGAAAAAATCCCAAAAGGAATTTCCAAAAAAATCTTCCGTAGCAATTCTTGTAAGGATTCCCGATGAAATTTAAGGTGAAATTCGTAAGCGAATTCCTGGAGTAGTTTGTGACGGATTTCGTGAAAATTTCCGAAAGAATTCCCAGAGGAATTATCGGAGGAAATCCTGGAGGAATGAATTGATTCACCTGTGCCAACAAATGTTTATCATCGAATACAGTGTTCCATCAAAGTCACGATAACGTTCAAACCATGATTTGCAGAATCGAGAGGTATCGAAACAATCCCTCTTAAATTCTCACGAAAATTCAACTTTAATGGAATTTCCTGAATCTTTGGATTTTTCAAGCAAACTTAAGATTTCTTACTAGCTCACCTGGCGAACTTTGTCTCGCCAAAAATTGAAGACTTCCCCTCTTTTGAATAAAAGTGACAAGCAGAGGATTTTTTTTAAGTTTATCACATCACATCAGAATGCAAGTTTGCATCGTTTTCTATTGTTCTGAAGTCATAAACCTAAAAGAAATCTGCTGCTTGACACTTTTATTTAAAAGTGGGGAAGTCGACGAAGAGAATCCTCTCTTGCGACATTTGCCCTAATTCCAGATAGAGCTTGATTTATTCTGATACAAATTGTTGCGTGCATAATTTATCTAGAAAAAATGGTTCTTCGGAATGATTTTCACTTTTTTTTGCAGTTTTGTAATATTAGTTAAGTACACAAACAAAAATTAGCACATATCGATCTTTCCATTACCGATTGATAATGCCAACTTCGTGTTATATATACACAACTGACCAGGATTTGAAATACCCATACAAAATGTACGAAAAAAAAAACCATTTCATCGAAGAGATTAGATTTTGATTTAAAAAAATTCCTTTTGGAAATCTACTCATTTTTTTTTTGGATTCATCCTAGAAATCAGGTATATTCATTCTATAAATCTGAGGAATCCTCCTGAGATTCGAGATCTTTTAAAAATATGGGGAAATATAAGAACTATGTCTGGGAAACTGAAATCTTAATCAATCAGAGCACAATCAATTAGAGCAGGACTGCTTACAAATGACACTACTTACCAGCTAAGTCATGTGTCAGTTTGAGCACGGATTCATTTCGCAGTGCAGAGCACCGGTAACACGGGCTGCATTTGTTGCCATCAACTAGGACTCTCTCTAGTGCCTCGGAATTTTGTGCTTAACTCGACCCAAGTCTACACAACATTGTTCGCGAATTCACCGTCCCGTCGGAGTTCATCCAGAGGTCGTCGATCGCAGGATTAATAGGAAATAATTGAGCGTACGCCGACGACACTTTTGTTATTTACATTGCTATGAACGGGTCCAGTGCATGCAGTGCAAGGGGCAAGTTCTGTAGGGCCCTGAAAGAAGAATACTTTTATTTAACAATTTCCTTAGGGCATCATACTTACAAAGGACACTATACTTACCAGTTAAGCCATATGCCAGTTCCAACATAAGTTAAATTTACAAAAGAACAATGGTCGTACCAACTACTTTTTAACCCATCAGCTTGGTCCTCGGAAGAAGTATCAAAAGCAGCTGTACACACGCCGGCGATATTGTTATTTTGAAGGGATCCACCGTCTGCACCGGAACCGTTTAAGGGAAGATGTTCAGCAAAGCGCTGTAAGAAGAGTATTGACAAATAACAATTGGTGGAGGACTGCTTACAGAGGACATTACTTACTAGCAAAGCCGTATGAGGCCAGTCCGGATCCGCTGGTCTTTTACTGAGTGAATTTTTCCCTTCAATTTTGCTCGTGTATTGACTGTCTGGAGGCACCGAAATAGTTGGTAGGTTTTTGATTTTTTTTTGCACTTTTGTGAAGTTTATTCAATGCCGAACGCATTTTACTACACGGTTCCGGAATGGCCCACCGGAAATCATTCGTTCTGACACTGTCTAACTGATTCGTTCAAACACTATAGATAGTAGAATCTATAGATGAGCGAAAGCATGGCTGAATCGATTTTTTTGACCGTGCACACGCGCATATGACGTCACAGCCCTTAACATTTCCATTGAAATCGTGACGTCATGCTCGTTTGGAGACACGTTTGACAGTTCGTTTGGAGACAGAGGATTTATCTTCGCTCATCTATATATTCCACTATCTATAGTTCAAACACTATCTAAATAATCGCGACCGCATCGTCTTGATTTTCGAAAGAGAAAGAAGAAGCAATCTGTCAAAACTCACAGCAAACACTTTAAAATAAATTTACCATAATTTGAGTAAAATACACTAGCGCCTCTGGCGGTGCTGGTCTCGTCAGCTCATCATGGGTTGCATGAATTTCACATCGGTTCTTCGGGACTCCGATGTCCCGGTTATTAGTTCCTGCTTATGGGCCAAACACAATGGATACACGGTTAGAAAAAAGTGCTTAATATTAGGTACTTTTCACTCAAATCGGGGGTTCAGTGTGGGAACCCAAAATTAAGTAATTTTTTCTTGAAATTAAATAAAATTCACTTAATATTAAGTAAAATATACTTAATTTTAAATAGAAACTAACCAAAAGTTAGGTAAATTTCACTCAACTTTTGTAAACATGAGATTACTCAACGTTGGGTTCCCACACTTTAATGCACTTGTTGAGTGGTTTTGCTCTTCATTTTATGACAACAAAAGGAAGAGGGAGGGAGATGCAAGAGAAAAAAAGTACCTAAAATTAGGTACTTTTTTCTAACCGTGTACGTTTGCGTGCGTTTTGACAGTTTTCTCATGGGAAATCTGTCAAAACGCACGCAAACGTATCAATTGTGTTTGGCCCATTACCTCATTTCACCAGGTGGGTGGCACAGGGTGGCACGACGCCATGTTTTTGCAGCCAACATCTCAGTGTAAAATTCATGATAGTATATGTTTTGTTTACAAACATCACATTTGATTCACATTAGTGGTGGGATACGGTCGCGCAATGTTGGCTGCAAAACAAACCTATTGTGAGAGATAGGGATGCCACCGGGCTGCATTTCACCGTATTCGGTAAATTTTACCGAAATCTCAACAGCTGAACTGTTCGGTAATTTATTTTACAGATTTTTTGTAATTTTCTCCATTGTTCAACTGTCAAAATCACCGAAAATCAGTTAAATTATTTACCGAACAGTTCTGCTGTTGAGATTTCGGTAAAATTTTACTGAATTCGGCGATTTATTTTAAGTGTGTAGAAAATCGATAGCTTATTTGTTACGAAATAATGATGTCTCATAACTCTTTGAATATTTACTATTTTTTGAGACGTGCCATCATTATGAAATTCAATAGCGAACAAGAAAAAAACATTCCCCATCGAATGCAACTTGTTGTAGCAAAATCGATTCAGGTTTAGTACTAGAAAAATTGTCTAATGTTTCAATGTGCACACACATACGCACACACACACGGACACACACACGGACAGACAGACATTTGCTCAGTTTGTCGAGCTGAATCGAATGGTATATAATACTATGGGTCTACAAGCGCTCTATAAAAAGTACGTTTTGGGAGTGAAATGAAAGCCTTTCTGGTACAACTTTGTTGTACGAGAAAGGCAAAACATTCAAATAGATTTTCACATAAATTTTGACTATCCAGCATTTTACGAGCGCTAATGGCCGCCACAATTCAACTCAGTTTTTGGTAGGGTGGAAACAGTTTGAAGTTTGGCTTGTGTCGTATGACACAAAAACGATAAGTTTTCATCATCATAATGATGAATTCATGATGATGATGATCGCTGCGGTGTCATACGACACAAGCCAAACGTCAAATCGAGTGCATCCTACCAAAATGTGAGTAAAGTTGTGGCGGCCATTACTGCACGTAAAATGCTGGATAGCATTTCTCACATAACGGCTATATGAGTTTGCATAGCATATATGTGGAAACACTCATAAACCTTGTTAACTAATAACCTTTATGTGGATTTTCCAATAGCGGGTGGTTATTAACGCACACATCAAATTTAGTTGTAAATTTCTTTAGATTTTTGCCAATAAAAATGTGTGGATTTCTATTAGTGTAAATGAAAAATGCTTCGGAAAATTCAGGGGAAATCTGAGTGAACATTAGACATTTTAAGTCCATTAAATTAAGAACAATTGTGAAATCCCATTTTGGCAATGACACTAGACTGGAAATGTCTTCCCTCGTAAAAGGCTACTTTTTATGCATTTGTCCAGTGATGGGAAATGTCAAAAAAATGTCATGGGGTTGCTATTACTAATTTGCCAATAACTTTTTTCAAAAGTCTTTTACAACTCGGATTTTTTTATTAACATGTAATGCTTAAAGGATCCTACAACTTTGCCAAACAGGTCATTGTTCTAAATATACAGTGTGAGGCATGATAACGAATTTAAAAAAATGTCACGGAATGTCATGACATTAATGTCATTTGACACTAATTCGGCTCTCACGCCGCCATTTTCAGTTTTAGAGCAATGACCTATTAGAAAAAGTTTAAGTATCCTTTGAGTGCTTTATGTTTATATAAAACATACACACTTAACTCATTTCACTGTATTCGGTAAATTTTACCGAAATCTCAACAGCAGAACTGTTCGGTAGTTTATTTTACAGATTTTTTGTAATTTTTCCCATTGCTAAACTGTCAAAATCACCGAAAATCAGTTAAATTATTTACCGAACAGTTCTGCTGTTGAGATTTCGGTAAAATTTTACCGAATTCGGCGATTTATTTTAAGTGTGTACGATTGTTAATTACTTGTGAAAAAAGTTATTAACAAATTAGTCCCATGACATCGATATGACATTTCCCGTCACTGCATTTGTCAAAATGTCAAGTAAACATTTTCGAAAACGTGAAAAATACCCCTCGGTAATAATAAATATTATTAAGGATCGCATTTTTTAGATATGAGCAATATTCTCTAAATTGATTTAAAAGTATTACTCCGAAAATTAGTATTCCAATTTTACCGTGTATAAAACTTTAAAATGAGTATTTTATATCTCATTATGGGTTTATGTTTTTCTGTGTAGCTACTTATTCTTCCGTGTACGATGGAAAAGGCCTTTTCATGTGACATCATGATGCTGAGCCTGAACTTGTTATAAAACTGAATGCTGTCAGTTTCGAATTGTGCGTCTTGGGAGAACATAACCTTTTCATCCGAGAGCATTTCATACCGAAATAATCATATGTTATAACTATTTGAATATTTACTATTTTTTGCGAAGTTCAACCGTTTTGAAATTCAATAGTGAACAAAAAGAAAACATTCTCCATCGAATGCAACTTGCTGCGGTAAAATTGAATAAGGTTTAGTACTAGAAAAGTTGTCTAATGTTTCAGTGTGCACACACATACGCACACACACACACACGGACACACACACGGACAGACAGACATTTGCTCAGTTCATCGAACTGAGTCGATTGGTATATAACACTATGGGTCTACGAGTCCTCTATAAAAAGTTCGTTTTCGGAGTGAAATGATAGCCTTCTCGGTACAACTTTGTTGTACGAGAAAGGCAAAACATTTTGAGGTTGGCGCAACTTTGGTATGGCAATGCAATAGGATACGACTATTTAAGTCTAAAGTCTAAAGTTAAGTTATTGCGGAAAATCAAAGATAACAAAGAACCGGTTCAAACATCCTTATAGTTTCAATAGGATTACTATTTTGCCATATCCGGAATGAGTAAAATAATAAATACCAACAGTTCTTGAAGAAATCTAAATAGGTGAAGAGTCAGCTTCTATTTTTTGAAACGCAACTGATTGTAATTTAAAAATATATGTTTTGAACTCAACGGTTTTCCGAACTGGATTCGATTATTGATGAGAAAAATTGTAACAAAGGAAACCACAACTCATTTTCACTTAAACTACAGCATCAGGAAACCCGTTATTAAGTATGCACATAGCTTACGTGGCCCACTCACTCAAAGTTGCTATTGTTTGTGTTCAACACCCATCGCCATCACCATCTCATTTGATTAGGAACATAAACCCCCGGCAGTTGGGATGCATCCGCTTCAGAAAACGAAAACAACCTATAACTAGTCGCTTCCGGGAGCTCCGAACCACAACCGATGGCGATGGTTCTCGCTTTAAGGTCCTGATGCTGGTGGTCATGCTTTGTGGGACCGTAGCAGCTGCTGTTATTCGCTACAAACTTTCAGACAATGGTCGTGAACTTTCCGACTCCGTCCGGCGGCAAACTATTCCGAAAACGGCATCAGCTGCTGGACGTTTACTCAGCACTCTGGTCTTTGGTCGCCTTCGGACCGATCTGGATGGACGGATGGAGGGAACTTTGTCTGATAAATAGTCAAAGTTTGCCCGGGCTAGTCGTCGGCGGGAAATTGCAATGTATTTGAAATTGTGCATTGCACTTGATGAATCCCAGTTCGGATGTGCGGCACTTAATTACGCTGTAAAGCATACTCCGTCCGAGATCAACAATTCAGTTTAAAGTGAGAGTGGTGGTTGCATAGACTTTGAGAACATTGTTGTTTGGGTATAATTTGGCACGAAAATAAAATTTATTTTTATTCGGCATACAACTGCATCAATATCTCTTAGGAGAAGGCCTGGTAATTCCCTACTCACGATGTTCGGAATCAAAACACCATCGGGACATGAACCAACCTATACATAGTACCATGCACCTACAAACGCTAGCACGGACTGTTTATACCAATAAATACCTAAATTATTCACCTAGTAGAGATACAGTAGTGATTCTTACAATTAGTCAAGACATTAACCTTATTGGAAAGATGCACCATCTTCGGAATAGCTTTTGAAAGCAACGGATTCAATGGGAATCAACTTGTTGCTAGGAATCGATTAAAGATTACTAAAAGAAAGTTGATTATTGTTTTCTTGGCATTTATTTGTACACTTACATACACACATACACGCGGGCAGACAGACTTTTGCTAAATTCATCAAACTTACTTACTTATGGATCCTATACACCTCCGGTGGTGCAAAGGGCCGACTTGAAAGATCTCCATCCTGAGCGTTGCCCGGCTATCGCTTAAACCTATTGCCAGGTTAGATTTCGGTAGACTTCTTTTATTTCATTATTGAGGCTTCGCCGCCATGAGCCTCTGGGTCTGCCTCTGCTGCGATGTCCCGCTGGGTTGCAGTCTAATGCTGGTTTATAGATTTCGTTTCCGCCCCTACGTAGAGTGTGGCCGACCCAGCCCCACTTCCGATCCCGAATTTCTGTTGCTATCAGCCTCTGGTGACAACGACGATGGAGCTCGTTGTTTGAGATCCAGTTGTGAGGCCACCAGGCCCGAATTATATACCGCAGGCATCTGTTAATGAACACCTGCAGCCGTTGAGTGTTCTCCACTGATACACACCATGTTTCGCTAGCGTATAACAGCACAGATTTCACGTTAGAGTTGAAAATTCGTATTTTGGTGCGTTCACTTATCTGCCTGTTTTTCCAGATATTTCTTAAACTCGCAAAGGCAGCCCTTGCTTTCTTGATCCATGCGCCTATGTCGATCTTGGTACCGCCGTCTGACGCCATTTGGCTACCAAGGTATTGGAAGCTTTCAACATTCTCCACTGGTTGCCCGGCTACTGTGAAACTGGAAGGAGTCACCGTGTTTACATCCAACGATTTGGTTTTGTTGACGTTGATGACTAAACCTGCCGAGGAGGAGCGCTCGGCAAGGTCGTTGAGCTTACTCTGCATATCAGAGCGCCGTTGAGCGAGGAGCGCAACGTCATCAGCCAATTCAAAGTCGTTTAGGTGCTCCATGGTTATAGGCTGCCATAACAACCCGCGGTTTGGTTCACGGTCAATCGTCAAATGCGTGAACGGTACCCATTATTTCTTGTCGAAATTGCTTACAGAATATTTCCCAGGTACTCAGAAGTGGTTCGTAATAAACTACAGGCGGTGTTATTTCATGAAAATCAATGTTGTTTTTGGTATTATTTACGAAAATAAAAAAAAAATCATTTTTTTTGGGGTGACAAAATCGGGTCAAAAATATAATAAAATCGGGACGTGATAAAATCGGGTCGAAAATGTGATAAAATTGGGGGTAGACAAAATCGGGGGTAGACAAAATCGGGGAGTGACAAAATCGGGTCAACACTGTACTACTAAAATGTTCAATTCTCTAGATAATTCCTAACACCTCTTTTTCTATATGAGGATATTGCTTGTATGCTTCTGATTAGCTGAGACAAAAAGCATCCTTGGTAATCTTGGTAATCGTATAATCTTTGGGATCATAAGGAAAAAAAGTGTGTGATGAAGCTCGGTAGCACGTGAGTTGTTGAGGTTGTGAATTAATATGCTTTTCGTCGTGCAAAACATTACGATGTTTTAAATTCTTCGATTATTGAACGCGCTGCATCATAACCGACCGTTAATTAGACATAGATCGTTGATTGCTATCGGACATCCCTTGCAATTGAAAAAGTTTTCGTGCCGGACTGTAGCTGCTTGTTTCTTAATCTACAAGTCCATTGTTCCATTTATTCGTCACTCATACCAACCGACCTGCCTGGTGTATCCATTGTATGCACGTTAATTTATCCAAGCATTCGGATGAACACCGACAGACAAACTCGAGCTGCCATGGGTAAAGATAAACACGTCCTACCGTTGTGCTCTACCAGTGAGTGGCAACCAAAACAAAAAGCGCTCACGCGATGATCTGCACAAGATTGAGCATAACGTCGAGAATTTTGATGATCTTCTAATGCGTATGGCGCAGCTGCTTGTGGATGGGAATGCTAAGCTTGAACGGAAAATCGATTCCAACAATGTTGCGCTTGTGAAGGAGATCACTTCTCTACGGGATGATGTACATCAACTGAAAGCAGACTGTGCTCGTGACTTCAAGCAACTTAGTGAAGACCAAGTTAAAACTGGATTGGATGTACAGGAGAACAAGAATGATATTAACTGGTTGGCGAAGTCAAACGATCTCATCCTTACTGGAGTTCCCTACACTTCGAACGAAAGTACCAATTTATTTGCGAGCAGCATTTCGGCAAGACTCGGATGTGGTGAATCTGAATTCCCTCTCGTCTATACAAAACGGCTAGCCCGCCAACCGATTACTGTCGGGGCATCACCGCCAATTCGGATTCAGTTTGCATTTCGGGCTAGTAGGGATGACTTTTTTCTTCGAAGAGGAATCTAAATCTAAACCAACTGGGGTTCGATGTTGATAAACGGGTGTTTCTCAATGAAAACCTTACCGTATCTGTACGGAGTATCAAAGGCATGGCTCTGAAGCTGAAAAGTAATGGTACTATTCGGAACTTCTACTCCAAGGATGGTACAATCTATGTGAAGCGTAACGAGGGTGCAACTGCCCAGCCGATCTTTGAAGCTGGTCAATTAGCGAAATATGGATACAGTCAGAAATAACCTTTCCTTGTTAAACCTTATCCTACCTAATATATTCCATGATTCCCATCATACAATTCCATGAATCTTCCTCTCCTAAAAGTTTTCAAATTCGAAACCCTTCCTAAAAGCACTCTCAGCTGTCCTTCCATAAAGATTCCATGACTCCTTCCTTCATTTATCCTTGTTATCTTCCTTCCTGAAAGTCATCATCGATGGATCATCACCGCAAACACTGACTGTTGCTGTTGCTGCTGTTGTTGAAGATCGCTGCTGTGGGTGACGCTGAGGCAGGATACTGTTTGAGTTTGCTGCTGGATGCAGGATGTTACATTGTGAACTATGTTTTGAATTGATTACCTTTTATAAATATCGCGCATTGAATTCACGAACGACTACCACTTTCTATGTAAAGTTTAGATATGAGTTTTTCTGAAACGTTAATTAGTTCATACGATGACATGTTGCACTTCCTATTCTCAAATTTCTTTCCATTTTGTTGGTTCATGTTTTCACAGTTTAACTTATTATTTGTTACAGATGTCGGGTAGTCAATTAAGAGACGCTGCAAGTGCGAATACAAGTATTGCCAATATTCCGCGTGTCGTTATGGACGTTGCTCTAGCAAACGATTTGATAAATGTGTGTCATTTGAGTAAATTTGATGAATTTAAATGTTGCTTTCGGAATAGCAAATAGGACATTATTTGTGTTACTGAAACCTGGCTTCATGAAAGAATTTCCATCACCATAGTTGACGTTGAAGGTTATTCAATTTTGATAAATGATCGTAAATATGGCCGAGGTGGTGGAATTTGTATCTTCTTTAAGAACAATATTAAATGCAAGGTGCTTTCATTATCGAACTTGACGGGGTTAAACAATCTGACTGAATTTTTGTTTGTTGATGTTCAGATTAACCATAAAAAATTTCTGATGGGTGTGGTTTATAATCCTCCAGGAATTGATTGCTCATATGTGTTGGATGGTGTCAGGCCATTCGGCCGAAGGCCGTTAGGCCGAAGGCCATTTGGCCGAAAGTCATTAGGCCGAATGGCCATTAGGCCGAATGGCCATTAGGCCGAATTAACAAAAAAAGCAAAAAGTGAAAAATGAGAAGTTCTTTCTTCACCCTATCTTCCTTCTCCCTTCTAGCACTTTCCTTCTTCTATCTGTCCTTTCTTCCTTTTTCCTTCTTCCTTTTTCTTTCTTCCTTCTTTCTTCTCCCTTCTTCCTTCTTCCTTCCTCCTTCTTCCTTCTTCCTTCTTTTTTCTTCTTCCTTGTTCCATCTTCTTTCTTCCTTTTTCCTTCTTTTTTCTTCCTTCTTCCTTCTTCCTTCTTCCTTGTTCCTTGTTCCTTGTTCCTTCTTCCTTCTTCCTTCCTCCTTCTTTCTTCTTCCTTCTTCCTTTTTCCTTCTTCCTTGTTCCATCTTCTTTCTTCCTTTTTCCTTTTTCCTTCTTCTTTCTTCCTTCTTCCTTCTTCCTTGTTCCTTGTTCCTTGTTCCTTCTTCCTTCTTCCTTCTTCTTTCTTTCTTCTTCCTTCTTCCTTCTTCCTTCTTCCTTCTTCCTTCTTTCTTCTTCCTTCTTCCTTCTTTCTTCTTCCTTCTTCCCTCCTCCTTTTTCCTTCTTCCTTCTTCCTTCTTCCATCTTACTTCTTCCTTCTTCCATCTTACTTCTTCCTTCTTCTTCTTCCTTCTTCTTTCTTCTTTCTTCCTTCTTCCTTCTTTCTTCTTCCTTCTTTATTCTTCATTCTTCATTCTTCATTTTTCATTCTTCATTTTTCCTTCTTCCTTTTTCCTTCTTTCTGCCTTCTTACTTCTTCCTTCTTCCTTCTTTCTTCTTATTTCTTTCTTCTTCCTTCTTCCTTCTTTCTTCTTCATTCTTCCTTCTTTCTTTTTCCTTTTTCCTTCTTCCTTCCTTCCTTTTTCATTCTTTCTTCTTCCTTCTTCCTTCTTCCTTTTTCTTTTTTCCTTCTTCCTTTTCCTTCTTCCTTCTTCTTTCTTCCTTCTTTCAACTTCCTTCTTTCTTCTTCCTTCTTCACTCTTCATTTTCTTCCTTCTGTCTCCCGTCTTCCTTTATTCTTCCTTCTTCCATCTTCCGTTTTCCTTCTACATTTTCCCTTCTTCCTTCTTCCTCCTTCCTTCTTCCTTTTTCCTTCTTCCTTCATAATTCTTCCGCCTTTTTTCTTATTTCTTCTTCCGTTCTACTTCTTCCTCACTTTCCTTTCTCCTTCTTCCTTCATAATTCTTCCGCATTTTTTCTTATTTCTTCTTCCGTTCTACTTCTTCCTCACTTCGCACTACTCACTTCTCACTCCCCAGTTCTCATTCGGCCTAATGGCCATTCGGCCTAATGACCCAGCATCGTGTTGGATGAACAGCTATCTAGTTTGTCTCTAAATTACACCAACATTATTCTTCTCGGTGATTTCAATACGAATTTGAAGAAATCTTATTCGAGAACAACGCACCTCTTCGATATTTTAGATAATTTTGGAATGTTCTGTGTAAATAATGAGCCTAGTCACTATTGACCTGCTGATAACAAATAATACTGATTTTGTGCTTAATTTAAATCAAGTTTCGGCTCCAGCGTTTTCCCAGCATGACATAATTTTCCCATCTCTCAATATCAACCGTGTCAAAAAAGCCCAACCTAGATCATTTTGAAATTATAATGGAATCAATTATTCGAATCTTCAATCCTCTTTGGAAAATATTGATTGGTCCTTGCTATACAGTATAACTGAAGCTGATTTAGCCCTGATATGTTTGATATGTCATCGATATGTTATCCATATCCCAAGTAACAATTAAGGTTGTATCAGAGTTTTATAGCGTTCTTCAAAACCTAATCTCAAAACCTTCCATGCAGCCCTCGCAGTTTCCACAACCTCCTGTAGATTTCTATAAAACCATGTTACAGCCAGTTGGCCCAGTTTTATTGCAATCATTAAAACCTAATATGCGTTCCAGTTCAGAACCAACGGTTTTATAATATACTTCAAGTCTCACATAAAACATGCAACATAAAACCTCCTCTAGACTTGGTGGTTTTGAGAACCACTATATAACCATGATACAACCACTTCATGACTATGATACAACAACAAATAAGCCGATAATGAAACAGTTGTCAACTCTCAGGTTGATTATTTGTTTATTGTTTGTACTCGAAAAAAATATGCTTTTCTTCCTGCAATACATGGATTACATATCAACCACAAAAATAAAAGAATTATTTTCAGCCAGTTCAATAAAAGTTCATATCTGGCTTTGAGTGTTCTATGCATGTTTGAAGGCATGCCAGGGATTTTTCATGGTGAAACCATGATAAATAATCAGTATTTTAACAATGCGCTTCGTTAATTTGTTATAATTTAGAATTTTTCAAGTTTAATTAATTGCCTTAGTTAATTACTTTAAAGATAATTTCAGTGAATAACCACTTTGGTTGATCAAACAATCAAAGCATTGTTCCTAAAACTTATTAGAATGTACAATTTTACCGTTTAAAAGGTGAAACAGAAATTTGCATGATATTTCGATTATGAAATTCATTTTTTTTTTCATATCGGCGACATTTTTTCGAATAAAACTTTGATTGCATAAAAAATGCCTCTATATAACCATCACTCCTGAACTGGCCCTATCTTGGCATTTCAAACACCTAGAGGTTTTATCTTGGCCTTTTTCAAGACCATGTTACGACTAGCAAGTTTTATCTTGGTCAAACCGAAAGCTTGGTAGTTTTATATATAATGACAACATGACAATGTAGACAGATATAAAAAAAATCATAAACAAACTTTTTCTGCCCTCGGCATCGAATGCAAGTACTTTTAAAAATAAGTATTTCAATTAAAAAGCATATAGTGGCAATTGTTAAATGGTATATTTTGTACCATAAAAGTGTTTTACTCGTGTTAAATTGGCAAAGCATGTATGGATTAAATACATATTTTCATACCCCTCATGAGCAAATTCTGTTTGAACAGTTTTTTCAACGACTTAAATATATAAGGGAACTGCTCCTTGATTTCAACTCATGGCTCCGATGTTCATCCCATTGAAAGCAGAGCAATGGAAAGGTATTTGATTTGTAATTTTTTCTAGCAGGAGTTCGCATGTTGACAAAAAGAAGCGAAGAAATTGGTGCCGTATTTCTTTACTTCCCGATAAAATGAATGTATTTTCAGTGTGTGAGATGGAGATCGGAACAGCTCCCCTACATAATTCACGACCTAGAAAAAACTGCTAATGTTTTTTTTCATTTTCGACTGAAAGCGAAATGAACAAACTTCCGTGGGTCAAACAATTTGTGCTGAAAATTTAGTTTCTATCCATAATAGTAGTTTCAAGCTTCGCATTCCTATGCAGGTCTTCTTCAGGAGTAAAGGTTATATGTGGGTTTTATACAGGACTCTACGAAGCTTGGCAGCATTTATAAGTCTTGATCAAAACCAACATATAACTTAACTACTGGCTTTATGTCAGTTCCATTTTTTAGCTCTGAGGAGGAACACAGGAGCATTATAAAACCTAAAGAGCTGTGGTTTTATATTGGAATTCAAAACGTAGTTCTCAAGTACTCTTGCGGATCTAATTAAATGACAACTGAATAAAACCAAAATAAAACTTTAAGCATTTCTACAAGCCATAATAAAACCTCTATAAAACTAGTATAAATCTTCAAAGCATTGAGATTGTTACTTGGGATGTTTGCTGACGATGTGCAGATTTACCTATGTTCGTCCAACCCGAATCTGGACAGTATAGCTGAGCTGATTAATTCTGATCTAAGTAAAGTACAGCAATGGTCTTTTGAAAATTTGCTTTCAATTCAATCATCAAAAATTAAAGCTATGTTCATGTCTAGAATACAAACTTGTCTACCTCTACTCAATTTATCAATCAATAACGAAATAATCCAGTACGTCAATAGAGCTTCCAACCTAGGTGTAACATTTCAAAATAATCTTGAATGGAATTTCCAGATCAAAAACCAATGCGGTAAAATATATGGTGGCCTTCGGCACCTAAAACTGACAGCTAGTATGCTTCCAGTTTCTACCAAAGTACGGTTATTTAAATCTCTTCTCTTGCCGCAGTTTTCTTATGGTTTGGAATTAGTTTTAAATGCAACAGTCGCCGATCATGATCGTTTAAGGTGGTTATACAACAAAACCACAAATCGGCCATCTTGGAAACCACGTGCTTTTTCTAGTGATTTTTCAAGAGCACGAATTGCGAGAACCACTCACGCCCACAGGGATGAAACATCCGTAGATCATTTGCTTACTTATGCTAAACAATCGACTTTAATTTCAGCATTGTACGAAAATTATTGCGCTGGATTTGAACTTTCGATAATAGGAGTAAAAACTGTGTGGTGAATTTGAAATTCACCACATGTTTTGATTGTATAATCACCTTAAGGGTTGCCTTGAATCATTGTGTTCGCTGGGTGTTTAACTTATCCAGATATTCCAGAGTCACTCACTTGCAACTAAGGGTATGCGATAACACATTTTTGCCTTTCTCGTACAACTAAGTTGTACCGAAAGGCTATCATTTCACTCCAAATTCGAACTTTTGATAGAAGTCCCGGAGACCCATAGTGTTATATACCATTCGACTCAGCTCGATGAGCTGAACAAATGTCTGTCTGTCCGTGTGTGCGTGTGTGTGTGTGTATGTGTGTGCGTGTGTGTGTGCACAAAATGCCATAAAAACATTAGCCAAATTTTCACATAGAAACTCTTAACTGATTTTCTTGCAACAAGTTGCATCCGACAGAAACTAAAACGCTGTTGATCACTATTGAATTTCATAATAATTGAAAATTGCAAAAAATAGATAATATTAAAATAGTGATGAGGCATAGTCACATAGAACAATAATGTGTTATGAAAAATGCCTTGCATCTATGAATATTTTTAAAGTTTATCCGTGGCTTGCTCCCATTAAGAGTTTCATCGTACTATAAAGATGCTCGTGTTGCACGCATTTAGGCGTAGGTATGCTCTTCGTTCAGTTCCATAGTACTATGAAATTGTCCGAAAGTCAAAATTCGAACATAGGAAATTCGAGAAACTTTTGGCAGCGCCATCTGTCGTCTACTAGTGTAAATTTTCTATCATAACATTAGACGGTGTAACTGTTTTGCCTTTCTTGTACATCATCGAGGTGCGCGAGAAAGGCGCCATCACCGCTAGGTGGATTAATCTGGGTTTTTTCCAGACGAAACGAAACGAATTAGAAATGCTATTGTTGAGGTTCATTTGATTCGAAATTTTACGAAACGAAACGAAATTAACTTTTTTTCCGCATAATATACATAATACGAATAAAAGAAAATTAATTTTTTTTTAATATTTTTAAAGTAAAATATTGTTACCCAAATGCCATAGGGAGAATCTAGCTTAATTTTACAAAAGGGCATAAGTACAGATCAGTTTTGTACCTGTTCATTTTCAAAAGTATGCCACTTTGCTAGAAACCACGTAAAAATATTCATCGAATAATATTTCCAACAGTCCTCAGTAAAAATAAAATAATGCCGATTTTTAACTGCAATCAACAGATTTCAAATTGATTGGATCTGTTCATCACTTTGAAAAGTATTACAGATTCAAAGTGCCACCCTTCCATTTCAATCAACATCTTGAATAAAGTCTCCAGGCAAATTTCCAACCAAACTCATGAAGATTTATTGAATCTGTAAAATTTTCCAAACAGCTGTTGATTGCAGTAGTAATCTCGACTTTTTCTAATTTTTTACTGAGGTCTATTAGAAATATTAGGCTAGCTTTTTTTTTGTTGGGGGTGCGGCATTTTTCATTCATCACTTTTTCTCAGCCTTGGAAGATAAACGAAAATCGTGACTGCTAGACGAAAACCTTTTTGTGAAATTTTTCGAAATTCATTTCGAGATTCCGCGAAATTCCGTTTAATTTCGTTTAAAGCATGATTTTCCCGTCGATTTTTTTTAAATTAAACGATACGAAACGAAATCAGAAAATCAGATTTCGCCATACTAAAATTCCGCGAAATTCCGCGGAATTTCGTTTCGAATGCCCTACAACGAAATTTTTCGAAATACCGCATATGCTTACTTGTAACGTGTGCTTTTGGGATGTTCTTTTCATGATTTTTTCAAATTACGTTGCTACGTTTCTTTGTTTAGGATAATTCACTATGGACCACAATATCTTATTGAGAAGCTGCAACCATTGAGAAGCACTCGCGTACAACACTTTCTCATATCACGTTACAATACTTCATATTACAGCAATACTTTCTTCGTACATTATTATTATTGTTATTTATTCGGACTATGGTCGAAGTGGCCTGTGCGGTATATAGTCTTGCGGTATATACTGCCGCTAACCGCAAGTCGAACACATCTGTATATGGAGGCCCATATACAGATGTGCTCGACTTGCGGTTAGCGGCAGTATGGTAGTGCGGTAAGAGTCTTCTCCATTCGGCTCGGTCCATGGCTACACGTCGCACTGAGGAGTATTTCAGCCCAAATCCTGGCCAAAAGTCAAAAACATTTTTTTTAGATATTCACATAT
Organism: Armigeres subalbatus; assembly: GCF_024139115.2. Lineage (NCBI taxonomy): Eukaryota > Metazoa > Arthropoda > Insecta > Diptera > Culicidae > Armigeres > Armigeres subalbatus. The sequence continues at coordinate 12,309,054 of NC_085141.1, forward strand.
TATTTTTCGTTTGTGTACTCTCAATTGTACTACAATTCACATACGAAACGAAAATTTAAATGAATTACTTTCGGTTTCCATTCTACGAACAAAATATCAAAAGTCAGTCAAAGAGGCTCTTTGTGCGGTTTTGCTGAACCCCGACCAGTTGGTATGCAACAATGCCAACAATTCATCTAATGAGATCAAGTTTGCATTTGCATATCGTTGATATAAGTACTAAACTAACTCGACTTTGGGTTCTGTAATGACTTTTATTTTTAAAAGTTTTTAAAAAAAAATTTTAACATAGAGCTAGTTCCGCATTCTTTATTTAGTGCTCAAATTGTGGTCGTTTGTTACCTGTTACACCCAACAAAGAAGTGAAGCTGAATAAGCAAAGAAGAAGACTATTTTTTGCTAAATAAGTGGTATACAACCTTACACGTTTTGTCATTCGTTTGGCGTTCGCATGGTTTGTTCTCACATTCCACGTTTCGGACTACTACATTTATTGAATGAGTTAATTAAAAATTTAAAAAATTGTGGCAATTTTTGGATGCAGTGTTTTGTGTTCTCAAGTGTTTTATGCGACGCTCATCTCCAGATTAGCTACAAAATGCATGCGCTTGCTGCAGTCAACACCAATTCACGGTTGGTGACTATTAAAACGATTAATGTAATACATATAGCGTAACTATTCCAAAAACGTATCATGGCACTAATCTTATCGATTTTGCAAACGAAAAATTCATCTTCGTGTATAAAATTTTCCTCTCGAAGCGTTTTCCTTCCAAAGTGCAATTTAGCAAAGTTGGCAATTAAAGAATTAAGAAATTGCTTTAGAATTCAAATTTTGCTTACGGTGGCTAGGTTGGTAGGAAAATTAGGTAACGTTGTTGACTGTCTAATGTGAAATCTCTAATTCAAATCATAATTTTCTTATGGATCGGCATTATTTTATTAAATTTTTGTAATTAAATTAAGAAACTTCATGGAAACCATCCGAGAAAACTTCCACTTCTATTAATAAGACATGTAGAGATGTTCCAATTAGATATTGGATTACGCTGCTCTAATTGTAAACACTCAACGCTCGTTCCGAACAATCTTAGCAAGGAGCCAAGGAGCATTCGAGGAACAGAATGCGGATGATATTTATTACAGCAAGAGAGTTATTCTTGACTATACCTTGTAGAAACACACCAGAAATAATTATTATTACACAGCATGAATTAATTGATATCCAAGCAAAGCAATAGTAAATCCTCGGAATGTACGTAGCCCCTCCGGAAGTTATATTCTTGGATGTCACTGCCGAGCCGAGTCCAGATTCCAGAAGGCAGCAAAGCAGCACCTGATGCTCTTTTGTTCTAACGCAACGCCTCCGGGGCTTCTCTATTGCCATCCAAAGCAATTCACGTCAAACTAAACGTGCAATGGTAGATGGAACTCTGCCAACACGGGTACTGCGAGGAGTAGTGGTGGTGAGATGTAATGAAATGAAATGACCATCCATCTTACCAGCCAGCGTTCCACTCTCCTCCGCCGCGACATGACGGCTTCAATGACCATCGGATATTCATGGCGCCCATTTCTCCTCGCAACAAATGGAAACAAGTGCAACAATGTCATTTCATTTTCCATGTTTAATATGGCCGACGGCGATGATTTATTCACGCACTCTGTACTCATTCCCGCATGATGGTTGAGCGTTTACTCTGAAAACGAGCCGGTAGGCTTTGTGATTCTGTAAAGTGAGAATCATTGGACGCACATATGAGCACCGTGGTGGTTCGGATTCTGTGCGGACGTCAAGATGTCATGATGTTAGCTGTTTCATAGCACACGACACTAGCCCAGCACACACCGGTTCAAATGCTTCGGAAGCGTTCGTTTGTTTAATTTTTTGGTATAAAGGGTGTCCCACAGTTAAATTGCCTCATTTAGAACAACTCACCAAAAATAAGTCTCTCAACCGATTATCATTCAATTTTCCGCGAGTTTGTGTTTAACTTTCCAACTAAATTGGGGTCTATTTCGACCCAAACACACCTAAAACAACGCTGTAGCTTTGTAACGCAAAGAGATAAAAATCTGAAGAATTCTGACTTTTCACAACTTTCCCTGAGAAAATCTTCTTTCAGCAACATCTAGGAGAGGCGCCACGCCAAAAAAAAGACAAATTGTATATTGGGATCCATCCCAAGATTTCATCACAATCACAAAAACTCTAATTTTAACCGATTTCCGATCTTTAGGCACCAAACGAAATCTGTAGGTACCTAAAAAAGGGCCTTGTGGTGATTTATCAAAATAGACCTCTCTAGTCCACGAGGAACTTGAACCAAATATGCACTGTTTGAGCTTCTCAATTTGGCACCTAGTTTTCGATTGTTGTGCTATGAAACATAAAATTGCTGTGGTCTTATGATTCAGATGTGAATATGTACGTACATTATGTGGAAGATTTTGATTTGAAAAATGTATTGGATGTAACCACTTTCCTAGAATGAGAACATAATAATAAAAGATTTTCTGAGTTCGATGGTCCCAAATTTATCAAAATTGGATTATTTTATGCAAAGCTATGGTCATTTGATTCGTTCTCTAATTTTTTGTCTAGCCCCTGCATTTGGAACGTTACATAGAGTAAGGTAAGTAAGAATATTCCACTAAGCAACCTTTGACAACATTTTTTCGCTCAATTATTTGCGCATTAGAAAACGTTTAAACAGACAGATTTTTATCCGATTTGTCTATTTGGATCAATATTTGTTGATCATATCGGTGATGAAGGCCAAACAATGTCAAGGCTCTTTTCCAACAACAAACAACACGGTCCCATTTTTGCGAAATCTTATCTTCAAGTTCCTTCACCATTCCTTTAATTGACTCAGTAATCCATACTACACCCTGTGACCCATGTAATCGATATTCCCAAGCTCAAACATAACAGCATCCTTCCTGGTAGGTGAAAGAAGTAAAACCCTCACATTTTCGTACGGTTACTGGATTTTTTTTCGGTAGCATTCCCAAACCGCAGTAAAGCTATTCTAGGTGTCAGGTTCTGGTTTCTCATCAAACGCCATTTGCAGACTGTACTAACATATCGTAAGCGACTTGCGAACAGAGAAAAATGTTCCAAGAAAAACTATTAAAACTTTTTCTCTCGCCGCTATTTGGGAGTGGCATGAACTGGGTCGGTAAGTTGACTAAGTCAGCGTGCATGAGGTCAAAATGCGCTGAAAAGGTTGTGATATGGCTTTGATAGAACTTTGAGTGTATGACTTCTTCACGATTGCATATTTCTCGGTAGTAAAAAAATAAAATTACGGCAAACTATGGTAGTTTTGTGCTTCATGAGCCATATTTGAAACGATTGGACTCGGTAAACAGATTTGTCGGCTGAAGGGTCAGTTTTGGGAAATAAGAAAACCCCTTCATGCGGCATTTCTAACTTCAAGATATCAAAAATTTTATACTTCATGGACTAGGGGTATAATTATAATAATTTTGGGCGACGGCGGCGTTTTCAGAATCTTTTGAGTTTCGGAGAATCTTTTGAAAATACTTTGAAGATTTCACGGAAAATTCTTAGGAATGTATAGAGCTCTTTGGAACTCTTAAGGAAAATTGTTCGGAACGGAACCGTCTAAGACAAGTTAAGTAACTCCATTTAATTCCACGAATTATTTCGATATCTTTGCAGGTGGAATTAAATGGAGCTACTTAACTCGTCTTAGACGGTTGAATACATTCCACTAAAAAGAGCTTAAAATATTTTTTCGGAACGGAAGTTTCTGCGGGAACATGTTCAAAATGTGGATGTCAACAGGAATTTCAAAGGTTAGACAAAAAGGTTGCGATAGGAATTTGGAATTTTTGTTCATACATAGTGATGAACTTTGTGTCAACTTAAAATCACGTTAATAAAGAAAAATAAAAAAATGTTCATACAAATATTTGTGTATTTTTTTTTATGGACAGACCAAGGCAAGAACTTCCAAATGTAAAATGGTATATTGTTTTTAGACTTTATCTAAACTCTTGATGTAAATCTAATTGGTTTTTCTACCTCATTAATTTTGTGAGCAATTACTCCACCTAGACCATAGTAGACCTGTGCGCCGATCTACCATGAGCCGGCGGCGGCGTGGCCTCAATTTGCTATCGGCGGCGGCGGTAGCGGCTCGGACCGGCGTGGCTCAAAATTATCCTTCAACATTTCGTCGGTGGGTGACAAAAATACCTTTTTTAAATATTTGGTCTTTGTGCCCTAATCGCAATAAGTATAGTTCATATTGTACATACGCTGTAGTAGTAGTAGTCCTTCGGGAATACCATAAGATGAATCATCTAAGGTTCCTTAGAAAATTCTCTCAAACTTTCTTCAGGAATTTCTTTACGGTTTCCTACAGTGATTTATCCAGACATTTTTCTTGAATTTTATTCATTTTTAATTCTTCAATAGTTCGTTCAGGAGGTTGTGTAATTCCTAGTGAGAACACTAGCAAAAAATCTGAATTATGGCTTCCTTAGCCTGACGGCTACAAAGCAAGGCCAAGCATGGTTCGGTGTAAGTTTTTTGGTACTTCCCTGTGCCTATGAGGATAATCGTGTTAGCTTACTTAGTCTACTTAGAGACCTCACAATTAATAACTGTGAAAATTCTTAATAAACACTAAGCTTCGACATGGCAATGTTCAAATGGGGAATGTAGTGCCAACCAAAAAGTTCAGATGAGAAAATGTCAGCAGGACATACGTGAGAATCCTTGAGACATTTTCTGAGAACTTTTCCAGGTGTTTCTTATCCAGAAAATCTAAGATACGTTTTATTCATTTCGCAGAACTTCTGGATAAGGGAATCCCTAAAAATCCTAGGTAAGGAATTCTTGTAGTGAATAAAACAATCTGGGAGAATAAAGCCCCCTAGAATTCTTGAGTTTCAAAGTAATTTTTGTGTAAGAAACTTTTTAAAAGTCAAGTCGGAGAAATTTCCTATTATTCATAGGAGAATATCCATAATTCGTGAGAGAGAAATTCCGAGAGAGTTATCAGAGAGAAGAATTATCTTGCCAATGGTGCGAAATTCACCAGAAACATAAGAGGATATATTTTTCCAAATTGCTGAAGGAGAAATTCTTCTTAATTTCTGGGGAAGAGATTTTTAAAAATTCTAGCTAGAGAGATTGGCATGATCTTTTGGAAGGACCATTCCCCAACAAAACTTCTCAATGAGTATTCCGGAATATCTTGGTAGCAGAAATTCTTGTAAGTTGAAATTCTCTGAGTTCTGAAGACTAAATTCTCTAAAATTCTAAAGTAGAAATATAGCACAATTCTTGTATATCGAGCTCCTATAATTTCTAAAGAAGAATTCCTCCGACATATCTTGGTGGGAGATTTCCACAGAAATTTAAGAAAAAGGAATACTGGGTTTGAGGTGAGATGAGGCTGTAGTCCTTTAATTTTTTTGTGGAATAATTTCCCATTATTCCGGATGGGATATCAAAGTCCTTATAACTCCTGAGGAGGAATTTTTGGATATGGAAAAACCAAGAGGATTGGGAAATCAATTTCCCAGAATTCATGGAACATGAATTTGCTAGAATTCCTGAGGAAGAATTTGTACGGAATTCAAGGAAAAAATTACAGTCTAATAAAGTCCAAAATTCCCAAAAAATCCAAAAGAATTCTCCATGATATCCGAAAGTGTACTGGGTATATAATTAGAACTACTGGGAAGGAATTCCCCATAATTCATAAGGCAGAAAAATAAACCTGTGTTCTAATAATTTGAGCGTCCCAGAATCCCTGAAGAAGAAGTTTCGCAGCATTCCTGGGGGAGGATTTGCACAGAATTAAGAAAAAAGGAAGTTTCCAAAATTCTCAAAGGGGCTATTCTTCAAACTTCTTTGAGATTAGTTCTTAAAAATTGCTGTAGAAAGAATCGATGATAGAGCAGTTTCTAGAAATGAATTTCCAAAATTCCGAGATTCTTAAAAATGGTATCAGGATTCAGGAAGATTTTCTGGTTTGGTACTAGTTATATAAAAAGGTGTTCGCTGATTACTAGCTCTTTTTTTTTAATCTTTTGTTTATTTGAAAGGCTCATTTGCCGTAAAGCGCTACGGAGCCAAAATCATGTTTCTAGTACAATTTTAATCTTGATTCTTATAAATAATGTTAGTTTTGGGAAACCGAAAAACTCGCGGTTTGGTCGAGGTTAGGGAATACAAATTTACAAAGGGAAAGGAAAGGGATTTAAGGTATTTACTAATTACGATACTAATGGTTACATGGTTTAGATGCTTAACGATGTTTCATCTGTAACGGAACAAACAAATATTTTCTTGGAAGACAACAAGAGGAAGAAATACGAGAGGGAATAACGACAGACATTGATGAGCAACAAGAAGAAGACATTCGTGATGGGGTACGACAAGGGGACAATGGTTACATCCTAACATCTGCTACTTTCAAGAATTGGTGGACAAGGAACATGTATTCGAGGTCAAGACCCGCCAACACTTCCCTAATAGGTTTTCGTTGTTTTCCTCGGACCCGGAGATGTTCATTTAGCGTAGATCTGGGGCCACGATGCTCATCGCACGCCCACACGACATGGTCAATGTCCTGATAATCTGCGCCGCAAACACAAAGATTGCCTTCTGAGAGCCCCACTCTGAAAAGATGTGCGTTTAAAGTGTAGTGATTGGACATTAGACGACACATGGTTCGAATGAAGTCTCGTCCCATATTCAATTTTTTGAACCATGGACGCTTCGACACCTGCGGGCGAATTGAATACAGCCATCTACCCAACTCCCCATTTGTCCATTTCTGTTGCCAGCTGTTCAAGGTTTCCTGACGAACTAATGTGAAAAATTCATCGAAGGTGATTTGTCGATCGTAAATATCACCTTCCATAGCGCCCACCTTAGCCAAAGAGTCCGCTTTCTCATTTCCCGGAATCGAGCAATGAGAAGGGACCCAAGCCATGGTGATTGTGTAAGACCGTTTTGATAAAGCACTCAAAGCTTTCCGTATCCCGTTCAAAAGATACGCTGAGTGCTTAACCGGTTTCATTGACCGAACAGCCTCCAGTGAACTTAGACTGTCGGAGAAGATGAAAAAGTGGTCAGGAGGTAGGGACGCGATTTGCTCAAGTGAATAGTGTATAGCTGCTAGCTCAGCAGTATACACAGAACAAGGCTCTTTGAGCTTAAAATAGGCCTAAACCAGTGGAGTCATCCGTTTTTGACCCATCTGTGTAAAAGCTTCTCTCCTGGCTGGCGTGCCCGTATTTGCTTACAAATAATGGAGGTAATACCTCCGCACGAAGAGAGTCTGGTATTCCATGAACCTCCTGCTTCATGGACAGATCAAATGATACAGAGGAACTGTAGGAGTCTAAGGAGTTAGCACGATTGGTGTCAACCGAAGATGGGCATACCTCCAGCGTCATATACCAGTGGTAAATACTCATGAAACGAGATTGAGGGTTTTGTTCAAGCAGCTTTTCGAAGTTGTTAATGACCAATGGATTGAGAACCTCACAACGGAGGAGGAACCGGAGCGATAATTCCGCGAAACGATCTGTCAGAGGAAGAACTCCCGCAAGTACTTCCAGACTCATCGTATGAGTCGAATTCATACAACCCAACGCGATACGGAGACAGCGGTACTGAATCCGTTGGAGCTTCAGCATGTGTGTTTTCGCCGCGGACTGGAAGCAGAAGCTACCGTATTCGAGAACCGACGGAATTGTTGTTCGATGCAACGTGATTAGATCTGCGGGGTGCGCTCCCCACCATTTTCCGGTTATTGTTCGCATGAAGTTGATTCTTCTCTGTCAGTTTTGTGTCAGATACACAATGTGCCTCCCGAAGGTGCCTTTCGAGTCGAACCAGATCCCGAGGTATTTAGAAGACATGCTATGAGTGATTGTCTTACCCATCAGTTAAAGCGAGAACTTAACCGGCTTATGTGTTTTTGAAAAGACAACTATCTCAGTTTTCTCCGGAGAGAATTCGATACCCAGCTTCAAAGCCCAAGTAGACAAATTGTCCAAAGTATCTTGCAATGGTCCTTGCAGATCAACCGCTGTTGGCCCCGAAACGGATACAACACAATCATCTGCAAGCTGTCTCAACGAGCAATTTGGCATGAGACATTCATCAATGTCTCTGACGTAAAAATTGTAAAGAAGGGGGCTCAAACATGAGCCCTGGGGGATACCCATGTAGCTAATTCGTGAAGTTGCCAAGTCACCATGAGAAAAACTCATACGCTTCTCTGACAACAAATTGTACAAATAATTGTTTAAAATTGGTGAAAGTCCACACGAGTGGAGTTTGTCGGATAAGACATCGACGCAAACTGAATCAAAAGCCCCCTTAATGTCCAAAAATACTGAGCCCATTTGCTCTTTTTTAGCGAAAGTTAACTGAATTTCTGAAGAAAGCAACGCAAGACAGTCGTTCGTCCCCTTTCCCCTACGAAAACCAAATTGTGTATCTGACAACAAACCATTAGATTCAACCCATTTGTCCAGCCGGAAGAGGATCATCTTCTCCAACACCTTCCGAAGGCATGATAGCATCGCGATTGGGCGATACGAATTATAATCCGACGCGGGTTTTCCGGGCTTCTGGATGGCTATCACCCTCACTTCTCTCCAATCATCCGGAACAATGTTGCACTCCAGTAACTGATTGAACAAATTCAATAGGCGCTTCTTCGCGGCGTCTGGGAGGTTTTTGAGCAAATTGAACCTGATTCTATCCATCCCGGAGCAGAATTGTTGCATGAAAGGAGAGCGAGCGAGAATTCGATCATCAAAAAGGGGTGATCCATATCATCCCTGTCAGCAAAAGTATCACGTGATACTTGCTCCACTGGTACCGAATCCGGACAAACTTTCTTTGCAAAGTCAAGTATCCACCGCGGCGAGCTTTCACGATCTTCGTTAACGGACGACGCGTTTCGCATTCTCCTTCCGACGCTCCAAAGAGATTTCATTGAAGTCTCGCGCGACAAGCCTTCAACGAAATTGCGCCAATATTCGCGTTTCTTCACCTTGACCAGCTTCTTGAACTGGACTTCGAGCGCGATGTACCGTTTGTGAAGAACGATCGATCCGTGTTTCCGAAATTCCTTAAACGCGTTGGATTTTTCGCGATAGAGCTGTGTGCACGCGATGTCCCACCACGGACTATGTGGTTTCCTACGAACCGAAGCTCCTGGCACCGGCCGGCGTTGTGCATGGAGAGCGCTGTCAATAACCAACTGAGATAGAAACTGGTACTCTTCCCGCGGTGGAAGTGTTTCTATCGACTGTATGCCATTGATGATGGCCTCTCCATATTTCCCCCAATCGATGTGCTTCGTGAGGTCATATGAGAGGTCGATAGAAGCGGATTGATTATGTCCATTGGAAATTAAAACTTCGATCGGCAAATGATCACTACCATGGGGATCTTGGACCACCTTCCAAGTACAGTCCAACGATAATGAGCTCGAACAAATGGAAAGATCTAGACGGCTATCTCTTGCTGGAGGAGCCACTCGTGTAACTTCTCCTGTATTCAAAATTGACATATTGAAGTCGTCGCAGAGGTCGTATATCATTGATGAACGGTTGTCGTCGTACAGTTCCCCCCAGCCTGTTCCGTGGGAGTTAAAATCTCCCAAGAGCAACCGTGGCTCGGGCATAACCGAGCAGATGTGCGAGAGATCTCTACGAGATATCGCGGTGTTTGGAGGAAGATATATCGAGGCGATACTGAGGTCTTTTCCTCGAATAGTCACCTGACATGCGACAGCTTCGGTGCCTGACATCGGAGCAAAATCAACCCTATAGAAGGAGTGCTGTTTTTTGATCCCTAAAAGCACCCCTCCATATGGATTTGCCCGATCGCGGCGAATGATGTTAAAATCGGGAAAATGAAGGTTTACATCTGATGTTAGCCATGTTTCACATAAAGCAAAAACATCGCATTGTAATTTGTTAACTAAAAATTTGAAAATATCTAATTTTGGTAGAATACTTCGACAGTTCCACTGTAGAATCGAAATCATATGAGCCTTATCGACGAAATTAGTCATCGAAGGATACGAATGACTCGAGGAGGGGCATTTTTGAAGCCAGCTGCTTCAGGAGAGGAGTCAGAATAGGAAGAACAGTTTTGACCATGTTCTTCACGGAGTCGGAAGCATCGAAGAAGTTGAGGATGAGTTCCACGACACCAGAAAGCGTGAACATAGGAGTGTCCGGAGGTTGTTCCGTTCGTTCTCTATGCTTTCTTTCTGGCTGAAAATTCGAAAAACTTGGGATGTCTGGGTTTTTAGATGTTCCCGGAAGCGGAGGAAACTCTCGTTCATCCCGATGTGAAACCACAAAAGTCGAACGTTTCTGAGTATTTCCAGCCGCTTGCGAATTGACCATGGTGGATTGGGGAACACTTTGAGCCTGTTTTCTAGGCTTTTTCGAGGGACGCTGGCTCTGTTTTACTCTTTTCCTCGTTGAGCCTTTGAAAACAAAGGGGACCCCATTTCCAACTTCCGAGTCAGAGCTTTCTTGATCGTCTAAAGGAAGAGATGAGTAGATGGTGTCAGAAACAACCGGTGAAGCGGCTTTCTTCAGCATCTCGGCGTAGCTTCGTCGAGAACGCTGTTGAAGAGACCGTTTCTGGTGAATTCGCCGCTGTATGTACGTCGGACAGGCTTCGAGGGCATGTGGAGGCTTCGTTGCAATAAACACATTTCGGCGCCGTCTTGCAAGCGCCCTCCACATGCTTCTCTCCGCACGATGCACAGCGAGGTTTATTGCAACAATACTGGGCTGTATGGCCCAGCTGCTTGCAATTAACACAATTCATCACCTTCGGTACATACAGCCGAACAGGTAGACGAAGTTTTCCAATCACCACATAATCAGGCAGTGCGGACCCGGAGAAGGTCACACAGAAGGAGTCTGAAGGCGAATAAACTCGTTTCTCCCCCTCCTGCGACACTGAATGCATTTGTTTGCAGTCCAGTATTTCAACAGGAGGCAGAGAACCATTTTTGAAACGGCCGGAACCTTGTTTCAAATCATCGCATGTCATGCTCCCCTCCGTGATCACTCCCGCGATTTCACACACTGCTGATGGGAGATAAACCTTGTACTCAAGAGTGAAGAGCTCAGAGCAGGCAATCTCGTTGGCCTGTTTGCGATCAGAACAAGTGACGCGCATCTTACTGGACCCAACCATGTCAATGGTCGTGACAGACGAGAATCGCTTTTCCAGATCTTTGCTGATCTGACTGATATTCAATCGTTTGCCTTTGGGTCGGAAAAAGACAACGAATGGCCCATTAGAGTCAGGAGGGTAGGTCTTGTGGCGGGGGGTCGCAGTGGAAACAGATTTGCTAGTATCCATTCTGTTTTGGTGTGGTATACCAGAATGCAACAATGAATTAGACATGGTATGCGATACCTCCCCACCATCATCGCCTTCGTGCATTGCGGACACGAAATGTGCCGCAGCAACGAGGCACACACTATTCTAAAAATAAACACTTATCACTGAGAGAGAAAAACAACTAACACTAAGATAATGATGGGAAAGATAAGGGAGACTGATGAAAAACTTATAATTTAACTAAACGAAAAGATTGAGAGAATGATAAATTAATAGGGAGAGCGTAAATATGCACTATACTTCCTTACTACTACGTCGTCAGCCGCTAACAGTAACGTTAGACGTGTGTGTTTGACTACACACCGATCTCACATAGCTACAGCCCTGCGAACTGACGCGGGGCCGGCAGGATGGCAGCGATTGATGTGATGAATGGCACTCGGTCGGATGACGCTGTCATTTAATCCGTTGAATGATGACGATCCTATGGCACGCAACGACTCAAAAATGCAATAGCGAAAATCCAACGATGATGGCCTGCGAATAAGCACCTCTTCCAAGCCTAGCACTTTTCGAAAAAAAAAACCACAAGGGAAAAAACCGGAACGTACGCGACTATTCGACTGTCTCGCACGGTTGCTCGACGTGGAATGCGATTACTAGCTCTTCTAATGGTTCAATGTTGGTTTTGACATTGCCAGAAATGCAATGCTGATCAACGTATCGCACGATCTGATAGCACATTACATCAAAATATCTGTCATCAGTAATAAAATTTCTTTAAAAAAGATACCATATCCGGTGAATTAGTGGCATAGCGAGAAAATTTTCTTGTGGGAGAGGGGGGAATTCTTGCATTGAGTTCGATCAAACAATTAAGAGTTATGATTCTGCTCGACATTGTGACCTCCGTCGTTCAAATACAATGGCTCACAATCTTTTCGTTTCCTTAGCTTCTTCCGAGCACAAAGTACCGTTCCCCAATTTTCACGAATAATTTGAAAGGACTCGCCCCTACCGACATAGAATAAAAATGGATATTCTTCCAACATTTATTGCATCCCAGTTCATATAAGAATTCCCTGAAGTACAGGTCTTGACCTCCTTCAGAGCTGCTAGCTTTTCTAAATCGTTTATGTTGAATGTGTTATTTTTTAATTGAATTAGATGAACGTTCAACAATGTTTCCATTTCAGTTCATCCAATAATTCACTGGAATTTAGGCCTTAAGGTCTGCACGGGTATGGTAGACCGGGGTTAGTTGGCCGAATTTTCCTTTCGGAATGTCTGTACTAATTCTGGTTCGACTTTTTAATAGACGGTTTTCACTGTCATAAATATACAAGACTTGGGCACATTTGTGACATATTCTCATCGATGAACACAAATTGAGGAAAAAGTTATAACAAAACAAATGCAGCGGAGAATTCGGCCAACCAACCGCAGGGCTGGGGTAGGTTGGCCGAGTTTGTTAAAATATATGAAACACATCAAATCAATCAGTGGCAGTGTTGGTGAATGATGCTCAAATCTCACTCACCGAAGCCTCATGTGCAAGCTGACTCGCTTGCGATTCTGCATGGAGAGCATCGTGTATGAGTTTTTCACGCAGAATCGCATCGTTTCACTCATTCGCCGAAAAATGATTTCGCTCCAAAAAGTGTCAAAACCCTATCGAAGCGTTTTTTTTTATGTTTACGTATGGATTTATCATCCATTGTTTTAAGCAAAGAAAGTTATTCCGATGAATTTAAGAAAGAAGAACACGCTTAAATAACGCAATGATGCAAATCGCGAGTCGAATCATGGACGATTCCCTGAGCCATGAGTCGAGTGAGGTTTGCCTCGCGCTCGATTTGAATCGTTGATGAGATTTGAGAATTTGAGTTTTTACCAACACTGATCAGTGGGCAATGTTTTGAAGTTGTAAAAATGTAGTATTTATAGTTTTGTAATTTTTAGGCACGTAAAAAATCATAACTCTTTACTTTTTAGTCTTTTTAAAATATTTTTAGTGAACTTTTTACAACTCTCGCTACTTTTATTTCCTCTGCCAGAGCATACTTGCATTTGATATAATTTTCGCGAGCATTTTCTCTTCCTTCAATGCTGCTTTTATTGGGTAATCTGTAAAAAAAATGTGTCGATTGGTATTTACTAAGTTTTCAACTCGGCCTAACAGACCACACAAAAGTCGGCAAACCTACCCCACGAGATGTTTTCGAAAACAATCACAATTTATAAACAAAAAAGTGAGGTTACCCTTGAAACATTTATACCGTTTTGTAGGATTTTTAATATCCTCTCCAGCGTACCACATTTTAAGAAATCTATAGAACCAAGTTGGACATTTCTCGGGTACTTATTCAAAAGGACGTATGTGATTTTGTAAAAAAGATGCAAACGTCGATTTGTCCAATCTGATGGCACTCCCACGCAAACCAACACCACCACCACGCAGCCGAAGGCTTCCTCAACCTGTAGAGTAGAGTGGGGCAAGAGTGCGCGTGGGTAAGAGTACGTTTTCGATTTTTTGAAGTAATAAAAAAAGATAAACTAGCAGCACTGCATCAGTTTGACAGGTATTATGGCCAACTAGTATCATGTGTAATTGTAAACGATTTGAATAAACAACAAGGGAGATATGGAGTAAGATAACTTTTTGGTCATTTTGCTAAAAATAATTGGATTTCCGCAACTAGTATTTCATTACCATATATACGTTCAATCAGGTGAACATTATACCATTTCGATAACCTATTGTATAGAGAACTTTATGGTACAGAACACCAATCCGGTTGGTTTTCCAAGAAGTCAAAACCATTACTTGAATAATTTTTGGGACTGTGGGGTAAAAGTACGCAGGAACCGGTGGGGCAAGAGTACGCATATGAATCTTCAAGTTATGATGTCAAAGCCGTATCTCCAGCTGAAATAAGACTTATTCCAAAGCGTAAAGATTCACAACTAAGAAAATAGGGACAGGATTCGAAAGTAATTCGGTGTTAGAAAGGACTTAGCGAACAAAGCACTGAAGCGAAATAATGAAATTGTATTAGGACTTGTTGTACACCTAAACATAGTACGCAAACACAATTTCATCTATATAATAATTTCATTTAATCAAAAGAAACATTCATAAATTACGCAACGTTTCGCTGGGAGGGGTTGCGAGATGTGTGACGATCCATATAATTTTTAAAGGATTCATACAAATAGTGTAAAAATGGGAGGGGAGGGTTGATGAAATAGCCAAATTTTACGTTACGTGATTGATGGACTTTCTTTAAGGAAAATGCCTTTGTATACGCCACGCGAAACCTGATATATATTTTTACCTCTGTAGTTTTTTGTATATATAAAAAACAATGGTTTTTCGTATGAAAGTGCACATTTTTAGGAACCCCTCCCCCTTTAAGAGTTACGTAATCTTTAAACATTCCCTAATATATGCTCATTAAACATCAATTAAATGTTATTAGCTCTTATTTGTGTTAATATATACTTAAAGCACATGATTGGATAAATGCGTACTCTTACCCCACCCGATGCGCACTTTTACCCCACCGGTGGGGTAAGAGTGCGTTTTTCACTTGTCTTGCAAAAAGGGTTCTACCAAAACGAATCTCAATAATTTCAATATTTTTTCCACTGGGTAACATAAAGGAATCATAATATGAATATAATATGAATCATCGACACTGATTTGATATGCAGAAGCTTGCTTCATAAGGGCCACATGATCGATTGAAAACTAAGTGCGTACTCTTGCCCCACTCTACTCTATGTGGTGTTGGTTTGCGTGGGAGTGCCATCAGATTGGACAAATCGACTTTTGAATCTTTGTTTACAAAATCACATACGTCCTTTTGAATAAGTACCCGAGATTTCTTCTTTTTGCCTTTCTCGTACAACAAAGTTGTACCGAAAGGTTATCATTTCACTCCAAAAACGAACTTTTTATAGAAGGCCCGGAGACCCATAGTGTTATATACCAATCGACTCAGCTCAACGAACTGAGCACATGTCTGTCTGTCCGTGTGTATGTATGTGTGTATGTATGTGTGTATGTGTGTGTGTATGTGTGTGCACAAAAGCTAAGAAAAACATTAGACAACTTTTCATATAGTAATCCTTAACCGATTTTCTCGCAACAAGTTTTATTCGACAGAGGGCAAAGCCTAGTTGATCACTATTGAATTTGATAACGATCGACCGTTGCGTTTAAAAGTTATAAAGAAAATGGTATATCGAACCGAGCCATATAAGCGCCATATAAGGTTGGTGTCTTGACTAAATGCAAGAAAGGCAGTATCACTACTCGGTGAATTAATTTGGGTTTTTTTCTAAAGATGGTTCATTCTCTTTATAATCCACGTCACTAAATTGCATAAGCCTTAAAAATTAAGTCAAATACTATTTGATACAAATGATCACAAACAGCGAGGTCTTTCTTAACCATGCGGTAAGATGCGTAGCTACAAAGCAAGACCAAGCTGAAGGTGGCTGGGTTAGATTTCCTGTCTGGTCTAGGGAACTTTTTGTTTTCTCAACTTCCCTTAGCATGAAAGTATTATCGTCTAAGCCTCATATACTGTAGCCTACGCTCCATCGTCCTAAATAAATAATTATAGATTTGAATAATATGTTATTGAATGGGTAGTTAGTGAATGATTAATTCATGAGCATTGGTCAAAGTTCGCCGTTGAGTAAAACCTTATCAACTGGTACGACACGAAAAGCCAATGAGGTAGTAGATTCTGCGCCATAAATTAGACGAAAAACTCATTAGGGAAAGCTCGCGAGGACGGCCATAATACAGGAGAGCATTCGCGAAGGTCAGGGTCATTTGTTATCTTTGAGAAAGATGGGAAAAGATTCACGATCAAAACCGAAACTGAGCGAGCATCCAACTTTAAACTTTTGCACTACCGAACTATTTCGAAGATGATCGCGGGAAAATCGAACTTCCGTTTAGTTCGGCCGAAGTCACCTTCCCTAATCTGAGGGTCAAGGTTGCACTTCACTCTCGTTCGAGCTGCAGATTAGTGTAGAAGTGTCGCGAGCTTGTCCGAGTCGAATAACCGTTGAATGTGAGTTCAGTGACGTGGCTATATTTCTTAATTTTAATCTGTTCATTGTTTCTTTGTTAGTCTTTAGAACAAAAGTTACCTTTAGAATAAGGCTGTACAAAGTGTGTGCGTTCAAGAAGAAGCGACAGGTAAAGTGCTTAATCTGCTTGTTAAGAAAATGTGTGAATGTGCTAAATGCTTGTGAATAGCCTACGGCTATATCTATTTTGCTAGCGACGCTTCCTGCTTTTCGACGCGAAGAGTGCGGCTTCTTGCAGCCATCAGAAGCCAGCGGCCCGCCAACACGCCGCTATCCCATTGCAGTGGTCATCAATAGCCACAACGTGGCCAGACTCAGCCTACGGCCCCCCGCGAAAGTCTTCATCCACGTGGAAGCGCGACTAAACCGGCATCTAGTCCCACCCTACCGCGCAACGTACCAGGAGCGCATACACCACAGCAGCACATCGTCAAATTACTGCAGCTAATCGGTGAGTCGCCTATTCCAATCGATTTTTTGTGGAGTGGGGCGTCCGGTGAGGACGCCTCGGAGGAAAGTTTTTTGCCGACCATAGGTCGAGGAATCACGACGAATGGACAATCGTCCCGACGTCCAATAACCATTTCGGTTGAGCGGGAGTAAAATCAAAACGTGTACACGTAGTTTTCGGAACACCCCCAACCCTATTGTGTAAGCCACCCGGGTGCATGGCTAGCTAGATCGGTCGCCGCATCGTCGATTGAAAACTGTGAATGGAGTAGCACAAGCAGAGTAGAAGCACGAAGAATAGAAACGCACAAATGTAGGTTAGAATTAGAAAGTACGTACAACACAAATTGAAATAGAAGCATGCTAATATAATAAATCTCGTTGTTTTTGGCCATGATTTTCGTAAATAAATGTTTGTTATTTATTACCAACCATACATGGAGTACCTACGTAGTTTGTTCAGTTTAAATGTTAGAAATATGGTTTAGTCACTGCGTGTCGATTAATTAGTGTTGCGTGGCGCAAATGAATGTGGCGTCTTGCGTATTTGCGTTGTCTCTTCCATACTAGTCGCGCCTCTTGCGGAAACGGGTGGAATCTCCGATGATGAGAAAATAACGTACAGCATAAGTTGTATCGCTTGTTGGGCATGGGTGACGTCTTACCGGGATCTTTGGAGGAACAGTTCGTAGCGTGACAGTTTTGGTTGGTTGCATAAGGTAAAATACCCAGTTCAGGTGTAGGAAGTAGATGCGCTGGTTCGATCGCTTTCTTTTCAGAAATAATAAATGGACTCGCCCTAAGCGGAGTCTCACCGGGCAAACTAAAAAGGAATGTGCGGCCTCCCTTACCGGAGTGGCGCTTAAGCTGCACATTTTTCCGAGATCGGCCAGCGCCAGCTACAATACGAATGCAAAAATGGTAACTTGGCTTAGAAACCTTGAAGTTAACAACTGTGGATGTGCTTGATGAGTACTAAGCTGCGAGTCGGTAATGCCCCAGTGAGATATGTAATGCTAATTAGAAGATCACTAACCGCATGTTCATTTCTGAAAGATGCAAATAGATCTTTCATTATGCGGATTGGCCTTTAGACCTGGACTCCAATTCTAAAATTTTTTGACTTATTTGACTTTGACTTATCTTTTAACTATTTTACCTTACCTTTTAACTATTTTAAAAATTGAAACCAAAAGATGAAAAAGTGCTTCACGTATGAACCGGCCTGAAGAACTAAACTGATGTTGGTTCCAGATCGGGCAAACTTGAAAAACAGTATTTTTCCAATTTTTGTTTTAATTTTTAAAAATAGTTAGAAGTGTTAAAAATGGATTCTTTTGGAATTCTTGGAATAAAACAAAAGCCAATTTGATTCAAATGATCACTAAAAGCATGTTTCATTCCTTAAAGGAGCTATTTGATCTTTCGTTATGAGTATAGAGGATAGAGGGGGGTCCCGTAGCGTAGTTGACTACACGTTCGCCTCATAAGCGAATGGTCATGGGTTCGATTCCCAGCCCCTCCACCAAACCCTTGTCAGTCGCCAGAAACGCAGTCCGTACGGTGGCGTTTTGGGGATTGCGCCTCACCGACACGGCTGTCTGATGACGAACTGACAAAACTGTTCTTCTCGGAGGCATTCCTCCAACGTTCTTCGATTAATGGCAACCGAACAAAGCAACGATCACTGGATTCACCACATGGACAAATGAACACAATGGACTCACGATGATATGGACTGGCAAGCGACACCAATAACGAATTATGGACATCTAAAAATAGATTCTGTGTGGACTCTGTACAGCAGAGTACCACAGTAGATCACGGCACAGTAGCGGTTAAGAACACAGAGTGCCTACCAAATAAATATACGGATAAAAAAAAAGTGTAGGGGATAAGGCCTGTACTTTAGGGAGTGCTTGGGTTAACTTGAATGAAATTTATTAGCGATAACATATTCACCACAAAAGATCAACTAGGGTAACGGTACCAATAGTGGATTTATTAGTAGATCTACAAAGGAATATAAAATATTTTTTAAAAATTGATAATTATGGGAAATTTAAAGCTTTAATATCTTATTCAATAGAAAAACTAATAAATTTGCTAACAAAAATGAGATAGATGTCATTTAACATCAACAATTACCAAATATTGCTTGCACCACTATGGGTACACTGTTCCTTTAGTGGCGGTAAAAATTAATTTTGGTTCCCATAGTGGTGCTATCCATTGGTTTCTTATGAGACTCGCCATTATTGGTACAGTTGCACCACTATAGGTGCAAGGGAGTCAATTTTGTTAAGGAAAATCATTGTTTTCAATAGTTTTTCAAGCGAAATCTTAATATAAGTTGCATTTAACAAGATATTTAAAGCACGACGCATCAACTGAAACCATCGTAACGTGGATAAATATGATAAATCTCATTAAAACCCCACTACCTCCACTATTGGTGCTACCTCCACTAAGGGTACGGTTACCCTAGTTGACGTAGTATCATATTTAGCAGAATCCAAAGATCCATACATATAGTGAAAAACAAGTCATATGAACCAAAATTCTTTCCCCATCATTATCCGTTTTACATCCTCCCAATAAGTGACGTAAAAAGAGGTAATTGATGTACATGTTATTTCAGCGGCGCAGCCGAAATTTTTCAAACGTATTAGGGTTTGAACGGAATTTTTCTTCTAACAAATCAAGGGATATGAACCCCCAGGGCCAAATTATTAAATTATATAAAATTAAAATTCACCGGCGGCTCGGTCAAAAAATTGCAGCGGCGTGCCGGTCAAAAATGGTGGCGACGGCGGTGGCGCCTAAAAATCGTCGGCAGCCGCGGCGCGGCGCGGCGGCGCACAGCTCTAGACCATAGACTGAGGCATCAGACACAACTCTAAAGTACAACAGTCCTAAAATCCGTTATAATGAAGCCAATTCAAATGATATCAACGTGATTTTTTCGGGAATTTGCGTAAACCATGGATTCATTGCTCGACTTAAATGCTTGGTCACAATTGTTATCCCACACAAATTTTACGTTGTTCTTCACACATGTTCTTACGATGCAATCACACCATTGTTCTCAACCGTTATTATTTTTGAACCAAGCGGTGCCCCACCAAATGACAATAGCTGGCTCCGCTAGTGTCAATAAATTATATAAATGATATAATTTTTAAGACAAGTGTGATTTAAAACTATTATAATATCTTAATAAACCCAAATATGACTTGAGTTTCATAACATTATTAGGAGCTTTTGCATTTTGAATCGTTAAAATTTCTCCGGGCTAGGTATTTGACCATTTGAACTAATAATATGACCTATAGATAAGTCAGGTATGAAACAAAAAATTTTTCCAAATTAATTTTAAAGTTTGCCGTTTTTAAACGGCCTAAAACCAAATCAAGCTTATGTCAACAATCGTCCAGGTTTTTCATGCTACTACAAAAGCATGCAGATAGCAAAAAGCATATTCTAAACCTTCTAACAGTTTGTCAGTTTGTAACAGTAACTTACAGTCAGTTTGTTTGCTGGAATGTTGATGCACCTGAATAATCCTTTTATTGTGTTGATCACCATGAAGTATCGTGATCTTTCGTTAGGTGACAGTTTGGTGTATGCTCCCTCAAGATCCAGCGAACAACACATTTTACGGTCAGCCAAACCGGCACAGATCATGTGCAGTTGGCAATGGATAGGTGTTAAGAAATTATCAATTGATTTGTGGATACTTTGCAATCAATCACTAAACGAATTTGATTATCCTTTTTTGCTACAATCACTACTGGAGGTACCCATTTGCTAGTCTCGACTGGTGTAAATACTTTTTCTTTTTCTAGTCTAACTAAATAATCTAAAACTTTTTATCTTAATCTATAAGGTATAATAGGCGAAGAGAACTTCTTGACAAACACAGTAGCAAATCTCAGTTTAATATCTGCTCTTGCATCGTTAGTGCGTTGATCTAAAATATTATTAAGTCGCAGTGAATTTGAAACATAATCTCTCCAGTTAGGAAAAAAGGCATCTAAAGGCTGGTTACAGAAAACGCGTCCCGGGATTTGGTCTCCCATGTAATTTTAACGGAGCGGGATTTGAAATCCCGCGGCGGAAAACTAAAATCACTGTTTTCCAGAAGTGTAAATCCAATCGTGGGATTTGCTCTGGGAAATGAAATGAAACTCTACACACATGTTTTTCGGCGGGAACAAATCGTTTTGAATGAATCGCCTGCTTTGAGCGTGCTTACAGCGGCACACTTGGAGTTAACTTTCTGAAATCAGAATGGCGAAAGACATCTAAAGTTCGATTTCTCAAAATTAAGCACCTTCATCGAAAAAATATTTTGTATGAGTTGTAGCGGACACCTTCATACACAACCGGTACCAAATAGTTTTTCATGAAAAGTTTTTATTTTGAAAAAAACCCGCGTTAGATATCTTTCGCCATACAAATTTCTGGTGGTTGTCATGCTGGCTATTTTGCGCATATACTGTAGCGCCTCGATGTGCAGGGGCGAGTAGAAAATCAGCTACTGCCAATAATTCATTGTTTCCGTCCGGGATTTCGTGTTTGAATCATCGTCTGAAAAGTGAGGTTGAAAGCGTGAATGAAAAAATGTCGGCTGAAGAGCAATTTGTTGAAACTAAATTAAATATTTATTATTTGGAAAACTATGGAAGAACCCCTGTTAGAAACGCAGGCGAAAAAGAGGAAACGCGTATTGAAAAAATCGAAAAGATACCAGAAGATTAATATAAAACTGGCTATTTGTGAGGAAATCAAAAAGCATCCTTGCGTTTACCAAATTACCCGTAAGGATTACTCTGATAAAAAACGCAAAGGATGCCGCTTGGCATTAAATTAGCTTAAACATGACAACGCAGTTTGAAAGATCATTCAGCGTCCATGAATGCCGAAAATACTGGGACGCATTAAAATAATCGACCAGGTACCCTATAAAATAGTTTCATGTTTCATTAAACGAAATAATTTGTTTTTATGCATATATGTATAGGATTTATTTGGATAAGGCAAAAGCTCAGAAATTTCCGAAAAATCCGGAGCGCCAGCTGATATGCTGGACATGTATATGTCAGATGAATTTCAACGTTTTGATATACATTAAGAGCAGTGGTCGCGGTGGTTTCTCCCGTCATGTGCTCGGACTGCGTATACTGTAACAATTGGATATCGATCTGCAGCGACTTCTTTGAAGAAACCCGAAGAATCTGAAAAGATTTGGAAGAAAACGAAGTAACTAATAAGTCTGCCAAAGTTTTGTCATATTTATATAAAATTTAAAAATCTGATTACAGTGCCTCGTGGTTCCGGACACACCATCAACGAGTAAATCTCGCAATCGCTCTCGTTACAACGACATACCAGATGAGACGTTGTCATCCGTGGCAATGTCGTTATCTAAGTTAGTTGATTAATGGGCAAATGAAGAACACACTCAACTGAAATTCAAGGAGTTTCACCTTGAGTTGGACGAAGTTTTGCATAAAATGCCACTCGTATAGGGCATGCAGTTTTGTGTTGAAATAATTAAACATGTGGTTTTGGAAAACTTGCCATAAGATGAGATTGCCTAATTGCCTAATAAACAGGAATTGTCATCGCTAATAAGCGTTTACATTATGCTAATTTCGCCCTAGTATTGAAATAGTATCACAGACAAACAGACGTAACAGTTTGAACATTTTTCTGAAAAATCCATCGTCCAACTACTCTAGCACCATCTTGCGAGCATGTTACACGAAACAATATTTCGTATGACATTGTACTCGGTAACTTCGGAAGTGTTGAGCTGTTTTCAGCGCACACTTGCAGAATTAGACTTTACGTATGGATTGTGGTTTGTGGTTTTCTACTGAATTGATAACAACAGAGAGACCACCCAGTTTGGGAGAACATCGAGTTGCTAGGGTGAAATTAAAGAAAAACATAATTTATATACTCACTCTAATGTATACGCCAATCGTTGCTTAGCACTAATACCGTCTGGACGAGTATTTCTTTTCGGTTCCAGATAAGGTTGTACTATTTCAAACAGTGCTTCGAATTCTTTTTGTTCTCTATGAAAATTTTGTGTAAATTCTTCATCTCACTCGAGCGTGTCATCAAACTATTTTTTTAAAAGGAAAAATTGGAAAAAATTAACCTACAATGTTGGATTTGGATGATATGAACTGAGATATGAATAAACAAAGCTTTCTTTCAAAAGAAAGTTTTGTTTACCGAGTCTCATTAATCTTTCTTTTAACGGAGTTACTTACATCTTCTACAAATCTTCCCTTGCTCTCTCGTAAGTACGGATTTACCCATGAACGTCTGTCTTATTTTTCGTGCACGGCGTTTTTTTTTATCAATAATCCAATGGTCAAAACTGATGCAGCAACTAGAACCAGATGCTCGATGCCGGACATTTCTGTTTTGCGCTTTTAACAACTTTTGTAAATAATCTAAGTTAAAACGTCAAAATATAGTGTGGAGAAGCGTGGAGACAAGTTACACGTGATATTTTTCCGAAGCAAATCCTGGCCCAAAATTGGGTGCCAAAAACCCGTGACACGTTTTTCGAACTGTAAACCAGCCTTAACCAAGTTCGTCCAAATATAGGCAAGAAGTTATTTTCACTATGAAGTACAATTAATTTTAGTTAAGTTTGAATACCATTCAGTTTTACTTTCACATGCACTGGTTTTGCAATTGTTAGAATAGCCCCATTTACTACAATCAATCGTTTATTACACTTTTGCAACTGTATATCAAGATTCGAAAAATTTTGTGGTTCACTAATTACTGATACGGAAGAACCACAATCGACCTCAAATGATTTTTTTCAACTGTAACATCAACTACACAAGGAACACCACTTTTTTACTAGATGATAAACACATACATTACAAACACCTTCATCACTAATGTCGTCATCGCTGTCCGCAGTTGTCATTCGGTTCATTAGCTCCTCTAATTCATTTTTCCTCTGATGTTCGCTGCTGGAACTCGATTTCATATTTTTTAATTATTAACCGTAAAACCACGCTCATTCGACAATGATTCCTGTCGAGTCAACGGGGTAACGTTTTAATCTGACAAACTGGTAACCCTGTTATTGTTGTTCGAACAAATTTGGCAACCCTAAGTTTGCTTTTGTTTTGCATAGTAAGTTATTTTTTATTGATGTCACTGAAAAATATTCTCTGGAATTTTTACAAATTTTGCTTTCCAACCCGTTCTGTACCGGAGACTCCTTATATGGTACCCTTCAGGTTGGAATTCGTCGGTAACACTCCTCGATTCCGATTATTAACTGCAGGAAATGCTGTTGATGATAAGAAATCGTACGAAAATATTAGTACTTTTGCTTTCAATTTATTGTTCAATTGAAAACAATTGAAACAATTAATCTTTTGTCAGCTTCGACAAAATTCAAAAACAACATAAAACAGGGGGAAGGGCCGTTTGACCGAATGTCACTAGGCCGAACGTCATTTGGCCGAAAGGGTCATTTGGCCGAAAGAGCCATTTGTAGAAAGGGTCGTTTGGCCGAAAGGTTTATTTGGCCGAAAGGGTCATTTGGCCGAAAGAGCCATTAGGCCGAAAGGGTAATTACTCCGAAAGAGTCATTAGGCCGAGAGGGTCATTTGGCCGAGTGCTCTTGCACTCCAACATGCACTCACTCCAGTGGGAGTTAAGAACTAAACTTTCAAACACTTACCGGTGGGGGAATAGGTGTCAACTAATTTCTACCGTCTAGGTATTTTGTTTATCCAAGGTAAAGATGCAATCTCTCAGTGGACACGACAAAGTAGAAGTTGCAGTATGAAACACAGATAGGTGAACTTAAAAACCCTAAGGAGTGCGTCGATTTAAATAGTCTCAACTAGCGACTCATTTTACATTCTATATTTATTAATTAATCCATACAAGGACTTTGAGAGAGCCGATTTAAAATGGTGTACATATGCTTTTGTTGCTGACTGTCTCGTTGGCTAGCATTGTTGACTCGCGGCGAGGGTCGATGAGGCCTTTTCTGTAGACGGTTCCTTCGGCAAGGTGCCGAAGATGGTGATCGCTGATCTTGGCAAGCTGATTTAGATGGCAGAGTGCAGGATATTTAACTATACTTGCTCTATTCCCGTAACACGGTAGATCACTTTGACGTAGTGTGTTGCGATGCTGGGTCATTAGGCCGAAGGTCACTAGGCCGAACGGTCATTAGGCCGAATGAGAACTGGGGAGTTAGAAGTGAGTAGTGCGCAATGAGGAAGAAATAGAAAGGAAGAAGGAAAATGGAGGAAGAAGTAAAAAGTAAGAAGGAAGAAGGAAGAAGGAAAAAGGAAGAAGGAAGAGGAAGAAGGAAGAAGAAGAAAGAAGGAAGAAGAAAGAAGGAAAAAAGAAAAAGGAAGAAGGAAGAAGAAATAAGAAAGAATTAGGCAGAAGGAAGGAAGGAAGAAGGAAGAAAGAAGAAAAGAAGTAAGAAAGAAGAAAAGAAGGAAGAAAACACAAGAAAGAAGGAAGAAGGAAGAAAACGGAAGAAAGAAGAAATAATAAAGAAGAAGGAATAATAAAGAAGGTAGAAGGGATAATAAAGAAGGTAGAAGGAAGAAGGAAGAAGGAAGAAGGAAGAAGGAAGAAGGAAGAAGGAAGAAGGAAGAAGGAAGAAGGAAGAAGGAAGAAGAAAGAAGGAAGAAGAAAGAAGGAAGAAGGAAGAAGGAAGAAAAAAGGAAGAAGGAAGAAGGAAGAAGGAAGAAAGAAGGAAGAAGGAAGAAGGAAGAAGGAAGAAGGAAGAAGGAAGAAGGAAGAAGGAAGAAGGAAGAAGGAAGAAGGAAGAAGGAAGAAGGAAGAAGGAAGAAGGAAGAAGGAAGAAGGAAGAAGGAAGAAGGAAGAAGGAAGAGGGAAGAGGGAAGAAGGAAGAAGGAAGAAGGAAGAAGGATAAAAGAAGAATGAAGAAAGAAGAAGGAAGAAGGAAGAAGGAAGAAGGAAGAAGGAAGAAGGGCGACGGAAGTAAGAAGAAGGAAGAAGTAAGAAGGAAGCAGAAAGAAGGAAGAAGGATGAAGGAAGAAAGAAGAAGGAAGAAGGAAGAAAGAAAAAGGAAGAAGGAAGAAGGAAGAAGAAATAAGAAAGAATGATTCGGGAGAAAGAAAGAAGGAAGAAGAAACAAGAAAGAAGAAAAAAAGAAAAAGGAAGAAGGCAGAAGGAAGAAGAAATAAGAAAAAATGAGTCGGGAGGAAGAAAGAAGGAAGAAAACGCAAGAAAGAAAAAATAATAAAGAAGAAGGAATAATAAAGAAGGTAGAAGGAAGAGGGAAGAAGAAAGAAGATAGAAGGAAGAAGGAAAAAAAAGAAGGTAAAAAGAAAAAAAAGAAGGGAAAAGGAAAAAAGAAGAAAGAAGAATGAAGAAGGAAGAGGGAAGAATGAAGAAGGAAGAAAGAAGAAGGAAGAGGGAAGAATGAAGAAGGAAGAAAGAAGAAGGAAGATGTAAGAAGGGAAAAGGAAGAAGGGGTAAGGTGAAGAAAAAACTTCTCATTTTGCACTTCTTGCTTCTTTTTGCTAATTCGGCCTAATGACCGTTCGGCCTAATGACCTTCGGCCAAATGGCCTTCGGCCTAATGGCCTGACACCGTGTGTTGCTGTTGTGGTGATCTACCACTACATTGTCTCAAAGCATCTACCCGTCAAGGTAGATCAGGACAATGAAAACCAGGCAGCTCATCGATAGGTAAATAATTATGAATATTTACCTCTCGATAGTTACCTGATCATGTATATATATATAGTATGTAAGTAGATAATAAAATTAGAGTTAAGGTAGAACCAAAGGCGTTTGGTAACTCTCCCAGATATCACATTCCCAGAGGACGACGGCTCACTTCACGGTGTAAGATCTACCAAACAGAGCCCTAGCTTAATCCATTTTTCTAGCTAGGGCAATAAGTTGTGGCAATTAAGGAATTGAAACGATCTTGTAGACAGAGCTAAATCCCGGGATTTCATTGTTTTACTGGTGATATTCTAGAAGCAAGACAAAGATGTGGCTAGGGCTCCGATGCATGGGCAAAAACAATATCACTGTTCTGTTTTCTCAAGAAAGGATTGATTTCTTATTAATAAAGAGCGCGCCTTCAATGGGATTGCTCTCTGTGAAGGGTCTAAATAGCGGGACCTTGTCATGGTGCTCTTGAGAAAACAAAACAACAACTGTATCGAAACCGATAATGCATTGCTTATCAATAGTAATAAAGTAATTCGACTTGCACTTAAACACTAAGGATACGGGTAACGCCACAAAAGATCTAATAACAAGTCGCAGTGGCACACCCGATCAGGAAAAAAAATTCTTGCTCCTTTTCCTTTTTTTGTTTTCTCTCGAAAGTTTTGTTACAGTTATTTTTCCACTGAGGGCTATTTTTCCACTGACACAGTCTACTTAGAAAATCTTGAACATAGCATAGCCCGAACTACACTTTTAGAAACTTTAACTTCACCACGTGATTATTACAAAAATTTACTGCATGCAACCGTCTTCTTACTTTGGTAGTCACGTCACAACTGTCATGGAAGCTCTTTTCTTTGGAAGGTTTTGTATTTTACATTTGGGTATAGAATTTTAAGAAACCAGAAGTGGTCAAACAGTTCGTTAATGTTGGCAACCATTCTGCACCGGTATATACATTTACCACAAGGGAACTGAATGAGTGCCCGCTCAAACCGCTGAAAAGAGATCGCGCATTTGGGTTTCTGTAACGGGTAGTTTTGAAGAAGTTTTGCAGCTCATGCATGGTTCGTTACAACTGGATGTACGTCGCCAGTAAAGTTGTAACGTAGATTTTTTTTTATTAGGGTGGGGTAAAGGAATTCTAGGCTCACCGGCGACGAGGATTATTGAGAAGGATGCTTGTGGAGGAGCCACCAAGCTAGACATTGGGACCAACGGCTACAAGCCAATCGACCCTTTCGGTCAAACAGTATTTAGCCAAACGGCATTTCCCTATTCGGCCAAATGTCCTATTCGGCCAAATGACCCTTTCGGCCAAACGACCCTTTCGGCCAAACGACCCTTTGGCCAAATGACCCTTTCGGATAAATGACTCATTCGGCCAAATGGCACCTTCGACCGAATGACCCTTTTTATCAAATGACCCTTTCGGCCTAATGATACTTACGGCCATATGAGCTTGTCTGCCAAACGGCCCTTCCCTATTCGGTCAAGTGTACTATTCGGCCAGATGTCCTATTCGGCCAAATGACCATTTCGACCGGATGACCCTTTTCGGCCAAATGACGATCGGCCTGATGGTTTGTTCGGCCTAGTGACATGCGGCCAAATGGCTTTCGGCCGAATGGGCTTCGGCCAAACGAACCTTCCTCTTAAAACAGTATCGCGCATTTCCATTCACTTTACGGATGCATAAATCTAGTCATTGTAAAATGTGTATTTTCATCAGTGGCAGCATTTCTTTGTTTTGCGATGAGATGAATATATGTACAGTGAGATGGAAAACGGAACATCTCCCCTGTATAAATTACAATCTTATTATCATCGTCGCCACTTTTGTGTCTTATCTTTCCTTCTTACTTGTACCTTACTTGATTACAAAACCTGTAAAATCAACCACCTATAATTTACTCAAGGCAAGATCATAGTTTGGAATAAGTTCTATAAATATCGAAATAAGAAAATCGATGTTTACTGTCCAACAACGTCCAGAATCGACAGAGAACATTCATTCTTCGTTTTGTGTTCACGAAACCTCCCGAGGAGCTATGGCCTTCAGCTTATACATAATTATAATTTCAATTCATCGAAATTTACACATTAACACTAGGGACACGGCAGGTATTTCCGTCCATCGTCATAGGGGCTAAAACCAATGAAAGCAACGTACATTTGCTAGAACTCCTCTATAGCAGAACGTTTCTCCTGAGCTTACGATTTGGTACGTATGAGTTTTACAAAAAAGCGTCTCTTTTATTGGTTTTCGAGACTATGACGAACAGACGAAAATACTTGCCGTCTCCCTATATACACTGAACACAACAAATAGTTGGCGAAAAATCAATTGTCGCATCGTGCTCTATACACAAGTAAGTATGGGTAAGTACTTACATCAAGACGGGAGTCAGCAACACCTCGGTATCCCAAACCAAAAAAAATAAAAGGTACTTTTTGGCTCTTGCATTGTTAGTTGATCTTAAGCCTTTGTAGATTCACACTCCCTATAACTGTTCTACTGATTCTGAAGAAATTAATCGAACGCAAAATAATCTGCTTCAATCTTCCCGGATGCTTTAATTACAGTCACATTTGCATAGAACATGCTGAAGACGTCCTCCAGAGATGCGTCCTTTGAAACGACAAATACATCCAACGTACATCAGAATGGAAGAGGGGGGTGGACGAAAGTTTGATTTGAATAAACTTTCTCACGTTCACGGATTCGGAATCTAAACATTTATCGGTGCGGGAAAGTTTGCTCAGTTCGCAGTGGATGCAGTTGTGGAGGAAATGGCAACACACCGACTGGTTTGGCTTTATCGGTGTTTCTTGGTTGGCAGCGGCTCCCTAACCTGAATGTGCAGCAGCACGATGTGTGCACAGGAGGAATGCGCTTCGAGAACGAGTGTGGCTGCAGTGTGGGGGAGTTTTAGATCATACTAATGCGATCATCAATTCGAGGGTGATTTCGAAAAGTCAGGTGAGGGGGTGTTTGTTTTGAGGTTGGAGGTGGATTGCAGTTGAAGTGTTCAAGGGGAAAATTGCACCCTTGGCACATCGGAGGAATTGGGGTAGTAGAAGTCGGAGCAAACCGCAGAGTGCAATGTATCTCTTTGGGATGGTAAATGGTAATTTCTCAGGAAAAGTTTTGCTATTCAGAAGTGATTTTCAGCTTGCGATACCGGCTTTGACACAAGTTCGACTAGGGATAAAGTTTTCCAAAAGGCACATTTGAAGCCGTATCTTTTGCCAATAGGATGGTATATGATAGGACAACTCTAAAACATCAGAAGGAATATAATGTCAAGGTTACATTTGTTCGAAAATTTATCATCAAAAATTATCATCATGTTTACCGAGTTATAAACGTATTACTATTCTTCCTCGTCTATAACAATTGGATTTATATTTGATTTTGATTCTTAGGGGCCGTACACTAATTACGTAAGCAATTTTTCTGGGTTTTTCAACCCTCCCTTCCCATTGGAAGATTTTTCCCATACAAATATTTATTTGTTATACGGAACGTAAGAATATGGCAGACCCCCCCTCCATAAGTGCTTACGTAATTAGTGTACGACCCCTTATGAGCCTCGTTAATGTGGGTATTATTAGGTATTCAAATTACAATATTTACTAAACTTTGTATTATATCATGCACTAAAACATTGCCGCCTCGCAGCTTAACCTTTCCGTCCCCAACGTCTGTTTTTGAGGGCTTTCAAAAATCTAAACTGCTGTAAAAATCGCATTTCTCGACCGATTCTTTCGCAACAAGTTGCATTCCATCCGGATGGATCCCAATTTTTGATTTATACTAGTTTCGAGGCCATCCACAGTACGGTTCCAGAATTATTCCAGATTCCGTTGGGGTCAGTTGTCCCCGGAATAAGTGGCCATTTACGATTTTAAGTCAAAACAGGTCGTGCGACACCTCAAACTTCATGATTTCACAAAGCAATAATGCGAATGATATTTTTAGGGTTCCTGGCCCACTCGGATTCAATCTGGCCACATCGGTCACAATCCGGGGACCAACGGAATGGCCATTTTCTAAATTGATTCAAAATAGGTCGTGCGACACCTCAAACTTCATGATTTCACAAAGCAATGATGGGAATGATATTTTTAGGGTTCCTGGCCCACTCGGATTCAATCTGGCCACATCGGTCACAATCTGGGGACCTACGGGTTGGCCATTTTCTAAATTAATTCAAAATAGGTCATGTGACACCTCAAACTTCATGATTTTACAAAGCAATGATGGGAATGATATTTTTAGGGTTCCTGGCCCACTCGGATTCAATCTGGCCACATCGGTCACAATCTGGGGACCTACGGGTTGGCCATTTTCTAAATTAATTCAAAATAGGTCATGTGACACCTCAAACTTCATGATTTTACAAAGCAATGATGGGAATGATATTTTTGGGGTTCCTGGTCCAATCGGATTCGATTCGGCCATATCAGTCCCAATCCGGGACCAACGGAATGGCCATTTTCTAAATTGATTCAAAATAGGTCGTGCAACACCTCAAACTTCATGATTTTACAAAGCAATGATGGGAATGATATTTTTAGGGCTCCTGACCCACTCGGATTCAATCCGGCCACATCGGTCCCAATCCGGGGACCAACGGAATGGCCATTTTCTAAATTGATTCAAAATAGGTCGTGCGACACCTCAAACTTCTTGATTTTACAAAGCAATGATGGGAATGATATTTTTAGGGTTCCTGGCTCACTCGGATCCATTCCGGCCACAATCCGGAGGACCTACGAAATGGCCATTTTCTAAATTGATTCAAAATAGGTCGTGCGACACCTCAAACTTCATGATTTTACAAAGCAATGATGAGAATGATATTTTAGGGTTCCTGACCCACTTGGATTCAATCCGGCCACATCGGTCACAATCCGGGAACCAACGGAATGGCCATTTTCTAAATTGATTCAAAATAAGTCGTGCGACACCTCAAACTTCATGATTTCACAAACCAATGATGGGAATGATATTTTTGGGGTTCCTGGCCCAATCGGATTTAATCCGGCCACATCGGTCACAATCCGGAAACCAACGGAATGGCCATTTTCTAAATTGATTCAAAATGGGTCGTGCGACACCTCAAACTTCATGATTTTACAAAGCAATGATGAGAATGATATTTTAGGGTTCCTGACCCACTTGGATTCAATCCGGCCACATCGGAAACAATCCAGGGACCCAGCAATTCCACCGAAAATTTATACAGAAATTATACCGTAATTGAAATCAACAATGGAATTTTCGGAGGAATTCCTAGATTAATTACCAAAGAAACCTCAAAGAAGTCCTTTTTTCTGAAGTTTTTCTGAAAATTTCTCCTGGAGTTCCTCCGGGAATTCCACGCTTCACCGAGAATTTCTCTGGGAGCTCCTGAAGGTAATCTCCGGGAGGTCCTCTGATGATGATGATGATCCAGCTCAGCTACATACCCCTAGAAAGGTTTCAGCTTGACGAGATTTGTGCATAAGATGAATTATCCAAGAATTTTTTCGAGCATTCTTCTGGTAGTTTCACTGTCAGTTCCTTCGGGGGTTCATTTGAAAATTCTCTCAGGAGTTTTTTCAGAAATTCCTCCCGAAGTTATTTCAAGAATTCCCCCGGGAGTTCCACCAGTAGCTCTTCCAGGAAATCATGCAGGCTTTTTTCAAGAAATCATTTAGTCCTTCTTCAGAAATTTAGCTGGAAACTCCTCCCAAAGGAATTCTGCAAGGAGTTCCTCCTGAAATTCCTCCGGGAGCTCTTTCTGCAGTTACTACGAGAATTCCTCCGGGAGATCCACCAGCAGTTTCTATAAGCATTCCTCCGGAAGTTTTTACGGCAGTTCCCCCGAGTGTTCCTCTAAGAAGGAACTCCTGGAGTAATTTCCGGAGGAGCTCCTGGAGGAATTTCTGGAGGAATTTCCGGAGAAATATCAGAGGATTTTTCGGAGGAACTTCCGGTGGAACTTCTGGAGGAATTTTTTCAAGAACTACAGGAAGAATATCTAGAGTAACTCTCGTAAGAACTTTTGGATATACTCCCAAATGAACTTCCGTAAGAATTCCAAGAGGAACTCCTGGAAGAGTTCTCAAAAGATCTCCCGGAGCAACTCCCAGAGAAATTCTCCGAGGAACTTCTGGAGAATGTTGTAGATAAATTCTAAAAAAAAGCCTGGATGAATTCCCGGAGAAGCTACTGCTGGAACTCCGGGAGAAATTTTCAGAGGAACAGTCGTTGGAATACCCGGAGTTGAATTTCTAGAGGAACTTCCGAAATCTCATTTCCCGTAAAATTCCTGCCATATATCCTTCTTGATTTCCCTGTGAAGTTCTTGGAGGGATTCCCGGAGGAACTCGTGGAAAAACTCCTGGAGGAGGTCCCACAAGCACTTCCGGAAGAATTCTCACAAGGAAGTCCTGAACTAATTCTTGGAAAAGTTCATGAAGGAATTTCTGGATAAATATCTGAAGGAATTCCCGGAAAATACCAGGAGGAATTAATACAGAAATTCCCAGATGAAATGCTGAAGAAATTACCGGATGAATTCCCGGAGATAGTTCTGAAGAATTTCTTGGAGTGAATTTCTAATGAAGTCCAGAAAGAATTCCAGGACAATTACGCGGAAAAATTTCGGGAGAAATTCCTGAAGGAATTCCTGGACAAGTACCTGAAGCAATTCCCGGGAAAATACCTGGAAGAATTTCCGAGGAAATATATGGACGAATTCCTGGATAAATTTGTAAAGAAATTTTTAGATGAATTCTTGAAGGATATTCTGAAGTAATAGCGGAAAGAATTCCAGAATGAAATCCTAGAGGATTGCGCTATTAAATTTATGGAGGTATTACCGAAAAAACTCCTGAAAGTTATCCTGGAGGAATTAAAGGAAGAGTTCCTTGAGGAATGCCCGGAGAAGTTCCTAGAAGAATTTCCTGATGGAATTTCTTATAGATTTATAAGTGAAATTATTAAGCGAAATCGGAGGATTTCCGTCATAATTTTTTTTAAGAAACTTCTGGTGCAATTTTGGGATGAAATCCCGTATGTATTCTTGAAAGGAACTATCGAATGTATTCCTGAAGGAAATGCCGGACATTTTTCTGGAAGAATAGTCGAAGAAATGTCTAGAAGTAAAACTTGGAGTGAAAAAAAGAAATCTTCAAGGAATTTCCTCATGAATT
Organism: Armigeres subalbatus; assembly: GCF_024139115.2. Classification (NCBI taxonomy): domain Eukaryota; kingdom Metazoa; phylum Arthropoda; class Insecta; order Diptera; family Culicidae; genus Armigeres; species Armigeres subalbatus. The sequence goes on from NC_085141.1 coordinate 12,342,949, forward strand.
TCCTAAAAAACAAATTTTGTGAGGGGTTTCTAGATAAGAAAGAAAGAAAGATTTTCGAACGATTTTCAGAGGAATTTGCGGATTACTTCCCGGAGGAATTTAGAAGTTGCCAGGGGAGCTTCTAGAAGGATTTCAAGGAGAATTCTTGAGCCCGAAACTTTTCGAGTTGTTTTGCCTCAACCTGGCCACTCTGGCTACGCCCTTGTATCATTCCTATCATTGCTTTGTAAAATCATGAAGTTTGAGGTGTCACATGACCTATTTTGAATTAATTTAGAAAATGACCAACCCGTAGGTCCCCGGATTGTGACCGATGTGGCCAGATTGAGTCCGAGTGGGCCAGGAACCATAAAAATATCATTCCCATCATTGCTTTGTGAAATCATGAAGTTTGAGGTGTCGCACGACCTATTTTGAATCAATTTAGAAAATGGCTATTCCGTTGGTCCCCGGATTGGGACCGATGTGGCTGGATTGAATCCGAGTGGGTCAGGAACCCTAAAAATATCATTCTCATCATTGCTTTGTAAAATCAAGAAGTTTGAGGTGTCGCACGACCTATTTTGAATCAATTTAGAAAATGGCCATTCCGTTGGTCCCCGGATTGGGACCGATGTGGCCGGAATGAATCCGAGTGGGTCAGGAACCCTAAATATATAATTCTCATCATTGCTTTGTAAAATCAAGAAGTTTGAGGTGTCGCACGACCTATTTTGAATCAATTTAGAAAATGGCCATTCCGTTGGTCCCCGGATTGGGACCGATGTGGCCGGATTGAATCCGAGTGGGTCAGGAACCCTAAATACATCATTCTCATCATTGCTTTGTAAAATCAAGAAGTTTGAGGTGTCGCACGACCTATTTTGAATCAATTTAGAAAATGGCCATTCCGTTGGTCCCCGGATTGGGACTGATATGGCCGAATTGAATCCGATTGGGCCAGGAACCCCAAAAATATCATTCCCATCATTGCTTTGTGAAATCATGAAGTTTGAGGTGTCACATGACCTATTTTGAATTAATTTAGAAAATGGCCAACCCGTAGGTCCCCGGGTTGTGACCGATGTGGCCAGATTGAATCCGAGTGGGCCAGGAACCCTAAGAATATCATTCCCATCATTGCTTTGTGAAATCATGAAGTTTGAGGTGTCACATGACCTATTTTGAATTAATTTAGAAAATGACCAACCCGTAGGTCCCCGGATTGTGACCGATGTGGCCAGATTGAGTCCGAGTGGGCCAGGAACCATAAAAATATCATTCCCATCATTGCTTTGTGAAATCATGAAGTTTGAGGTGTCGCACGACCTATTTTGAATCAATTTAGAAAATGGCCATTCCGTTGGTCCCCGGATTGGGACCGATGTGGCCGGATTTAATCCGAGTGGGCCAGGAACCCTAAAAATATCATTCTCATCATTGCTTTGTAAAATCAAGAAGTTTGAGGTGTCGCACGACCTATTTTGAATCAATTTAGAAAATGGCCATTCCGTTGGTCCCCGGATTGGGACCGATGTGGCCGGAATGAATCCGAGTGGGTCAGGAACCCTAAATATATAATTCTCATCATTGCTTCGTGAAATCATGAAGTTTGAGGTGTCGCACGACCTATTTTGAATCAATTTAGAAAATGGCCATTCCGTAGGTCCTCCGGATTGTGGCCGGAATGGATCCGAGTGAGCCAGGATCCCTAAAAATATCATTCCCATCATTGCTTTGAAAAATCATGAAGTTTGAGGTGTCGCACGACCTATTTTGAATCAATTTAGAAAATGACCATTCCGTGGGTCCCCGGATTATGCCCGATGTGAACGGATTGCATCCGGGTGGATCAGGAATCCTGAAAATATCATTCCCATAATTGCTTTGTAAAATCATGAATTTTGAAGTATCGCACGACCTACCTATTTTGATTCAATTTAGAAAATGGCCATTCCGTGGGTCCCCGGATTGTGACCGATGTGGCCAGATTGAGTCCGAGTGGGCCAGGAACTCCAAAAATATCATTCGCAACATTGGTTTGTGAAATCATGAAGTTTGAGGTGTCGCACGACCTGTTTTAACTTAAAATCGTAAATGGCCACTTATTCCGGGGAAAACTGACCCCAACGGAATCTGGAATAATTCTGGAACCGTACTGTGGATGGCCTCGAAACTAGTATAAATCAAAAATTGGGATACATCCGGATGGAATGCAACTTGTTGCGAAAGAATCGGTCAAGAAATGCGATTTTTACAGCAGTTTAGATTTTTGAAAGCCCTCAAAAACAGACGTTGGGGACGGAAAGGTTAATCGAGGAGTTTCTAAGCCAAGCTTCTTTTTTTTGCTCTAAATTACTAATGATCACATCCTTCTGCCGATGTATGATTTCTAACACAAATGGCCAACTTTGAAACGCCGCTCTTATGCACCCAAATAGCGGTAGGCATATTCAATGCAGCTGATACTCCGAATGGGAAGCAACCCGGGCAAACAGGTTGGCTGGTGGCGGTTTCAGCTTTGTTAGTTAGGATCCACCGACCGTTCTTATTTATTCAATGACCGCTCCCGGCACTGCGGATGTCGTAATGATGATAATTCTCATTGCAGCTCACTCGAGGGTCTCTCTTCCTTACCGTCGTTGTTTGATTACACATGCATTGTGAAACTCACACCCGAGTCAACAGCTATGCAGACCAGGCCATTCAGAGCTGAGCCTATTGAACAGACCTACGCCCTACTCCAAGGATAGCCCCTTGAGCAATGGGTCTGACGATGATGGTGGTCAGGAACTAGCATTATTACACACCACGTTTCCGAGCAGAAACGGAAATGCATTCGTAACCATTGCATTGCAGCCTGCTTCTGGTGATGATGGTGTGTCGGATAACAGCAGGTGTGGAGTGGACGATGGGCCCTCGTTGAGCTTCTCTGCCAGGTACGTACTACTCGGTAATAGTAACAAAAGCGTCATATGTGAGTGTGTAGTGCACACGGTTCATTCGCACGTCCTCGCCATTCATTCATTCGGAAGGCTCAGCCCAGGGGGAAGGCGCAGTAACGGCAGTAGTGGCAGCTGCCGGCACTGGAGCCGGATGTTTTACGAGAATCATGGGAAATATGCGGGCCATGATTGTAAATTTAAGCTTTCGGGCACTGCGTTCGCAAATGGTGAATGGTAATAGTTGCGCAAAAGTTCTTTTCGTCTTGGGAAATGGGTGGGTTTCAGTTTCTCATCGTTCACTTAACTAAAATTTGAGAGAAATTCCTTGGAAAAAAGTAATTGTCTCGTTGTGGTAGTCTCAAAACACGAAAATCTTGCTTTTGATTTTGACATAGAAGACAAAAATCGCGTCCATCGGATTATGAAAATAAAATTGTATTTGTTCATTTATTGCACATAACTTTCTCATATTTACCATGACACAAAACGTTTTTTCAATAAATTTGTTCCGAAGTTGCTGATTACAAAACAATCACTGTTGATTTGAATACGAATTTCATTCATAACGTACTTTCTATACTCTCGGTCAACTACCACGCTTTTTGACTTCAAACCAAGAACAAAAGCGAAAACCAAACTATCATCCTTCAAATATACATCTTTATCTCCAAAGTAAGATCATACTCCATCGATTTCAGCCGGGTAAACAAGACATCTTTTTTAAACTGATAGCATCGCAATCCGCAATCAAGAAATAACACAGACAGATTAATTTCCAGGAAAATGTGAGTTTCCAGCATTCCACTCTAAGTCCCATGTGCTGCATACTTGCCCGACTGTCACTGCACAAGAAATATATTCCATTTCAGAAAGAATTCTTTCCAGGTGAATTACTGCTTTATCCGGGGTAAAATACAAACAGCTCTTTGCATCTCGTCCTCCGTTGGAAAAAGATACCGAAGATGCAAACAATCTGCTCAGGTTTCCCAACGATTCTTTTCTTTATGGTGTCCCGCCTGATTCACCCACTGCCCCCAATTCATGCTACCCCAAACCAACGGAATGCACTTTCAAAAGCAGTGATCATAGATAATCCATGCGGTTGATGTGTTGTGAATGTAGCTTTGCTTAATCTACGATAGATGGATGCTGTAATGTTAACCCTTTGTTATTTCAGTTGTGTTTGCTTCTCTTAGTGTTCAGCGCGTAAAAGTGATGTCTTCCAGATACAATGTAGCCAGCATGAGTTGATGTTCTGTAATCCGATATCGACTCACAGATGTAATTCCTATTATTAATTATTAATTACTAGCTTTATGTACCCGGCTTTGCTCGGAATTGAGAGTTTGATTCGCAGGTTTTTTTTTCACAATCGGAAAATGAATAAACCAATTGGTCAACAGCATAATTGCGTTTTCTTATCGATACTTCATCATTTGATCAAAAGAAGGCAGATTTCATTTGAAAACATTGACTGATTTTGAAGAAGGGAGAAAACCCATAATCGCCATATTCCGGCCAAACTTTTTCTAAAAAAGGAAAAACATCCACCGATGCCTTATTCCGGGCAAACGTCTATTTTTAAAGAAGGGATCACATTCACCATCCAGAAGGAAACACATTAATCATTGCTTTTCACTGGGCAAACCATGATTTCGATAAATTGTTGAATTGATCGATAACTAAACAATACAATAATGGGTTCAGAAGTTAGGCTGGAGCATACACACACACAAACATGCAAACATTGTGGTGATGGTTTGCGTGGGAGTGCTATCAGATTGCAAAAATCAACGTTTAAATTTTTGTTTACAAAATCTCATACGTCACATACATTGAATAAGTATCCGAGATATATAGATAGCTAATAGCTATATGTATCTGGCTTTGCTAGGGACTGAAAAGTAAATTATACAATTAAAATATCCAATGCTGTAGCACGAAACCAACAGAGGTAGATTTACCGCTCATAGAATTATACCTTTGTATCAATATATTTTTATATATTTGTTTGGCCCTTCATTCATTTCATTTATTTAGTTTACATCTTAACAGATATCACTAAATCAACAATTTGACGCCACAATACACGGTTCGAGGCCGCATCTCTTCATCCTCGTTCTGCACCTGGTCTGCCCATCTCACTCGCTGCGCTCCACGCCGTCTCGTACCTGCCGGATCGGAAGCGAACACCATCTTTGCAGGGTTGCTGTCCGGCATTCTTGCAACATGTCCTGCCCATCGTACCCGTCCAGCATTAGCCACCTTCTGGATATTAGATTCGCAGCAGAGTTGAGCAAGCTCGTGGCTCACTTTTCGCCGCCACATACCGTTCTCTTGCACACCGCCAAAGATGGTCCTAAGCACCCGTCTCTCGAATACTCCGAGTGCTTGCAAGTCCTCCTCGAGCATTGTCCATGTTTCATGTCCGTAGAGGACAACCGGTCTTATAAGCGTCTTGTACATGACACATTTGGTGCGGTAGCGAATCTTTTTTTACCGCAGTTTCTTCTGGAGCCCGTAGTAGGTCTGACTTCCACAGATGATGCGCCTTCGTATTTCACGACTAACATTGTTATCAGCCGTTAGCAAGGATCCGAGGTAGACGAATTCCTCGACCACCTCGAAGGTATCCCCGTCTATCGTAACACTGCTTCCCAGGCGGGCCTTGTCGCGCTCGGTTCCGCCCACAAGCATGTACTTTGTCTTTGAGGCATTCACCACCAGTCCAACTTTTGTTGCTTCACGTTTCAGGCGGGTGTACAGTTCTGCCACCTTTGCAAATGTTCGGCCGACAATGTCCATGTCATCCGCGAAGCAAATAAATTGACTGGATCTGTTGAAAATCGTACCCCGGCTGTTACACCCGGCTCTCCGCATGACACCTTCTAGCACAATGTTGAACAACAGGCACGAAAGTCCATCACCTTGTCTTAGTCCCCGGCGCGATTCGAACGAACTGGAGTGTTCGCCCAAAATCTTCACACAGTTTTGCACACCATCCACCGTTGCTTTGATCAGTCTGGTAAGCTTCCCAGGGAAGCTGTTCTCGTCCATAATTTTCCATAGCTCTACGCGGTCTATACTGTCGTATGCCGCCTTGAAATCTACGAACAGATGGAGCGTTGGGATCCGGTATTCACGGCATTTTCGAAGGATTTGCCGTACAGTAAAGATCTGGTCCGTTGTCGAGCGGCCGTCAACGAAGCCGGCTTGATAACTTCCCATGAACTCGTTCACTAATGGTGACAGACGACGGAAGATGATCTGGGATATCACTTTGTAGGCGGCATTAAGGATGGTGATCGCTCGAAAGTTCTCACACTCCAGTTTGTCGCCTTTCTTGTAGATGGGGCATATAACCCCTTCCTTCCACTCCTCCGGTAGCTGTTCGGTTTCCCAGATTCTGACTATCAGTTTGTGCAGGCAAGTGGCCAGCTTTTCCGGGCCCATCTTGATGAGCTCAGCTCCGATACCATCCTTACCAGCTGCTTTATTAGTCTTTAGCTGTTGAATGGCATCCTTAACTTCCCTCAAGGTGGGGGCTGCTGGTTGGTTTCCATCATCCGCTGAACTGACGTAGTCATCTCCTCCGCTGCCTTGACTTTCACTGTATGTACTCTCAGCGCCATTCAGATGTTCCTCGTAGTGCTGCTTCCACCTTTCGATCACCACACGTTCGTCCGTCAAGATGCTCCCATCCTTATCCCGGCACATTTCGGCTCGCGGCACGAAGCTTTTGCGGGATGCGTTGAGCTTCTGATAGAACTTGCGTGTATCTTGTGTAGGCTTACATTGTCGTATTTCCAGAGCAGCGACACTTCATACCGTCGGTTATGAAATGTGGTAGTTTCTTGCAACTTCGACCGAGCTCGTTCAGTTTCCCCCGAAAGTATCTGATTTTGTCGATCACTGATGCCTAAACTATCTAGAGCGAAGTACCTTTTGACAGCTTCATGTAGAGTTCCATCAGAGTCATGGGCGTGAAAGCAGATGTGAAAGCTACGAGCAGTTCCATATGATGTTATGCAGTTTTCTAGCGGACAACTACCATAAACCGACCATCCTAGCCGGGTCTTAACTGCGAGAGGCTCATCTAACTTTCCCTCTCGACCGTCGAGATGATGTAGTAGCTTGACGTTGTTCATTCCGATCAATAGTTTTGGCCGAACATTATTGTAGGGTTCAATCGGAAGCCCTTTTAATTGAGAATACGTTTCTGTCAACTTACGAGCTGGTAGAGATTGTAATGGAAGTTTCAGATCTTTGACAGTGTAAACCTCAGTTAGACTATGCTGAGCGCTGTGTGTACCGGAGATGTTCAAGGAAACGATCGTAGCGTCTTTTTCATAGCGGCAGGTATCGGCAGTCCAGCGTAGACAAAGTGGATATTTCTCGCCGCACAGTTTTAATTCTTTCGCTAAACTCTCCTCCATCAAAGTTAGAGATGATCCACTATCCAGAAATGCATACGTGCGCAACTCGATTCCGTTGTTGTTTAGGATAACTGGGAGGTACTGGAACAGTACCGATTTGCTTCCTCCTTGATGAGCAGGGTTCAGTTTCTTCCGTATTGTTCACCTGTTGCACGACAGTCCGGTTATCAAAGCCAGATGACGACGCTTCATGCTTATATTTTCCATCGTTGTGAAGAAGTTGATGATGTCTGTACTGGCAACCGTTTTTTCCACATAGTTTTCCGGCTTTACATGGACCACGATGAACGCATAGACAACTACGACATAGTTTGTGTTCCCGGATTATGTCCCAACGAGTGGAGAGGTTTAACGAAAGGAATTTCTTGCACTTTTGAACGGAGTCGCAGTTTTCATGGCAAACGAAACAACTGCCATTACCGTCGTCTTTGGAGCTCGTTTCAGTATGCGTGTTGAATAATCCACCATCTTTCCGCCCGCGGTTAAATTTGCTGTCGGCTACTCCGGAAAACTGTGGCATCGTCACAGTGCTCGCTGCTTCTGCCAACTTGTACAGCCATTCGCTGAACTCAGACAAAGTAACGGATCGAAGTGACTGTCGATATGTGGCCCAATTCAAACGGATCATTGGAGGAAGTTTCTCGGTCAAGCTATGCAAAAGCGTGAGGTTGCAGAGGTACTCTTCTAGTTCACAGGCCTTGACTGTGGCCACCATATTGCGCACCGCCAGCGCGAAGTCAAGAAGTGTTGCGAGACGATCGGCTTTAGGGGCTGGAAGACCATTAATCTTTTGCAGCAGAGAATGTACGATAATTTCTGGGCGACCAAAAAGCATTTTTAGGGTAGAGAGAACTTGATCCAAATTACCGGGGTGCAATAACTGGTACCTCACTGCTTCTAGCGCCTTTCCCTTTAAGCACCTCTGGAGTCGTATCATGTTTTCTTCGGCTGTGAGTCCACACAGATGCGTCGTGTTCTCGTATGAGGCAAAAAACAGAGGCCACTCCTCGGGTTCGCCGGTGAATATTAGCAGTTCCTTCGGTACGGCATGGCGGGCAGCGATTTGGCTCCTATTCAGCAGCGTTACGCTCCCTACTGCTGTATGATCATCGTGAATCGCAGAGGGATAGAATTCATGACCGATTGGGGGCAAATTACTCGTTGACGGGGCAAAGCAGAGGCGTGAGTCCGTTGATTACCGGGAGGATGAGAATACGGGAGAGCACTAGGGAGATAATCGGTTTGGAATGTAGAAGCAGCCGGACGTTGAATAGCAGGATGAGAACGAAGCGCAGGAATATACAGACGCTTATTAGTATCATCCAGTTTCTCGTTTAGAGTGGGTAGACGATTCGATGGACCAACCGGTTGGGGCTGCGCAATTGTAACGAATGGTGAAACAATGTTGTTTCGTGCAGTGGACGGTGCTGCGACTTGGTTGGAACACACAGGTGAAGAATGACTTACAGGAGCCGTGACATTATCACGATGAGGTGGAGTTATACGGTGATTCACACTTGATGACAAGACCAATAACATCTGGAACCTACGCCTTAAATAACGTAATTCTATGGCTTCTTGCTGTTCCAAGAATTGAATTCGTAGATCCGAGGGTAGTCTATTAACGAGATCCTCTTCTTCCATCATATTTCGACTTGCGATCCTCACTTCCGTAACCTCAGCGACAGGAGTAAGTAAGCCCTGTGATCGCTGGAACGTAGATGAAGGATTCAAATGTGCTCCATAAGCTCGAGGACAAGGGGAAGGCACTGGTTGAAGATCGGTGGAAACTTGCGGTGGCGGTGGAGTTTGAATTATCGAATTTCGGGGACATGGTGTCGGCGTGCGAGAAGAATGTATTGGTGACGTTCGCGGAGACGGTAAAGGTGGCTCATCTGTGGCTGCTGCTCGCGAGGTCGGCGGTGGTGGCAATTATAAAGCGGGATTTGTAGACGTTGAACATTCCGGGCAGCTCCAGGAACGATTGGCCACGTCCTCATTGACTCCGACGCAAATGAAGTGGAACCACTCGTCACACCGGTCACAGCACACCATCTCGTTGATATCTGGGAGATTGCAGAGCAAACATGTCTGCAGCAGGCTCTCTCGGGGCACTTGATTCTGCCTGGGCATCGTACACGGATCCGAAAACGGAAATTTTAAGATGCCCAGGCAGAATCAAGTGCCCCGAGAGAGCCTGCTGCAGACATGTTTGCTCTGCAATCTCCCAGATAACAACGAGATGGTGTGCTGTGACCGGTGTGGCGAGTGGTTCCACTTCATTTGCGTCGGAGTCAACGAGGACGTGGCCAATCGTTCCTGGAGCTGCCCGGAATGTTCAGCGTCGATAAATCCGGCTTCACAATTGCCACCACCGCCGACCTCGCCTACAGCAACCACAGGTGAGCCACCTATACGTCCACCTTCACCGTCTCCGCGATGTTGTTTGTGCAACAAAGAGGAAACGAATGTCCGTAATTTTAACTCGTGTATTTGCAGGAACGGACATTCGTTTCCTCTTTGTTGCACAAGCAACATCTTAAAATTTCCGTTTTGTGAGGGTTTCCGTTTACAAATTTGATTTTCGGTCCGCAATGTACGTAGTAGTTCTCAATTCTTGATTTCGACGGTTATTATCAAACCATTGAGAGCACCTTTTGTGCGGTTGCAGATGTGTAACTAGGGTATGCTAAGTCACTAGTTTAGGATAGTTCGTAAGGTAGCATATAGAATTCACTGATTTAGATAAGTTAAACAACAATTTCAATAATTTCAAAACTTATTTCTATCCGCACGATGATATATCTTCAATTATGATAGTCATTCGTCCCCTGTCAAATATCTATCTCCGTAAGCCATCGCTAGAATCGTTGACGCAAGATAGTCTTCCAGCAGGTACGCTGCGTAATGGGTGTACGCAACACTGACCGAAGTTCCGTTTAGTGAAGGCATACCGTCGGTAGGTATAAGCGCGAAGAGCTCTATCGCGCACTCTTTTCAGGTTGCGTAATAGAGCATTAGTACACGGTGGTTTCCTCGGAGGCTTTCGCTTCGGTACAGCGGCCGAAACGCTGTCACGTAGCAGACAGTTGTCGGAGCTGTTGAAAATTGGTTTTGCGAAAATTGAGTCGGTCGCCACTCATAGCTCCTTCGAAACGTAGATTAAATCCTTGATCAATTGATATATCCAACGTAGGATGATAGTTTCCTAGTAACAACACTCTTGAAGAGTAAATTATGATCATCAAGAGTGCTATAAAATTTAAAATGTTACTTGTGTTGTCAAGTGGCACAACGGCGTCTGGAGCCTCAAGGACAGTGCATTAATGCAGTGAATAATCATTGATAAACACCACGTCGAGCATCTTTGATGAAGTGTTAGAAAACCTGTTGATTCGGCTGAGTTCAAGAAAAGCAATTCCATCGACTAGTTGGCGAGTAGCAGGTGTAGTTGCAGACAAAAGCGGATCAGGAAACGTGTAGCCATGATGTCTAGAAGACCATAGTTTACTCTACAAGAGTGTTATAAAACTAGCATAAAACCAAAATGTTACTAGGGCGGAGAGAGTCCAGACAAGTCCTTGTTGATTGAAGTCTCCAAGCAAAAGAACCACATGTCGTCGGTCGGGAGGAATATACGAGGCACCGTTCTCCCAGGAAGTGAGTGAGAGGTGAAGGGATGAAACGAAAAAAGGTTTTTATCTAGCAGTCAAGATTTTCGTTCAAGGCTAACTTCATGGAAAAAAGTGATGGATGAAAAATGCCCCTCATAATAAACAACGTAAAAAATTACTCGACTAATATTTCCAACAGACCTTGATAAAAATTTAGAAAAACTCGAGTTTTGTATTGCAATCAACAGCTTCATACTGCTTAGATCTGTTTAAAAGACCTTTTTGGATTTACTTACAGATTCAATAAATCTTCATGAAATTGGTCGAAAATATGCCTGGAGACTTTATTCAAGATTTTAATTGAAATGGATGGGGTGGCACTTTGAATCTGTAAAACTTTTCAGAACGATAAGGAGATCCAATCAATACGAAATCTGTTGATTGCAGTTAAAAAATCGGCTGTTTCAATTTTTGCTGAGGTCAGTTGGAAATATTAAGCCTCAAGGAAAGTTGGGCAAAGAAAACAGCTTTCTGAATGGTTCACACCGGTGGTGTGACGGATGTCTCTTTCCGTCCTTCGGAAAATTGTGATTGCATTGGAGCTCAGGTCCATATAAGTTCCCATCTCATGATGGTCCGATGATAAAAAAAACGCCAGCTAAGGGTTGTGTACTTATTTATTTATTTATTTATTTATTGTCGTCAAGCATAATTGTAGACCTATTTACATTTGTATTCTTAACTATTCTAATTAACATTAAACAATGTTGATACTGTTTAAACTTATTATAAAGTGTCATTAGCTTATAATACGAGAGAAGATCTGTTTCAGCTGTGTTTTGGACATCGATAAGTCAATAGTGTCACAATGTTTATTATAAGTGATCATCATTTGATTCATTGGGCCATTTTTTGCATAGTTTGTTCGATGATAATTTACGGAGAATATTTGACGATGTCGTAAAGATCGTAATGGAACATAAAAATTAAGTTTTGATAATAGCTCCGTTGAGTCAATTCTGTTTGAAACAATATATACCATTGCTAAATCACGACGCACTTTCAGTGAATGAATATTGATGAGCTTACAACGAGCTACATATGGTGGCAATGGAAATTCGGTCCACCCTAACTTTCGTAGTGCATATAATAAAAATTGTTTTTGAACTGACTCAATTCTGTTGGCATGAATAGCTGAAAATGGGGACCAAACTATGCTGCAATATTCTAAGATTGGCCTTACATAAGCTGTATATAGTGTTTTCATTGTGTATGGGTCCTGAAAATTGTAACAGAATCGTTTTATAAAACCTAACATGTTGTTGGATTTGCTTACAATTAAGTTATAATGATCGATGAAAGTGAGTTTTGAATCCAATATTACTCCCAAATCTCTTAGTCTATTGTTTCTTACTACGTTCTGATCACGAAAACTAATATTTGCGCTGAGTATGTTTCGTTTTCTGCTGAAGGTTATTAAATTGCATTTTTTTATATTCAACTATAGAAGGCTTTTATCACACTATGTATGGAATACCAATATTTCATCTTTGAATGTATCGATATCCGCGAGAGGTTTGGTTTTTGGGGAAGGTTTCATGTCAATTGCATGAAGTAAGACATACAATTTATGAAGCACAAGAGGAGGTCATTTACAAATAAAATAAAAAGTAATGGACCTAAATGAGATCCTTGAGGAACTCCAGAAGAGGCTTGTATTGGGGTTGATAATTTTCCTTTGTATCTTACAATTTGAACACGACTTGTTAGATACGATTCAAGCCAATGAAGAAGTTTAGGTTGAATTCCCATCTTCTGCAGTTTGAACAAAAGCATGGGTAAATCAACGCGATCAAAAGCTTTGCTAAAATCTGTGTACAAGGCTTCTACATGGTGACCACTATCCATTGCATCCAAAGAATAATTAACGAATTCTGTTAGATTTGTGGCTGTCGAACGATCTTTAAAGAAACCGTGTTGCTTAGATGTGATTCGATTTTTAATTTGAACAAATATTTTTTCATTAACAATTGCTTCGAACAATTTCGGTATGCAAGATATAAAAGCAATACCACGATAGTTACGAACATTGGATTTTATACCAGATTTAAAAATTGGAACTAAAAATGATTTTTTCCATATTAACGGAAAACATCCTGATTCCAGTGACATGTTGAAAATCCAGAATAATGGAGCAGTAAGTTCAATTGCTAGAGTCTTAATAAACACTGGAGGTATTCCATCGGGTCCGGAGCTCTTAAACCCATCTAGATGTTTCAGGGCGTCACAAATTTCGTGTACATTCAGATGGTTGACGCAAACGTCATTTGAAAACTCAGGATAAAAATCGAAAAAGTCGCGATCTCGATCATCTTCTGAGTGGGTAGTAGGGTGGTTAAAAAAATCGATTTTGCTCCACAGTGCTCATCTGATTCTTTACCATGTTCTGAGTGTCCTCTGAAAATTTGAGCTCATTTGGATTAAAACTGATTTAGCACAAGCCGTTTCAAGTTTGCATGCAAATTAGTATGGAGAAATTTATTTTTCCATTATACTGTTAATGACGCTTCCCCATCAAGCGCATGTAAAAAGAAAACCTACATAGCTTAATGGAATACTCAACAGCTTTCACTCAGCGAAAACCGCATCTCAATTAATCGTTCCAATAATTAGTAATCGAATTAAATCTATACCGCGATTTTTTGGAGCTAATTGCATAACTCATCAACAGGCAACATTGCTGCTCGTGGCGCGAAAGATAGCTCACACAACTTCAGGCTACTATGTTACACTGCACATTTCAGTGATACCATCAAAGAAGTTTAACGATCATGGCTAAAGATTTGCAACCTGTCTTTAAATCGATTACTAATTATTGGGACGATTAATCAACATGCGGTTTTCGTTGGGTGAAAGCTGTTGAGTAACCCTTTAGCTATGTAGGTTTTCTTTAACCTGGGCTTAATGGAAATGTTATTAACAGTATAATAAAAAAATAAATTTCCCCATACTAATTTGCATGCAAACTTGAAACGGCTTGTGCTAAATCAGTTTTAACCCAAATGAGCTCAAATTTTCAGAGGACACTCAGAACATGGTAAAGAATCAGATGAGCACTGTGGAGCAAAATCGATTTTTTGAACCACCCTAGTGGGTAGTTAGTCAGCAGTAGATCTAGATAACACTTTTGGATATTCTTCACATGATTGATTTGATTTAATCCTAAGTTAGCAATTTTATCGAATACAAAATGCAATAGCTCATTTTCCCCTATGACTGGAAGTAAAATGCTCTCATTGTCACAGTCCGGTATGAAATCTACATTTCTTTGGTTAAAATCACCATATATATGCACTTTTACTTCAGGAGGCAAGCCAGATAAAACATTCTCGGCGATACCAAAAAATTTATCATAAATATCTCTGCGAGCATTATTTGGAGGAATATAAACTGAAGCAAAAACATGAGTTTCACCTGAAATTTGTACCTTGGCCCACACTTGTTCAAAATCATTGAATTTATTTGTTTTAATTATTTCCGAATTGAAAATTGTGGATACTGCAACCAAAACACCTCCTCCTGATTTTTTTCCAGACCGTTCGTAGTCTCGGTCATCTCTGTAAACGTTGTAACTATTACCAAAAACTTCTTCATTTTTAACACTATCGTCCCAACTTGTTTCAGTCGCTAAAATCACTTTGAAAGATGTACTTAAAACATTATTTTGGATTTCAGTCATTTTAGCAGCGCTTCTCATCCTATTGAAATTTTGACAATATACCGATATCTCCTGAATATTGCTATTTGTAGCACTGTTTTCATTTATTACATTATTAGTGTGATTTTCGCCATCGTCATTAATAATAATACAATCACATATAAAATTAGTCCTATCTGCTTCCTCTATGGAGTGCGTCAGTTCCGGCAAAAACACTGGCAGGATCGGCGTCTTTCAGTTGCACCGTTGGCCGTTCATCAGTAGGGTAGGGATTCAATACTTCACCTCTCTGAAAATTAATGTATGGCCCATGAGGTCCATACGATCCATTCGTTGATAGCGGTGGTCCCGAAAATTGAAGTTTGGCTGCAGCTAATAACTCTCTGTCCAAAGGGAGGCTCACTGTATGATTCCTCTTGTCATAAATATCTCCCTGGTTAATGAACACATTGCGCTCCGTCGAATTTCTCGGGAACGGATAGATGTTGTTGTTGGATTTCACTTCATGGCATTTTTCGACCCGTCGGTTATTTTGAATGTTGTATCTGTTGCGCTGGTTTTTCAGTTGCTTAGCTGGTAGTGCATCCTGGACCCTGTTGTCCTTCTGACATCAGCTAGAGTGAGAAGGTACGCCGCGAGCGTCTGCTCACCACACCTCTCGGTGACTGGACAAAGAAATCAGTAGAAACCAGTAGTGATTCTGTGTCATTAAAAATGCCCAATGTAAAAAAATAATAATAATAAAAAAACTCCTCGTATTTGTTAGAGAATGTTTTGAAAATCCTAATAATTTCCCGATTTTTTTTTGTTGTCGCCTCAAAATTTTATTTTAGGGCAAAAAAATCGAGGAGATTGGACAAAATACTTTTTATATATTTGTATTGACCTTATTTGACTCTCCAAATATTAAACACAATTAATTTTCTCCGCGTATTTTTTCTTATTCGTGTTTTGCATTATGTATACAATGCAAAAGAAAACTATTTAATAAATATTCCGCGGAAAAAAAAATTTCGTTTCGTAAAATTGCGAATCAAATGGACCCGGATTTCGTTCCGAAGTCTCGGAAGTAAATTTGAATTTCGTTTCGTTTCGAACCAACAATAGCATTTCTAATTTCGTTTCGTTTCGTTTCGTCAGGAAAAAATGTGTTATCGCATACCCTTAGAGTTAACCGTATGGTTCTTTGCGGCCATCGACGTCAACATGACCAGGTGGCTGAGTATCAACGGGAACAGCCCCTCAAACTTCGCAGTAGCCGGACATTTGGAGGATTTCAATATTCTGACAGTCTGATATCATCAGACGGCGATATTAAGATCGACATGGAAGTACGAGTCAGAGAACCTTAAAAAGCTACCTTCGCGAGTTTTTAAAATGTTCGGAGTCCAAACTGGATTGTTCCACGCACCAAAACTCGAATGTACTACTCTATCGTGAAACATGATGTGTACTGGCAGATATAACGCAGATGATCTCTAAAATTTATAATTCCGACGGCCTTACAGCTGGATTTTGTGTGCCGAGCAACATAAAAGCCATCAAATAGCGATAACAATAGATGCTGAAACGTGGATGGAAACCGGCCCCATATTGCAAGGGAGCTTAGACGGAATTAGGAATCCTTAATATTCGGGACCTGATAGGATATAGAATTTTCATGCCGATAGAGATATATGCCCGTATTTTACATTACAATACGCTTGGTGACAAATTTATGGTCTATAAAGGATATATTTCGCACCAAGATAAAATTGTGCAAAAAAAATTTTTTTTCGCCCCCTCAATATTTTTGGAAAGTTTGAATACCATAAATTTAATATTTGTATCGGCCATTAAAATAAAGAAATCATTTAAAATTCATCCCTTCGAAGTCCATACTATCGAAGGGAGACAAGTTAAAGTTCTGTAAAACTTTGTTCAATTGATAACATCATAATTTCTTTAGATTTTTATGATTTTGGATGACATATTTACTGAAAAATAATAAATATTTACTAGGTACTTGTAATAAAATCTTTTCAACTACTTATCGTGAGTTCGATCTAAGGATTATTTGACTAAGGGTATGCGATAACACACTTTTTCCTAACGAAACGAAACGAAACGAAATTTAAAATGTCTATGTTGATTCGGATCGAAACGAAACGAAATAAAGATTTCTTTCGATACTTCGAAACGATACGAAATCAAGGTTCATTTAATTCGAAATTTTTCGAAACGAAACGAAATTTTAATTTTTTTTTCCGCGGAATTTTTATTAAATTGTTTTTACATTATGTACGCAATTCTGATTTCTATTTTTCGAAGTCGAATAACTGTTTTGCGACCAAAAGAGTTATAATAACAGAAAAGGCAATCTGTGATAAATCGCCACATTCTCGCCGCATATACCATTGGCAATAAGACAATACCCCAGCATTTGTTCCGCTTTCAAAGAAATTCATCGTGGAGCGTGTGCTCCCGAATCTGATCAATTTTATATCAGTTTTATATCAGTAAGTATATAAAAATAAAGAAATTGTGGGATTTTTCATATACCTACGGATTCAAATTTTGTTAAAGCATATTTATATATTTTCTTGTCAGCGTGGACTAAGTACTGACTTAGTCAAAATTAGAAAATGAATGCTTGGATTTATTTTTTATTTAGTGGGATACTCAATTATGTATCCACATCTGCGTATACGCATTCATTCATTCATTTCATTCATTTATTTAGTCTACATCTATACAGATAACACTGAATCAACAATTTGACGCCACAATACACGGTTCGAGGCCGCCTCTCTCCATCCTCGAATACGCCCCACGCTCGCCAAGTCGTTCTGCACCTGGTCTGCCCATCTCGCTCGCTGCGCTCCACGTCGTCTCGTACCTGCCGGATCGGAAGCGAACACCATCTTTGCAGGGTTGCTGTCCGGCATTCTTGCAACATGTCCTGCCCATCGTACCCTTCCGGCTTTAGCTACCTTCTGGATACTGGGTTCGCCGTAGAGCTGGGCGAGCTCATGGTTCATTCTTCGCCGCCACACACCGTCTTCTTGTACACCGCCAAAGATGGTCCTAAGCACCCGTCTCTCGAATACTCCGAGTGCTTGCAAGTCCTCATCGAGCATTGTCCATGTTTCATGTCCGTAGAGGACTACCGGTCTTATTAACGTCTTGTACATGACACATTTGGTGCGGTGGCGAATCTTTTTCGACCGCAGTTTCTTCTGGAGCCCGTAGTAGGCCCGACTTCCACAGATGATGCGCCTTCGTATTCCACGACTAACGTTGTTGTCAGCCGTTAGCAAGGATCCGAGGTAGACGAATTCCTCGACCACCTCGAAGCTATCCCCGTCTATCGTAACACTGCTTCCCAGGCGGGCCCTGTCGCGCTCGGTTCCGCCCACAAGCATGTACTTTGTCTTTGACGCATTCACCACCAGTCCAACTTTTGTTGCTTCACGTTTCAGGCGGGAGTACAGTTCTGCCACCTTTGCAAATGTTCGGCCGACAATGTCCATGTCATCCGCAAAGCAAATAAATTGACTGGATCTGTTGAAAATCGTACCCCGGCTGTTACACCCGGCTCTCCGCATGACACCTTCTAGCGCAATGTTGAACAACAGGCACGAAAGTCCATCACCTTGTCTTAGTCCCCGGCGCGATTCGAACGAACAGGAGTGTTCGCCCGAGATCTTCACACAGTTTTGCACACCATCCACCGTTGCTTTGATCAGTCTGGTAAGCTTCCCAGGGAAGCTGTTCTCGTCCATAATTTTCCATATCTCTACACGGTCTATACTGTCGTATGCCGCCTTGAAATCAACGAACAGATGGTGCGTTGGGACCTGGTATTCACGGCATTTTTGAAGGATTTGCCGTACAGTAAAGATCTGGTCCGTTGTCGAGCGGCCGTCAACGAAGCCGGCTTGATAACTTCCCACGAACTCGTTCACTAATGGTGACAGACGACGGAAGATGATCTGGGATATCACTTTGTAGGCGGCATTAAGGATGGTGATCGCTCGAAAGTTCTCACACTCCAGTTTGTCGCCTTTCTTGTAGATGGGGCATATAACCCCTTCCTTCCACTCCTCCGGTAGCTGTTCATTTTCCCAGATTCTGACTATCAGTTTGTGCAGGCAAGTGGCCAGCTTTTCCGGGCCCATCTTGATGAGCTCAGCTCCGATACCATCCTTACCAGCTGCTTTATTGGTCTTTAGCTGTTGAATGGCATCCTTAACTTCCCTCAAGGTGGGGGCTGGTTGGCTTCCATCGTCCGCTGAGCTGACGTAGTCATCTCCTCCGCTGCCTTGACTTTCACTGCCTGTACTCTCAGCGCTATTCAGATGTTCCTCGTAGTGCTGCTTCCACCTTTCGATCACCACACGTTCGTCCGTCAAGATGCTCCCATCCTTATCCCGGCACATTTCGGCTCGCGGCACGAAGCCTTTGCGGGATGCGTTGAGCTTCTGGTAGAACTTGCGTGTATCTTGAGAACGGCACAGCTGTTCCATCTCCTCGCACTCCGCTTCTTCCAGGCGGCGTTTCTTCTCCTGAAAAAGACGGGTCTGCTGTCTCCGCTTCCGTCTATAACGTTCCACGTTCTGCCGGGTACCTTGCTGCAGCGCGACCGCCCGCGCTGCGTCCTTCTCCTCCAGAATCTGTCTGCACTCTTCGTCGAACCAATCGTTCCGTCGACTTCGACCCATATACCCGACGTATACGCAGAGAGAGAATTAATATTACTAGAGCAACATTTGAAAGAGCGTATAAGCCAAAATGTATTCCTTCTTATTCTTCGTCTACATATATAGCATACATTTGCTCACTAGAAGAATCATGTGCACCTTCTTAAAATGTACGAAGATATGTATTTTCGATTGAATTTAACAGACCCATAGTCTTATATACAATCAGCTCGACAAACTAAGCTATTGTCTGTGTTCTTTTTTTTTAATCTTTATTAACGTGATTTCTATTTGCTGTGTGTCCTTGACATATGAGAACATCTTTTATGGTCAGTATAAGCTGAAAGCCATCTTAAGTAAAGAACTTCCTGCAATGTTAATGATCTTTCAACCCGTTCTGGATTTTATTTTTGCAAATTCCATGCGAAGATCTAGAAATGCCCACAAATCTCCAATGTTCCTTACATACAGCGCCGTAGCGTGGGCTACCACATATTAGGGCCACCGAGGGATTTCCGGAGCCATAATGTTTGATAGCAGTGACTATTCGCGAAATGTAGAACTTATTGAAGCAGTGCAGCATACATTCAAGCGTTTTTTGTATAGAAAATTCTATTACACTTATGAACCATATCAGAGAAGAATAAGTCGCATGCAGATCACATCATTAACTGATCGTCGGCGCGTCCTTGATATGTCTACGCTTCATCGACTTGTACATGGTTCTATTCACTGCAGCATTACTAGTGAACTCCAGTTTTGGTTTCCCGCACATGGTCTAAGTCAGTTGAATCTATTCTACATCCCTAGATCAAGGACAAACCTGGGAAAAGCTGCACCTCTTTCTCGTTTATGCCAGACTTACAACGAGGGCTACAACGAAGTGGACATTTTTATGGAGCTTTCGCAATTCAAAAGGATTATCCGAAACTAGCAGCTTTGCTAAGCTTTAAAACTTTATTGTATTGTGGTCCGATTATTGGGTAACCCTGTAGGACGCTATACAATGAATAATATATGAGATAAATAAATAACTTAATTAACAAAAAAAGGACAATTCACACTCAAATTCATTGGTTTGAGTTTATTCAGCTTTTTTAAGTGGCCATCTTTAAAAGGTTACATTCATAATAAACCGATTGACAAAATTTAGGAGTGCCTTTTCTTCTTATATCCGGAAGTAGTGATATGAATTTTGTGTAATTTATAGTTCAGATAAATTTCCAGTTTTTGTTTTTTTTTATTTCTTCTTATTATAATCAAATGTATATTGGTCCTGAGGTGAACGGCAATTCCGAGCATTGAACAACCCACTGCATAGCTGAATTTTATTAACACAAATATGTACAGGAAGTGACTTCAAACTATCGACAGACACAGTCCTAAGTTAAGTTTTCCTTGATCCAAACAGATCCGTGGGTGATTTCGACCACCAATCAATATACACACCATACAGTTATTTTTTATTTAATTTGTCCTAACTGGGTTCAGTGGTCCAAAACTACATTTTATTTGATCCAAATAGGTTCAATTTCAACTCCCGGCCACCAACAAAGCCACTCCAAAAAATGGTTTTCCCTGATTCGACTAGATCCAGTAGAAACTCTGACCTTCAACCATCTCACCCCAGAGTGAAATTTTATTAACTCTGTTAGGTCCAGAACTGGTTTCAAAACACCGTCAGACCCACTCCGGAATTCGATTTTCCTTGACGCGAATAGGTTCGATAACGATTCCGATAATCGACCGACGCATTTCAGAGCTGGATTTTATTGACCCAACTAGACCCAGCAGTGCGTAGGCTCTGAAAAAACCTTAACATTTTTAATGAACTTCCAGCACGGCTCTGGAAGGTCGCTTGAATAACTTGTGAAATAATAAAAAAAAGTAACACCAATGGAAACAAATGGACATTCAAATGAACTTCAGGAACAAAAGTTCTTGTTCTCTTCACAGTATTGAATGAGGTTTAAAGCATCTTTGAACCACTAAACATTCTAATTTAACTGTTGATGCATTTCAAATTGTGAAATTGTTGTCAAATTTTCCCATTTTTATAATAAAAAGAGGGGCGCCAAATCATGGTTTCGTTATTCTTATTGTATACTTATTTCGGTGTTTCCAATTCATGACCAGTAATGATGCTGGTCACGTGCTATAAAATTTTGACTATAAAATTTAGGATTAGGAGAGGAAACTTATAAGAAAATTATTTTGAGCTTTTTAGTGGAATGTTTTCACCTGTCATAAGACGAGTTTAAACAATCCCATTGAATTCCACCACTTAATTGTATCTTGACAGATACGTATTTCGACCTCAACAGTAAGGCCGTCTTCAGTGTCTCAAGTCGAGTCAAGTACGAGACACTGAAGACGGCCTTACTGTTGAGGTCGAAATACGTATCTGTCAAGATACAATTAAGTGGTGGAATTCAATGGGATTGTTTAAACTCGTCCTATGACAGGAGGAAACTTAGTTTAACACTCATTGTTATAACAGACCAAGGAATGCTCTGCATCTCCTTGAGCGCTATGCGAAAGGAATCGTTGGTTAGTTGAGAAGGTAATTCTTCTTCTTTTTCTTTCTTTTTTCTAAGCGACAATATATGTATTACGAAATTATTTTTGAAAACAAAAAGACGAAAACTGTGTTTGAAATCAATCCACGCAAAATCAATGTGTTTCGTTTAATAATCTTCTACAACACGATCGATTGCACACTGGTTAAATTCTGCTACGCGAGGTAGATTTTTTTCACTTCCGTTCTCCCGGACTATGACCAGCATTCACATGATCGTTTCCGCATTCATATAGAATAAAAATTACATACGAATTTGTCGACTAAGAATGAGGTTATGTAGTAATATTGTAGAACCTAAAGTTTTGAAAACAACTTTACGATTATTTTCAGCGGCGCAGCCAAAATTTTTGATAATATGAAGTGTGGTTTAAGTTGAAATTTGTTTCGAAATTCCGCGGAATTCCGTTAAATTTCGTTAGAAGTTAGTTTTTTCTAGCGAAATTTTTGTAATTTTACGAAACGAAACGAAATCAAGAAATCAGATTTCGCCATGCTCAAATTCCGCGAAATTCCGCGGAATTTCGTTTCGAACCACCTGAAACGAAATTTTTCGAAATACCGCATATGCTTATATTTGACTGCAATATCATTCTATTTCCATACAATAACTGAATGGCAGTGAATAAGCCTGGACTCGCCCGTTCCATTTCTGGCAGATGTCAGCATCTCCCAGCCTCAGCAAGCAACGTACAATAACAGGCAGTACACAATAGTGCCGTGGAAAATAAGAAATAAACCCACCGGAGAAAACATCCAATGTTGTCTTTTCGCATTTCCCAGCATAAGATGCTTTTATTGAGTCTGAACACATTCAGTACTTTTGTGTTTTGTATGACTAAGAAACACGTTTAAGCCCGTCTGTTGTGCCTCCCATGTTGGTCTTTTCCGGACAATAGATGTGTATATTTTCGGTTAGAAACAGATCAGCCAGAACCGTAGGATCCGAAATGGGCAACCACACGGAGCAGCAGTGCATCGAGCACGGGTACCATACCTATGGCCATTCAACGGCACAGAATGGGGATTTCATTGTTGACCCTTTTCTCTCTCTTTCTGTGGGAGCCTGTGCTTCGCCAAGGATGTCATCACCATTTCTATGTGGTTTGCCCCCTCCCGCCTTATCAATTGAAATGCAATCTTGAAAATTTACCACTGCTGAAAGGAACAGCGCGCTGCAGCGTTCTTCATCGTTTATTGTTGTCATGAGCGTGGCTGGAGTGGTGTTTCTGATTGGAAAGAGAATAAATATGAATGATCATTACTGTCAAGGATGACAATAATTGGAAAATCTCTGATTCCCATTATTTCGTATATTTTTTGCTTGTTAATGTTGTTATTAGCGTTCCACAATTTTGGAAGACTTCGACCATCATTCTTGGGCAGTCCCTTCATTGTACCGCTTGTGGTCAATGTGCTCACAGCAAACAATGCATCCCTGAATTTTGCTCCCCCTTTAGTTACATTCACTTCACGTGGTTCAGAGATCCGTTCGATGACAATTTCGTCGCATTTCGTTCAATTTTGGATTGCATGATCGTCCTTTGTTGAGACGCTTC
Source organism: Armigeres subalbatus (assembly GCF_024139115.2). Classification (NCBI taxonomy): domain Eukaryota; kingdom Metazoa; phylum Arthropoda; class Insecta; order Diptera; family Culicidae; genus Armigeres; species Armigeres subalbatus. The sequence goes on from NC_085141.1 coordinate 12,366,460, forward strand.
TTACTCGCCTTTTCTCCGTTCAACGTGTGGAAGTTGGTTGTTCGGATTTGTTCCACCACACGCGGACGATTGACGGTTTGAATGCGGATGCTGATGAAGGGTTTCTGTGCCTTCCAGTGCAGCAGCTCTGTGCACAAGCGATTTGAGCGATTTAGGAATCACTACAATGCAGTGGTGCAGTTTACAATGTTTGGATAGGGTTTGTTCTCAATGCAACATGGAAGTTAAATAAACTCAATAAAGAGCTTTTGGAGATGTATGTAGTATTTTATGATGGCCTAAATACAGAATGAAGTAGGAATCAATTTCGACTTCGACTTCGACTTCGGAATCAACAAAATCGAAAAAACAAGCATTATTTTTTTCATATTCATATTCATTAAAGTGACCAGATATATTTTGTGCCAGCGCGGGACAAAAACAATGATATCCTTGTTTCTATTCAGAAACGTGCTAAAGTCAACACTTTCACATTTGATAAACTCTCTGGGACTCGCTTGGTCTTGGATCAATCACGTAATCCCGCCCCTGGTGTGCATAAAGAGCGAGGTTTTCTTGAAATTGTTTAATTTTTTACAACAGTTCGAGTCCCTGAAGGTTTAACTCATATGTATTGGATACATGATTCATTTTGTTAACTTTCAAAGTGATCGCATTTTTCGTTTTATGCAATTAGGCAGGGGGCTCAAATTTACTTAAAATTCCTTTATCTTACTTAGGTTTTTTTATTACAAAAATCAACTACGCTGAGCTAATTCAAGTTTCATTTCTTATGAGATACAATTCGGTTTTAATTTTTACCTGCAAACTGACAGACGATTTATTATAATTATTCTATAAGCTTGAAGCAAAAAAGCTCGGATTAAAACTCATCAAACGTGCTTAGATATTAAGTGAAGTTTTTACTGAAATAATAACGACATAAGAACACGATGTAAGTTGAAATTGTTGAACTAGGGATCCTACATTTAGAGATCTTGAGCCATTCGAGCATTGAAAACTATCAAATCTGAGCCAAATGAGCATTGTTATTTTCTATATTTCTATGAATTTTGAAATGCCTTCAGTTCTTCACTTTGAAAGCATTTTTATTGTTGTAGATTGAGCGGATGCGATTTTAGTGGAATGTTTCTCAATAGCACGTTCAAACTTTCCATTTCACTTATTGTAGCTCTTTTAGTGGGTATCCAATTAAACATCGTTCTCGTATCCTTAAGGAATTACCCAAGTAACCATGAAGCTATATATGCTTGTAAAAAACACAGCCCTAAAAGTTGACTTAAAGTGGAAAAGGGCAATTATAAGACCGAATTGATGGTTCATTACTTTGGCATGTTGAAATAAAGCACTAGTAATGCATCGCTGCATTCGTACTGCTGATTTAGAGTATCTGACAGTTGATAAATAAATGCAACAACACACAGTTAAAACCGTTAAAACAGATCTAATGCAATTAGCATTTAGCATACCGATTTGTGATTAATATATGTGCAATATTGTAATGCTTGGTGTCACTTGGGTAGGATCACTAGAATATATCAAAGCGTTAATATTGCTTAAGCGCACAGGCTTGTCAAAATTCCTCAAACTCGCTTGAGTTAGGGAGGAAATTAAATTGGAAACCATCAAACACGTGTGCTGCCGCTCGGTGTTGCAGGTAAAATTTTGCGAGAGACGGAAAGAGACAAATGACACACCGTCGATGGTTGTTAGAAACCACTTTCCTTCGTCCAATAATTATTTTTCTAGCACCTTTAATAAAATCCGAAAAACCAGCGCTGTAAAGCTAGCAGCACTTATTACTTCTGACAGTTGAAATAATTCTTTTCTGACAACCGTTCTGCATGATTCTAGCATAATATCAGAAAAAATATTCATTGTCATTAAGCCACAGATCATCATTAAGCCTCCAGAGCGATGCTTTGTATGTGACAAAAATCGTGGAGGCTATTGGCGAACAAACGTTGCATGAAGAAGAAGAAGAAGCATAAAGATGATATTCGAAAAATATTGCACGGGGAAGCATACGAAGAAAATTTTGAAACTCTTTTTAAAAATTCTAGAAGCAATTTAATTAAAAACGGTTAGCAGTGCGGGGTCGGAAATGTCTTATACTGTGAATGAAGTTCAATATCAGTAAATAAATTTTTTAATCGAAATTATGTTGTTATTATACAATATAAGAAATTTCCGACCCCGTACTGCTAACCGTTTTTAATTAAATTGCTTCTAGAATTTTTAAAAAGAGTTTCAAAATTTTCTACGTATGCTTCCTCGTGCAAATTTTTTTGAATATCATCTTTTCTGCTTCTTCTTCTTCATGCAACATTAGACTGCCAATTTTGATTCAGTTTTGAGTATAAGTGAGAGTGAGTGACGCACCACAATAAAAAGAAGAACGACAAATATGCTCGTGTTTTGCGACGTACAAACTCGGGTTTTATGATGCTCATAGTTGTGAGTTTTGATGCTAATACCTATCTGCTTCTCAAAATCGCTCATTTTCCACTTGGCGAAAAGTTAATAGCAAACCTAAGTTAAGCAACACAGACGTGTTTTCTAATTTCAACGTCTCTGCTTCGAATCCAAAATATATTCTTTTAAAACGCATGCCATTAACCAATATACTATAATAAACAACATTCGATGCTCTATGAGTATAAGTCAGATAGATTGATTTTCAGCAACTTGAAAACCACTCTACGACTCAATTCAGTTGAATTCCAAGAACTATTTTTATTATGTGTATTGTGTTCTGCACTGCGAGTTTTATTTGTTACGTCATTATGAACGAATGCTTGACTTAAATGCAGGACACTACGCATTTTTAATGCTTCCAGTTAACCGGCTCAGGTACACCTCCACTGCGATAAGGGTATGCGATAACACATTTTTTCCTGACGAAAAGAAACGAAATTTGAAATGCTTTTGTTGGTTCGGAACGAAACGAAACGAAATTCAAATTTACTTCCGATACTTCGAAACGAAACGAAATCGAGGTCCATTTGATTCGAAATTTTTCGAAACGAAACGAAATTAAAAAAAAATTCCGCGGAATTTTTATTGAATAGTTTTTTTTTTGCATTATATACATAATGCAAAAAACTAATAAAAAGAAAATTAATTTTGAAAAATCGACGTCTTGAATAAAGTCTCCAGGCAAATTTCCAACCAAATTCATGAAGATTTATTGAATCTGTGAGACTTTCCAAACAGCTGTTGGTTGCAGTAGTACACACTTAATTTCTTTCACCGGGATGTCAGCAAAATGATCAATTTTTACCGAGATTCGCACAGCCGTGCCCCACAAACATGTTTTTTGCCGAGATTTCTGTCAAAACTGCTGGAAATCAGCAAATAATTTGCCGAAAATCAGCTAATAAACATCATTTTTGCCGGAATATCAGTTATTTATTTTGCTGGCGCACGGCTATACGGATTTTTACCGAGCTGCAGAAATAAAAACTAAGTGTGTAAACTCGACTTTTTCCAAATTTTTACTGAGGTCTGATGGAAATGTTAAGCAAGCATTTTTTTTGGTTATGGTGAGGGCATTTTCATCCATCTTTTTTCTCGGCCTTTGAAGATAAACGAAAATCGTGACTGCTAGACGAAAACCTTTTTCGTTTAATCACTTCACCTCTCACTCACTTTTTGTGAGAACGATTAGAAAAAATCTATGGTGCGCTGATAGCTGTGAGATGCTCTTACTCTAGCAACACCATTACGCTATCTGCATGTAGGCATTAGGTTACAAACGTCCCGGATTATGCGGGACAGTTCCGGGTTCAGCCTACTTGTCTCGCATTGCCTGGCGCCCTGGAAAACGTTCTCCATTCCATGATGAAGCTGTAAAGCCTGGAAATTCAAACCATTGGAAATAGAATGTAAAAACCCAGATTAATCCACCTAGCGGTGATGGTGCCTTTCTCGTTCGTTCAAAAGGTTCGAAAAAATCTCAAATAACACCAACATGTGGATTGGTCTTATTTTTCATATTTGTTTATATGTTGTTTATATAAATATGAAAAAATAAAAATGACAGTTGTGCGTTGCTTCCGTATCGAGTGGTGTGCCCCCGAAAACACGAGTACTTTGAAACTCGGATTCCGTCAGGAGTGATCTTAAGGATGTGCGCCCGAAAAATGAGTGACATTTTTACGCGATTTTTTTTGTATGAACTTGTATTATGACCATAACTTTTGATCCCATAGTCCGATGTGGCCAATTTCAAATAGGAAACAATGGGACAGGATTCTGCGTCGAATGCAACTTGTTGCGAGCAAATCGGTTCAGGATAAGTGCTCGAAAAATGAGTGACATTTTTTTCGCGATTTTTTCGTATGATTTTGTATTTAGGCCATAACATTTGATCCCATAGTCCGATCTGGCCAATTTCAAATAGGAAATAATGGGACAGGATTCTGCGTCGAATGCAACTTGTTGCGAGCAAATCGGTTCAGGATAAGTGCTCGAAAAATGAGTGACATTTTTTACGCGATTTTTTCGTATGATTTTGTATTTTGGCCATAACTTTTGATCCCATAGTCCGATCTGGCCAATTTCAAATAGGAAACAATGGGACAGGATTCTGCGTCGAATGCAACTTGTTGCGAGCAAATCGGTTGAGGATAAGTGCCCGAAAAATGAGTGACATTTTTGAGTAGTTTTGCACACACACACACACATACACACACATACACACACACACACACACACACACATATCCACACAGACATCTCCTCAATTCGTCGAACTGAGTCGATTGGTATATAACACTATGGGTCTCCGGGCCTTCTATAAAAAGTTTGTTTTTGGAGCGATCATATAGCCTTTACCGTATACTTAGTATACGAGAAAGGCAAAAAAGTCAAAATAATAAAATTATATACACGAGCGCTAAAAAAGCGCGTCCGAACTCAAAGGTGGTTCAGAATGCAATCTTTTAAGTGTATATGAATTAAACTCTTTGAGCTCAAATAGCAAATTATATGGAATATTTTCATCATATGGCAGTGTATTCAACAGTATTTTCATAAAATAAACTGTATATTGTGTACAACAGCTAAAGGGTTATTTTTTACCAACGGAAATATCCAAACTCATTGTCTCCGTATTGGTTATCATATATTACATACATCGTAACGTTTTATTCAATTATTTTACTTTTTATAATCGTTTTACTCCTTCTAAACATGTTTATAATATTCGTAATACTTATTACGAGACTCCCTATGAATAAATATTCTGTTGTTATAGGAATACATTTAATTTGTGATTATTAAATTACATTTATGAAATCGAATCCTACCATACAAAATAACTTGTTTTCGGCTACTTTGTCGGGCCGGTTGACACCAATAAAAATATTCAATGATTACGATACCAGAGCCACCATTTTTCAGAACCTACTTTTTTTCTAGTGATCCCATAGTAGAATTACCTTTTTTCAGAACCAGGTGAACAAAATGTTCGATCAGATGACAGCAAGCTTCGGTATCAATCGGTTGTGCTTCATTCATTGTTTTCAATAATTTACTACGTTCATAAAATTTCTTGCAATTATACTCAATAAATGTTTATCATATAATATTATATCATGTTATATTATATATCATGATATTAATTTCATTAATCTAAACAACCTGGATCAAACCAAAATCAAATTCATCTTCTTCGGATTGGTATTTCTGAACTATTTCTCTCAAGGTCGACTAATGCTTAACAAAGCAAACCCTGCCGTACAAAACATGTAAAGTAAAGAATATATGGTATGGGTTCTTTGGCACTGTAGCAAAGGGTTTGTAGTATGTAGTAAACGTAGTATGATTCACCTGTGATTTTAGCTCGTAATTTATTGATATTTTTTAATGTATTAATCTATTACAGATTAAATGTCTTCTGTTATAGCCTATTCAGAGCACGATTTTACTCACATGATGAAAAGTAGCTTGATATCAAGGATTGCTCATCGTATTTTCATTTCATATGAAATTTATCACTCTAAATGCCTCGTAAATGCTTGTAATATGAATATGCCATTATTGAGTTGAAAAACATTTGTGATCAATAAGAATCACTATATGAAAATTTTCGTTGCATTTCATCAGTGCTTAATAAAACTTAGCAAAACTCCGACCATATTACCTCGATTTAATTGATCATTTCTAACTTTCAAATACATTTCTGACATAAAAAAGACAGGAAGAAAACAAACAAATAAAAACAAATAATGTAATAATGTTTCATCATATACATATTTATTTTGCTTCATCAAATGATTTGTAACATTCATATATTTTTTTTTATGCCATATATTTTATTGTGAAATCAAATATATGGCCAACAATCAAACTCATTCGAATGGCTATATGATATTTTGTTCGCAAATCTGTTGAGAACATTATATTGTAAATATGTATTATCATTATTTTATACTCATTACATTGGTTATTATCATGCATATATTTCATTTTAGTTATAATACATATGCTATATTATTTTTATGCCATCAGGGATATTGTTTTTCAGATCAGGCCCAAGCTCCAGGGATAACGGTATTCATCAGCCGAAACACCACCTTATTTCCTCTACAATATTACTGATTTGACTGTAAATATATGAAATGGGACTGGGAGGGTGCATCAGGGCATCAATGAAGTTACAATTGGACAATGAAGTGGTAGCCAATCGGAGTCAAGGAAGGAAACTATCAGTCGTTCGCGTCTATTACTTTTATCTCCAACAGTTGTTAACCAGTTGACGCGCCCTTCTTCAAACAAACCATCCCGTGGAAAGCTTAACAAGAATTGCAAATTTCATTACTATTTTTGTTGGATCATTTTGCTGGAAGGAGATTCTTATTTTCCCGTGGGTTTAGTGTAAGTGTCTCTGCTTACAGGTCCACCACCCCCATTTTTGGCCTTTCATACAGCAATATGTTTAATTTAAAATTATATTGAAATTTGACCTTACTGTTAAGTGGAACCGCATGCAGAGCAAGACTCCAGCCAGGATGGTGGTTAACTACATACATACATACATACATAAATAAATATGAAAAATAAGACCAATCCATATATTTCTTCCAAATTTTTCCAAACCTTTTGAACGAACGAGAAAGGCACCATCACCGCTAGGTGGATTAATCTGGGTTTTTTTGTATGAATTTGTATTTTGGCCATAACTTCTGATCCCATATTCCGATCTAGCCAATTTCAAATAGGAAACAATGGGACAGGATTCTGCGTCGAATGCAACTTGTTGCGAGCAAATCGGTTAAGGATAAGTGCCCGAAAAATGAGTGACATTTTTTACGCGATTTTTTTGTATGAATTTGTATTTTGGCCATAACTCTCGATCTCATAGTCCGATCTGACCAATTTCAAATAGGAAACAATGGGACAGGATTCTGCGTTGAATGCAACTTGTTGCGAGCAAATCGGTTAAGGATAAGTGCCCGAAAAATGAGTGACATTTTTTACGCGATTTTTTTGTATGAATTTGTATTTTGGCCATAACTTCTGATCCCATATTCCGATCTAGCCAATTTCAAATAGGAAACAATGGGACAGGATTCTGCGTCGAATGCAATTTGTTGCGAGCAAATCGGTTAAGGATAAGTGTCCGAAAAATGAGTGACATTTTTTACGCGATTTTTTTGTATGAATTTGTATTTTGGCCATAACTCTCGATCCCATAGTCCGATCTGACCAATTTCAAATAGGAAACAATGAGACAGGATTCTGCGTTGAATGCAACTTGTTGCGAGCAAATCGGTTAAGGATAAGTGCCCGAAAAATGAGTGACATTTTTTACGCGATTTTTTTGTATGAATTTGTATTTTGGCCATAACTTCTGATCCCATAGTTCGATCTAGCCAATTTCAAATAGGAAACAATGGGACAGGATTCTGCGTCGAATGCAATTTGTTGCGAGCAAATCGGTTAAGGATAAGTGCCCGAAAAATGAGTGACATTTTTTGAGTAGTTTTGCGCACACACACACACACATACACACACACATACACACACACATACACACACACACACACACAGACATCACCTCAATTCGTCGAACTGAGTCGATTGGTATATAACACTATGGGTCTCCGGGCCTTCTATAAAAAGTTTGTTTTTGGAGCGATCATATAGCCTTTACCGTATACTTAGTATACGAGAAAGGCAAAAAAACTATAACAGATCTGAATAATTGTGAGTTTATAGGGAACTTGAACCTACTGAAGTTGAGGGTCTTGAGGGTCTACTGAAGTTATAAGATGAAGGTAATTTTGAGTATCCAAACAATTTTCGCAAATTTAAAAATACACAATCAGTTTTTATTTCTGCAGCTCAGCATAATAAAGAACAGACTTCCGTTCAAAATACGGTTATTTGCTGATTTCCAATAAACTATTTGTTGTGTTTTAGCAATAAAAAATAGGCATACGTGTTTGCTGAAAGCTAGGACATGATGTGATAATTCAATCGTGCCTGCCTTGTTACTATTCAGTCGGTAGCTCTGATGAGGTGGTCGCCAGTGTATCCAAATTAATTTGGTACAGAACCTTCCATACAATATGTTTCAAAAATCGATGTTTATCTTCCTCGATAGAAACTATCTAAACTCGATAGAAATATCCATTATTTATGTAAGAGAAGCGAAAGTTACAAGCACAAAAGATTTCACTTGAAAAAATATAACTGCTAGATGGAAAAAAAAATGAATATAATGCTTAAAACCAACAGTCATAGATATTTTCAGACCTTGAGAACAATGCATAAGCCTTTAGCTATTAAATGTAAACTAATTTTATGCCACTAGAACGCAGACATTTACGTTTATTGCTAAATATTAGGGAGAGTGCTAGTAATGGATCCCCTGAACAAAAACCAAAAGTTAACGCTGGAATCAACGATTTCCTGCAAATTTTCATTGGATAAAGTTGCTTCACATTTCATGGTAGTTGTTTTTGTCGTGCCAATGAAATAAGCCTCAAAATGGCGTTTGTAAGAGTTTATTTCCATAAAATTTTCACGGTAGGTAATCTATATACATAAAAATAAATGTCTGTCTGTCTGAACCTTATAGATTTCGAAACTACTGAACGGCGTTTAAATTTGTATGCAGAGGTTTTTGGGGCCGGGGAAGGTTCCTAAGATGGTTCGAGATCTCTCCCTCCTTTGGAAAGGGGGACTCCCATACAAATGAAACATCATTTTCTTCATAACTCAAGAATTATTCAGAAAATAAATCAATTTTAGGCGAAACGAGGTTCGTCGGGTCTGCTAGTGTCGAATAAACATAATGATTGAGAGCTCTTATGGATGGAACTAAAATCAACCATACCGATGATACGAATGAAAGTGGTGTAGCTTCTATGATTCGCACCGATTCCAAGGATATGTTTTCATTGTTCATGTCTAACATGGAGCCTTACACTGCTGTTGATGATATTGATAATTTAGTGCGTGATTGTCTTGAAATTCGTGATTCGGCTAAGATTAATATCAGAAAGATAATACCGAAGGGAAGAGTTTTGGAAAGCTTAGAGTATATATCATTCAAGATTTCAGTTAACAGCAAATACAAATAAAAAGCGTTAAAGCCTTGTACGTGGCCAATAGCTATAAAATTTAGAGAATTCGAGAGGCAAAGTTTTGTCTGTAAAGTTAGTGAATAATATTTATATGCAAACGTCGTGATTATTGTTTATTTTGTTCTAGATTTTGTTGTCATGATTATTATGTACAGGGTGTTCAATAAGTTCGAATACAAATATTTGATCATTGTGTTTGTAAGCCCAATGTACATATTCTGTATTAGTATTGGTGTCAGCGTTAGCGGTATATATAAGCTATCGGATGTGTGTGGTGTCGACATTCTGTCACTTGTTGTTTGTTTATTACGCGCGTTGAAAATGGATTGGGGCATCATAAATAGCCGTTTTTGAAGTTCAAAATCATTGCGGCGTACTTCAAAACTGAGGTTTTGTGGACGATTGATGCCCCCAGTGGCCCGGTGATAAGACGGAGATGAGCCCTACGTATTCCAATAGGACGAAAACCCTTTATACACGAAAACTGCGATTTTAGCCTAATATAGGGACAATTTCATCGACTTTTTGGACAAAAGATTGCGACCACCCAGCTTCCCGGATTTGAACCCTCTTAGATTTTTTGTTTGGTCTTTTATTATGTTAAAGCTGTACGAATACAAGGTCAGTAACTTGGACCAATTCAAGACGTAATTCTCAAAATCTGAAACGAAATGCCCATGCAGAACGTGCGTGCCGCTTGCGATGGGTTTTAGAAGCGTTTGAAGCTCGTGAAGAAGTACAAAATAGAGGCCATTCCAAAAGAAATGTTACAAACGTTCCTTATAAACAATACTTCCAATGAAATGCAACCGGATAAAGAAATAATTTAATCTCAATTTTTAAACATTTTTTGAAAGTGTATTCGAACTTATTGAACACCCTGTAATTCGTGTTATTTATATGATAAATAGTAATTGATTTTTGCCATTCTCGTATACTAAGTATACGGTAAAGGCTATATGATCGCTCCAAAAACAAACTTTTTATAGAAGGCCCGGAGACCCATAGTGTTATATACCAATCGACTCAGTTCGACGAATTGAGGTGATGTCTGTGTGTGTGTGTGTGTGTGTGTGTGTGTGTGTGTGTGTGTGTGTGTGTGTGTGTGTGTGTGTGTGTGTGTGTGTGTGTGTGTGTGTGTGTGTGTGTGTGTGTGTGTGTGTGTGTGTGTGTATGTGTGTGTGTGTGCGCAAAACTACTCAACAAAATGTCACTCATTTTTCGGGCACTTATCCTCAACCGATTTGCTCGCAACAAGTTGCATTCGTCGCAGAATCCTGTCCCATTGATTCCTATTTGAAATTGGCCAGATCGAACAATGGGATCGAAAGTTATGGCCAAAATACAAAATCATACGAAAAAATCGTGTAAAAAATGTCACTCATTTTTCGGGCACTTATCCTTATCCGATTTGCTCGCAACAGATTGCATTCGACGCAGAATCCTGTCCCATTGTTTCCTATTTGAAATTGGCCAGATCGAACTATGGGATCGAAAGTTATGGCCAAAATACGAAATCCTACGAAAAATCGCGTAAAAATGTCACTCATTTTTCGGGCACTTATCCTCAACCGATTTGCTCGCCTCAAGTTGCATTCGACGCAGAATCATGTCCCACTGTCTCCTTTTTAAATTGGCCAGATCGAACTATGGGATCGAAAGTTATGGCCAAAATACAAAATCCTACGAAAAAATCGCGTAAAAATGTCACTCATTTTCGGGCACTTTTCCTCAACTGATTTGCTCGCAACAAGTTGCATTCGACGCAGAATCCTGTCCCATTGTTTCCTATTTGAAATTGGCCAGATCGAACTATGGGATCGAGAGTTATGGCCAAAATACAAATTCATACGAAAAAATCGCGTAAAAAATGTCACTCATTTTTCGGACACTTGTCCTCAACCGATTTGCTCGCAACAAGTTGCATTCGTCGCAGAATCCTGTCCCATTGTTTCCTGTTTGAAATTGGCCAGATCGAACAATGGGATCGAAAGTTATGGCCAAAATACAAAATCATACGAAAAAATCGTGTAAAAAATGTCACTCATTTTTCGGGCACTTATCCTTAACCGATTTGCTCGCAACAAATTGCATTCGACGCAGAATCCTGTCCCATTGTTTCCTATTTGAAATTGGCCAGATCGAACTATGGGATCGAAAGTTATGGCCAAAATACGAAATCCTACGAAAAAATCGCGTAAAAAATGTCACTCATTTTTCGGGCACTTATCCTCAACCGATTTGCTCGCCTCAAGTTGCATTCGACGCAGAATCATGTCCCACTGTCTCCTTTTTTAAATTGGCCAGATCGAACTATGGGATCGAAAGTTATGGCCAAAATACAAAATCCTACGAAAAAATCGCGTAAAAAATGTCACTCATTTTTCGGGCACTTTTTCCTCAACCGATTTGCTCGCAACAAGTTGCATTCGACGCAGAATCCTGTCCCATTGTTTCCTATTTGAAATTGGCCAGATCGAACTATGGGATCGAGAGTTATGGCCAAAATACAAATTCATACGAAAAAATCGCCTTAAAAAATGTCACTCATTTTTCGGACACTTGTCCTCAACCGATTTGCTCGCAACAAGTTGCATTCGACGCAGAATCCTGTCCCATTGTTTCCTATTTGAAATTGGCCAGATCGAACTATGGGATCGAAAGTTATGGCCAAAATACAAAATCATACGAAAAAATCGCGTAAAAAATGTCACTCATTTTTCGGGCACTTATCCTCAACCGATTTGCTCGCCTCAAGTTGCATTCGACGCAGAATCCTGTCCCACTGTCTCCTTTTTAAATTGGCCAGATCGAACTATGGGATCGAAAGTTATGGCCAAAATACAAAATCCTACGAAAAAATCGCGTAAAAAATGTCACTCATTTTTCGGGCACTTATCCTCAACCGATTTGCTCGCATTAAATTGCATTCGACGCAGAATGTCTCATATTTTCTTATTGAAAATTGGCCAGATCGGACTATGGGCTTAGAAGTTATGGTAAAATTACTATTTATTGTGAAAAAGAGTTCAAAAAATCTAGCTCATTTTTTTTAGCACTTAGACTTCATCTATTCCCCCCCAAGCAACACAAGTTCAACAAATCTGGTTGCAGTAACCATATAGTGACTGAATCCGGTCATATATAAGTTACTGTGATTGATGTGCAATATGTGTGCTTCTCAGGTCGCTCGCAACAGATTGCACTCGACGCAGAATCTTGTCCCATTGTTTCCTATAGAAACTTGACCGGATCGTACAATTGGGTCAAAAGTTATGGCGAAAATACTAATTTTAAAACTACAAAATAAAATGCCATTTTTTGCTCTTATGCTCATCCGATTTGTTTGGAACAAATTGCGTTTGGCGAGAATTTTTTTTATGCATATAAAAAAAATATGAAAAATAAGACCAATCCACATATTGGTGTTATTTGAGATTTTTCCAAACCTTTTGAACGAAAGAGAAAGGCACCATCACCGCTAGGTGGATTAATCTGGGTTTTATTGTTAGCGTACACTCAGAAAACTGTATTATATTTGTTACTCTTCGTTCGTTGTTCTACCGCTTTAAATGTTGTATTAGGTTAATACCACCATCATTAGGGCTCTATGTAGCCTGTTGATGAAATAAATAAATAAATTATAACAAATCGATGAAAGGCCCGGTAAATTTTCGTATTTTTGTCGTTTGAAATTGCTCCGCATTTTCAACCCATCGGGGCAAATTGAAATGCGTGGTGCGGGGCAAGTTGAAACAACGGTTCAAAACGTCACCCTCGCAATTTAAAATGATTTTTTTTTCCAGAAGTCACATTGGTCCGTAAATACATTCGAATAATATAAATTTATAAAAAGGTCCAAGCTTCTGAAAACAAATTTAATAAATTTTCGTCCACCCCGTCATGAATGCAACCCACCTGCAATTTCCACTCAAGAATAGAATTAAAAGGGGTCATGTTCAAACTGCATGGTCTTGTTTTGAGATTCTTAATCTACTTTTCCTCATAGTGAGCACTGGCTTTCAAAAAAATAAAACAGAGCATGTCACCATTTTGTTAACTCCACCTTTCACTTCCCTAGTCCCCTATTTCTTCAATCGAGGGGTTTGTGAGAGATATGCTGGTTAATTAATGTGAATTTACGAAGAAGCCACAAACGAATTGATCAAGCGCACAATTCAAGCGAACCAAATAATTAATCATCTTGAAAAGAAATCCGAGTAAATATCAAGATGGACAATACAAGAAGGATTTGATTTTCAAAATTCTAGAACAAAGCCTACTATTTTATCACTTTTCCTTAACAGGAGACAATTTTGGGCTAACGTCTGAAAATATTCAAAATCATCAGAAGTTTACATCAACATTTACATGGGACTCTTATGAGTGCCCTGGCAGTACAGTCACCATACCAACCTTGTGCATCTTGAGTTTCACTGAGTACTATATTTTGTTTTTGATACGGCAAAATTGGCTAATGTCTGTATTAGAATCCTCCGGGATTTTTAAACGTGGAGATTTAAAAATGAAAATGTCACCAAAAACTCATTGTTTCCGGATTTTTACGAATCCACGCAGGTTTCTCCAGAATCCATCCAGAGCCTTATAAATCTATCCACATGCACCCGGATTCCCAAAACCCACAAAGACTCTCAGGAGATTCAATCGTATTTCTAAAAAGCGGATTGTAGTTTTATTAAAACAACCGAATTCACAAAAATTTACCAGAGCCCAAAAAATCCCACAAATTCATAGAAATTTTTAAAAAATTGATTAGTCGAATTCTCATGCATCATTCCTCCCGAAAGTACACAAGGACGACTTTTAATCGAATTTCCATGAATACCATTTTGTTTAATTTACGAATTCACCAGAATGTCCATGACCCGCAATCACTGAATTAAAATAATTCCAAAAAAGTAAAGCACCTGCATAAACAAATCATGCCATATCGTAACCGCAGGACGACTACAACTGAATGAAAATTTTCCACCCTACCAGAAGCAACCAAGTCAAATACGAAGTCATTCGTCAATCGTTTGCCTACATGCGTCGGATAATAAAATAATAAATAATAATAAATCAATAAAAATAAATAATAATAAAATCAAGGTATTATCCGATTTGGGCGAAAACAAAATAAAAATGATAGTTAATTACTGATGAAAAAGCATTATAGTTTGCAAATTTAACACTTACGCTCTTCAAAGTTAATCACACAAACGTGCGATTTTTTTAAACAATTAACGCCCTGGTTAAAAAATAACCAATATTTCTATCAGCTGATCCATTGTTTTTTGAACCTCACTTCTGCACGGCATTAGTGGCATGCATGGTGTTTACAAACGATCGCACCACGTGTAAGCAACGAATGCCCGAACAGGTAGGGCCACCCAACATTTTGAAGCAAACATCGCGATGAAAATTGCTGTTCGATTATTTTTCTTAACTATTTTAAATTGAAAATTACGGGTAAACTACAAATCATACAATGTTCCACCAAAGGACATTTTGGAAGCAAAGAAGCATAAGAATGTTTTGTAGAAGAAATTTTTTCATAATATCGAATGTATTGATGAAAAAATCACTAAATTATAAGAAAAAAGCACGTTATTTTTGACACTTTTTCGAAAATTTGCATAATTACTGTACTTAAAACATAAGGTCAACGAAGCTGAAAAAGCTTAGACTTTAAGCTTTCGTTCTGTGTGCTGACTGAGATTATACGATCAATGGTTAATGAGATAGAGGTAGGTAAAGTTGACCAAAAATTAAAACATAGAATTTTGAATAACTCACTTAGCAGTGATTTCCGACCCTATGTTCCATGGACACTTTTTCATGTTTTGGGGTCCCCAAGCTGCCCCCAAAATATGCACACTCAGGAAACAAACACCCTGTATAGCGCAGTGTTTCAACTTGCCCCGATACGTGGGGAAGTTGAAACGATGCATATAAAAATATAATTTTAGTATGCTAACTATTTATAAGAAAGTTTGGTAGGGTTGCTAATTTTTTATGTATAATCTTTGCCCCGAACTAGCAAATGCCGCAAACGAAATCAAAATTTATCAAAAAATGATTTTTGTATAGCACTACAAAGTTCAACTTTGAAAAAACCGTTTCAACTTGCCCCGATGTACCTTATGAAATTTTAAATAGAGTTTGAATGGCTTTATTCAGCGGCGCAGCCAATTTATTTTGAAATTCCTCGAAATTCCGTTCAATTTCGTTAAAAGCATGATTTTTCCGTCGAAACTTTTGAAATTAATCGATACGAAACGAAATCAGAAAATCAGATTTCGCCATACTAAAATTCCGCGAAATTCCGCGGAATTTCGTTTCGAATGCCCTAAAACGAAATTTTTCGAAATACCGCATATGCTTACCTCCACTAAACGAATAAACAATTTTTCCGAACAGAATAGCTGAACAACCAGCCACGGAGAGCATTAATTTTGATTTCAAACTGAAGCATAACATGATAAGGTGACTTGCACAATTTAACAAAGCATGTAATATGTAGAACATTGATCCACTTTGTTGCAATGGTAGTACTACTTAAATTAACTTACGGAGATTTCCCCCGCTTGCGATGTCAAACACAATGCTCTGTGTATCGTCATCTCGGCATCCATTCCAGAACAATAAAAGAAAAACTTTCCAAAGCGTCTTCTGCTAGTTGTTTAAGAAATAATCACATAGTGTGAAACGTCACCTTGGGGTAAAACTACACCAAGCTCTCTTGCAACCCCCTCACGAAACGAAACTATAATCGTTTCGTATAATTAGTCCAACATGAAATGCTCATTTTATACCGCCCCGACATTTATGCTCACTATTTTACACGGCTTTAGAGTCCCGTGTTCGTGTCGTTTGTTGTTGGTAACCGTCCTTTTCGTAGTCTACCTCACAATACATAAACGAAGGTGACTTCCCACCGCTCTGTCGCCGAGGTGGTAGCCATACGAAAAGTAAGATGATCTTTCCCTGGGCTAGGGGGTGGTTTGGCGGTAGGATCAGTGAAACGATAAGAAGCCTGTCCTTACTGCTTCATGATTGCGTGGAGGCAAAAGGTGCTACTTATGGTGCCATTGTTGGTTGACGTGCAACTGTTGGTGTGTGTTGTGTGTTTTGTTTTGTGCACATGATGTTTCCCACTTTCCTTTCAGTCATCGGTCGTGCACAAAGCAGGCTGTGCTGGAAAATCTTTTACGTTCGTCATTCGGTGCAGGAACCGACAAGGTGGGCAGGAGAAATGCAGAGGTCGGTATCTTGGATGTTCTTGGACTTCATCGCCTACTATTGCCTTGAAAGTGGTGTGCAACCTGCTTTGGGTTCATGGCAATAATACCACAGTCAAACTGGAAGTGCTTGCACATGAAACACCTCTTGCGTTCTTGAGTTGGTCTTACTTTTCATTATAGTATTGCAAATTATCCACAATTCTTTTTAATGTTCGTCACACTACATGCTTCAGATTGGTTCACGCGATGAAATTTCGGTGGAAGAATGGAAAGCATAATACAGTCGTTTACTGAACCAATTTTATGGAGTCGAAAGTTGAACATTATTTATGATCATCAAATTGGCATTGCGTTCTACGTACTATCACCATAGATTCTAACAAGTTAACAAACATGTAAGTTTACGGTTCCAGTACTTCATCTCATAGCTCCTATATTCTTCAAATCGAAAACAAATTAAAAGCAATATGGTTTAGTTTAGTCGTTACACGAAACGTCAGCATGATGTTTTATTGCAGGTACCGGAGCGAACAGACGGAAGTTCCTTCCGGAAGTTCCTCCGGAAGTTCCTCCGGGATTTCCTCCGGGATTTCCTCCGGGAATACCTCCGGAAGTTCCTCCGGGAATTCCTCCGGAAGTTCCTCCGGGAATTCCTCCGGAAGTTCCTCCGGGAATTCCTCCGGAAGTTCCTCCGGGAATTCCTCCGGAAGTTCCTCCGGGAATTCCTCCGGAAGTTCCTCCGGAATTCCTCCAGAAGTTCCTCCGGGAATTCCTCCGGAAGTTCCTCCGGGAATTCCTCCGGAAGTTCCTCCGGGAATTCCTCCGGAAGTTCCTCCGGGAATTCCTCCGGAAGTTCCTCCGGAATTCCTCCGGAAGTTCCTCCGGGAATTCCTCCGGAAGTTCCTCCGGAATTCCTCCGGAAGTTCCTCCGGGAATTCCTCCGGAAGTTCCTCCGGAATTCCTCCGGAAGTTCCTCCGGGAATTCCTCCGGAAGTTCCTCCGGAATTCCTCCGGAAGTTCCTCCGGGAATTCCTCCGGAAGTTCCTCCGGAATTCCTCGGAAGTTCCTCCGGAATTCCTCCGGAAGTTCCTCCGGAATTCCTCCGGAAGTTCCTCCGGGAATTCCTCCGGAAGTTCCTCCGGAAGTTCCTCCGGAAGTTCCTCCGGGAATTCCTTCGGAAGTTTCTCCGGGAATTCCTCCGGAAGTTCCTCCGGAAGTTCCTCCGGGAATTCCTCCGAGAATGCCTCAGGAAGTTCCTCCGGAAGTTCTTCCGAGAATTCCTCCGGAAGCTCCTCCGGATTTCTCCCCTACCTTCTAAAACTCTTCCGAAATTTCCTGCATGGACTCTCCAAAATCTTCTCCGGACATTACTTCAAAAGTTTTTTTCCAGAAATCCTTTTTAAATTCCCTATGAATTTACCTTAAAAGCATCCCCGGGAGATCATTTTGGAATTACCACAGCAATTCATTAGGCAAATTCGATAAAAATTTCTTCAAGTACTGCTCGGTGATCATTTTTCGCGAGGAAGAATGTGCGAAGAAATTTATGTAAGACTATCTGACAGAGAAATTGCTCGAAAATTTTTTGAAGTTATTCTGTTACGGGAGATTCTCGACGACAATTTAGCGGACACTGGATCCACTCACACGGACACTGTCATGGTACCGAGAACAATCTGCAATACGACGGTCCGACTTGCTGGAAGACCACGAATTATATGTGTTCGATAACACCAGGAAGCAGGGACAGAAAAGTGTTTCTGTGCTCACTTTATAATCACCACGGTACACAACGAGGACGAGACAGTCAGGTAAGTCTTATTTCTTCCTTTTATTTTCAGGAGCACCACTTCGAGGATTCACAGATAAGTTTATTGATTTTACTTTTCTAACTCCAAATTCACTTAAACTTTATTCTTACTTAGCACTACAATTTCTTTTATTTTCTTTAACTATATTACAATTATTTTCAAATTTTCTTCTTCACCACTGCTCTAATACTCTTCAGTTTGTTGTTGTCTGCTACTTCGCTGAGGACGATGATGGCAGGCGTCGCCTGGTAGATGCAGAAAGAGATCCGAGAACGTTCATCCGTCGGCTTTTATCCATGGTTTCTCCATATTGGTTTGGTTGCCGGAAGATTCAAATCGCAATTTCCCAAAGGGCACCGTGATGAATTCTCGCTTAACTTTTCAAAAGGACCTAAGTAACATTTTTTTCAGTGTAATCAAAAGCTTTATTATTGGTCTATGGATTGCAATATTAAAATTAATTCATGAAAAAAATGTTACTTAGGTCCTTTTGAAAAGTTAAGCGAGAATTCTCTCAAATAGCTGCTGCAGGCGGTCGCCAAACGTCGATATCACATACAGATGGCGCAGTACTCCTATTCGTATACATTTCAGTTTTCCATGTATGCGAACAATATGTTTTTAGGATTGTGGTAGAAACTCGATAGAGAAACGCGCACTTTAGTGGATGATGGCTTCTATTTAATTGATATGGGTTTTGTTTTCTTGTTGTCTATTCCTTGTGGGTTTAGGGTTTTCTATTTATGATTATTCGTGTAGAGATTAGTGTCTGTTTGTGTGTGTTTAATTACAAGCTCCAAGGTAAGAAAAAAGGTAGGTAATATTTCGATTTTAAGGACGGCTACGCAGTCTTGAATTATTGAAACAAGATGTTTATTTATCCGACGTTTCGACACCATCACCATCCCCGTGTCGAAACGTCGGATAAATAAACATCTTGTTTCAATAATTCAAGACTGCGTAGCCGTCCTTAAAATCGAAATAAAAATATACAGTCGATTTCTCAATAGTGGTAGGTAATATTTATAATCGAATTCAACTGTTGCTTTAATTTGTATAAACTCATTTTATGTTTTCAGGATCACAACAAATTCTCAATGAAATTCTCGAAGGAATCCCTGAAGAATCTGTGGATAAATAATTAATTAGTACAACACTTAATTTTTTTACGGGGTTTTTGTCGAGATTTCTGTCAAAATTGCTGAAACGACAAACGTTATTATAACGCTGAAATATCAGTTTTCTATTTTGCTGGCGCACGGCTGTGCGGATTTTGCCGAGCTTTGTTGGAAGAGTATCTGAAAAATAGGAGCAATACTTAAATAAAGAAATTTAAAAGAAGAATGAGGATTAGAAAAAAAAAATTTATTTTGAATTGTAAATAAAGTTTGGAAATAATTTCAGTTTGAAATACCAAAGAAGGGAATTCTCTCGGAAGCATGACGCATAAATTGTGGTGTTCGTTATTTGGAGAATAACGACTAGAAGAAGAAGGTGATTTGTAGAATATGTGGTCGAGGTTCTGCCAATGATGAATGATGACAAACAAATCTTTGAAAATGTTGGTTGCTTGATGAATAATTCCATTTACTTCTATAACAAGATTTTCAAAACATTCAGCATGATTGATTATTAAAAACTGCAAAACCCAACCCTATTTGATTACGAGTGTAAAATTAAAATCGTTGCCATTGTTGGGACAAGGTAATCCCATTGCTCGGTGATTCTTTCCATTATTCCGTCCAATCTGTGATGTCTTCAAGCTGTTTCTAAAGAAACCCCTTTTTCGTACGCCATGCCAGGAGAGGTACGCTCGTTGATAACACAGCTTATAATCCTGACGGCGATATGGCTGCTCCACAGAAACATTGTTATTGAGACCGGTAACTGTTCTCTGCTTGAACACGAACGAGAAGCGTTCTGTGCAACAGCGGAGACCCGAGAAAACCTTTCTCCCATATGTGGGTTTGTGTATGTTGTTATTAACTTTAAATTTTCCGGCAACAATTTACTGCGGGAAAATTGCTTAATAAATTACAATTCCTTGTCTCGTTTGGCTTTGCCGTGTGACCGCCGGTCGCATGGCGTGCTAGGAAAATCTCCGCAGTTGTGGCCAATGAAAAAACCTCGTGGCCTCCAGCCAGCGAAAGTCGGTTTTTCTATGAGGCTCATCACGGACCAAAGGTATCTTCTCAATTGGTTTAATTTTGTTGGACTTTTTTTCTTCTTTCTTGTCGGAAGAACAAACGTAATTGCATGGCCTCGCTGTGTGTCTTCATCTTCGATGTTGGTTTGTTAATGGTTATTTCTTGTTTCGCCGTTTCCACCTCAATAGTACAATAGTGCAGCCATCGGTCTTTGGTTTGGTTTGGTCTCTGCCGGTATCCACCAGAAGAATTGCACTAGTTTTTATTCTTAATGAGAAATAATTTGCCGTTTGTTCACGGGGATTTTCTTCCCGGAGAGGTTAATTCATTTTGGACATTATTGGATTATCCATGGAAAAATAAGCACCGCAGATCTTTCCGACTGTGTGTAGAAGAAAAGGAATCTCTTCTAATATTTATGATGGTACCATCTGCCGGAAGGGGAATAGAATCGCGAAAATTTCCTCGTTTCGTCGCAGATATCGATAGCTATGATTCGCTCCCAATTATACTGAACAGAATATTAAAAATTCGAAAGTATTTTACGAATGCTTTTCATCAATATCCAACAGCTCTTTTCTCTCTGATCTATTCGGCGTACTAACAAAAAAGCGAAACCCAGTTGCCAATCACTTGAAAAAGCTACATTGATAAGAAATAAAATTAATATTAATTTATTCCACCCTGGGGGTATTTTCCAGAGCATTTTCAGAACCCAGTTTCGTTTCCTTAAACTGCAGCATGAAGACGACAGAAAGAACGAAATCATCACGAAGGATAATGAAGATTGCAGCTTTATACCAACTTTTCCCTCCCCTTCAGTTGAATATATGCCCAAATTAATCCACCGCCAAGACACTATTATTTAGGACACAGCCCGAATTTACCGAGCTCGTTCGTTATGGAAAAGTTGCAAATTTTCGCTTGATTGAAGTTATTTTTCTCCGGCTCCAACTGCAGCGCTTAACCAACCCACTCAATGGCTTTGGCTGAGTTGAATAATTTTGTGAATATTCCCCGCGGGCTGAAATGCATCGGGCGTTGAGTATACCGACGAAGACACGAGGCTGCGGTTGAGGTGGAACGGAGCGAACATTTTCATAGATTCCGAGATGTGCTCGATCCTGTTCCTTCTTCCGGGACGTTCTTCACTTGGAGCGTTTCCTCGCCCGGGAAGCGCTCGTCAGAACAAATCCATTAAAACTCGAGTGGCGGCTGCCGGATCCGGAGTTGGATTGTTAGATTCCTCTTGGCGGTCGGTGGCCACTGTAGGAAGGAAGAAAGATAACCGGCTGGTGGTTTGTATGCGGAGGAGTTTCTGTTTCGGAAACGATTTCTTCAATTTACTGGGCGGGGAAATCTGCAAGTGAAATTATTACAAATTGATGTTACCAACTTGCTTACCGATTGTAGCTGGATTCGAATTGTTTTGAAATATTGCCACGGGGAATTCAGATTGAAGAGCCATCAGATATGCATGAACGTTTGGTGAACAGGATGAAGAGTGAAGGTTCGCTTGGAAGTCTTCGATTATGCAATACTTAATTTCAAATGAATCATTCAAATGATTGCTGTGTGATTTGACGATGAGGGTGATCAAATGCAAGAAAATTATAAGAAATGGTGAACAAAATCACTTCGCATAAACAATTTAAGATTAGCTATTGAACAAAATAGGATAAAAGTAATGAATAAATAACTGGAAGAAATAAGCATTGAGAAATCTACAAAATTTCCACTAATAAAAAAAGGAGTTACTGATTATAAGGCAAATAATGATAGGAATATGCACCTAAAAAAAAGTTGACGGCGGTAGCGTGAATCGGTCTGGTTATTTTTTTTTATTTCGTTTGGTTCAGAGCTTTTAGATTTTATTCATTACAGTCAAACCTCCATGAGTCGATGCTCTATGACTCGATATCGACTCATGGAAGCAAATTATCCCATATTAAAAAATATTTTCTGGGTTACTGTGATGGTCCCTTAAAACAGATTTCCAAAGATTTCCTATTCCACATGTCGATATTTCCATGAGTCGATGGTCCCTTCAATATCGACTCATGGAGGTTTGACTGTATAAAGTATACAAGTGAGAAACAAAAGTGAAAAGTGATGAGTAAGAAGTTATAGGTGATGAGAAGTGAAAAACGACAAGTGAGAAGTTGGAATCGAGAAATTCACCAAAAAGCAGCAATTTTATAATCCATTAACGATTGTCAACTGGGATTTGGGATATGGGGAGGGAGAAGAAAGAATGAGAATTTAAAAGTGAGAAGCGATAAGCATGCAGTATGAAGTGCGAAATAAGTTGCGATCAGTGAAAACTTATTTAGTAGTGAAGTCAGTAGTGAAATATGGGAAGTAATAAGCGAGATACTTTGAGTGAGAAATGATAAGAAACGAGACGTGAGAGGTTTAAGGGAAGCAAGGAGTCAAATTGAATAAAAGAGAAACGAAACACGAGAAAGCAGTGAAGTGCGAATAGTGTGGAGACTTCTCAGAATGGAGTTTTTTTTTCAACATAGATTTTTGATCATCCAAGGAATCCCTGGTGCTCTGCGTTACGAGAGATTAATCAAAATTTATTAATTATGGTACATGCCCTTTTAAAAGTGTATGTACCGTCGTGCGGGGCTTCTTTTGAAAAATCGGGGGCTACTTTGGACATTTTGAAACAAGAACTATAACGTAAACTACTATCAAATTGCCATTATCACCATTCGGGTGTCTTGTTGAAAGTTGGATGGCAACTTTCTGTTTCAAATTTGGTATTTTTTTCGTTTAGTTTTTTTAGAAAATCAAAAATCCAAAGTAGCCCCCGGAGTCAAAAGAAGCCCCGCACGACGGTAAGTAAAAGAATAAGTCGACGGCAGAGATTCTCGGTCATCCAAGAAATCCTTGGGATAAGAATTTAAGATCTTCACGCGTAGCTAAAGATCAATCATACTGTTTTATTTATGGTACATGCCTTTTTGATTCCAGAAGTTAGGCCTTGAGATTGAGATCTACGCGCGTAACCAAAGATCAATCGGACTGTTTCAAACATGATACATACCCTTTTGGATATTTAGAATAGAATGTGTCAACGACAGAGGTTCTCAGTAACCCAACAAATCTCAGGAGTTAGAATTTAAGATCGACACGCGTAATTAAATATTATTCGTACTGTGTTAAATACGCCACATGCCCTTTTGGATGTGTAGAATAGAATAAGTCAGCGGCAAAAGTTTCCAATCGTCCAAAAAATACCTGGAGTTAGGCCTTAAGATCAACATGCGTAACTAAAGATCAGCCAAAAAGAAAAGAATGGGCTAACGTAAGAGATTTTGATCATCCATCCAACACATAAAACATTAAAAATTATTATTTTGCCAATACTTCATCGTAGTCCACTTTGGGACATTTCGTTGATTGACATTTAGTCGAATGACATTTGGTCAAATGACATTTCGTCGAAAGGATGTTTAGTCGAAGGGACATTTGGTCGAATAGAAATGGTTTCCTTATTCTTTTCATGGATACTCTTTCTTTCATTCATTATTTATGCAATAATTAGCTCAGTATAAAATTCACTCCCAACCATATTGTGTTGGTTGGCCGAAAACGTTATTTCAACCAAATGGTAATATAACCTAATGTCTGTTCGACGTAATGTCTTTCCGATCATTGAAGTGTCATTTGACGAAACATATTTACCGTTCTTCTATTATGTATTCTTTTTATGAACCCATCAGTCTTCTATTATTATCCAGAGCAATGATTATTTAACTTTCGGAAAAACCTATCTTAATAAACCATGCTGAGGGTGGCTGGGTTCGATTCCCGGTGCCGGTCTAGGCAATTTTCGGATTGGAAATTGTCTCGACTTCCCTGGGCATAAAAGTATCATCGTGCTAGCCTCATGATATACGAATGCAAAAATGGTAACCTGGCTTAGAAACCTCGCAGTTAATAACTGTGGAAGTGCTTAATGAACACTAAGCTGCGAGGCGGCTCTGTCCCGGTGTGGGGATGTAATGCCAATAAGAAGAAGAAGAAGAAGAAGAAACACCGCAATAAAAAGTTTAGTTTTCAATTATTATTGACTTAAATTTCTTCCTTTCAAATATCCATTCGAGAGAACGTCATTCGATTGAATATAGTAACAATCGCAATGCTTCGAAGATTTATGCAAGTTTTATAGACGTTTTATTACGGCATGTAGAAATGCTTAAAGTTAATAAGAATACTTATTTTCAGAAAACACTGCAAGAAGATGATGGAAAAGTTTTGAAAAACCAGAATACTACACACATCGGTAAAGATTCCTTTCTCATTTATTGTAGTCCAATAATCCGCCACTGTTCATTATTCACAAATTTTCAATAATGAATAATGAACTCGAATTCCTCATGAAGCTTTTTGTGAAAATTTTTATTATCTAATTTCCAAACAGTGTGTCTATAAAATGACTATACATACACACTTACACACGAATATACACACATACAGAAATTAGCTCAATTCAAAGTGTTGCAATATATTATAGGTTAATTTTTATTGTGATCCTATAGCATTTACATAAGAATAGTGTACAAGTAGAGCAAAAAGTGGGACATTTGAAATCTATATAACTCACGTGTAATTTCGTGTAAACATAAGCTTCAACCGCGAGATAAGAGTAGATATACAGCAGTTTCAGTTGCGCCATTTTGCGCCGGAACAAGTTATACGATTCTGAAACACCCCTAGAAAAAACACATTTTCTCAAATAACTTTTCAATTTTAAGAGATAGAGCTTCGCAATGTTTTACAGAAACGTGTATTTTTGTGTAAATTTTTAGAAGGTGGTAAAGATGTCTGAAACATAGAAAAAAAGCTATGCTCAAAAAACTGACTTCAGCAACCTTCCACAGAAAATGTCATGTTTCGCACTATATAAGCCATAGGTATGGGGTCTCTTTGGCAAAGTGGCTCAAAATACCATCCGCTGCAACCTTCCTGTAGCCACTAGGCGCATATCTGGTTTCGATGGTTAAGCAAAATTTTTATCTCACTTTTAGGTGGATTAATCATTTTACAGATTTTCTCAAAAAAAGCCCTTTTAATATCTAACGTCTTCTCCACACAAACTACAGCGAAAAATTCAACAGAAACGATGTTATTAAAAAAGCCCACGAAATCGGCAAGAAGCAACACTGTGCACCGTGAAGAAATTTCTTGTGAGTGAACCAACCAAAGTCCAACCGGCGAATGATCAAGTCGAGTTCATCAATTCCGGTTCGCCCAAGCTAAGCGATGAGCCAAAAGCCAAGAAGCCTTCCAGTGATGATGAGGGCGATGAGTCAACAATCGATAATAATGCTTCTAATGAGGCAAAAGTGCATTCTCCAATACCGATCGAAAGCAGCCAGGAGTATGCTACTGTAGAGGAAGAGCGAGCCAAATGTGTCGATGGGCATAACAACGGCCGACTCTTACTCGATGAAAAATCATTCATTAAAGAGAGAGCTGCTTCAAGGTGCAAGACTATTCCATTCCCTGAGTTCGAAGACGACAATATACCAAGCCACTATTCCAGTCAATCGAACTGTGTCAACCGAAGCTTATTCGGTTCCATACTATTGTGAAGTGCCACCCAGAACCAACTCGATGGAGAATCCGAAACTAAACTCATCGTCAACCCATTCACAAGAGAAGATGTCCCTGAAAGCCTTTCCGCAATTCATCCAGTTGCCGAAATCAGCCAAAATCCTTCCAGTAAATGGGGAAAGAAAATATGTAAGGTACACTGGGGGAAGTGGAAAAGGAAAAACCGATAGTGTATGTTTGAATTAGTATAAAACCAGTTTAAATAATCTAAATGCATTCAATCAAAATGGGCTATCAAAAACAGTCAATTTTGTACCAACTATGCGGTAATTCATACACTTGTAGTAGCTTGAAATTTATGGAAAAAGATTTAAAAATTAGGAGTTGTTTTTCCACTTAACCCAGTGGGATGGGGTAAGTGGAAAATCCATGTTACCTTGACCTTCAATTGTGATGAGTAGTTACATATAACTAAAAACAAAACGGTAATTGCTCTGAGCATCTTTTGTCGAATAATTTCATTGGCTTAACGGAATAGTTCCCCGAAGAGTTCTCGTAATAGCTAGTGGAGGGCTAGTTTTGCCTTATCGAACATTAAGTGTACGTAAATCCTATAGGTTCGCCCAAAAATATTTTTCATAGGAAAAATGGGGGTTACAGTGTTATAAACTAATACACTTAGTTAAATGAATTGATGTGATGTCTGTGTGTGCGTATTTGTATTTATGTGTGTGCGAAAAACACGTACAAAATTATCTCCTATTTTTAAGCACTTGTCCTTAACCAATTTGTTCGCACAAAAAATTACATTCAACGGCAAAACTTGCTATACATATAAATTAATGTGATATATAGAATATATTCACCTCCCGGTGCTATTTTTTCCTTTTTCATACATTTTTTTCATATGTAAAACATGTATAAGGCATTTATACCGATAGGTGGATTAATCAGGCTTTTTCTTATGTACATTAGTCCAATCACCGCTGAAATCACAATGATAACAAAAAAGAGCATATTAAGATTCATAGCCATCAAAATAAACCCCGGAGGGAAGGAAAAAGTTGCGTGATCAGAACATTTTCCACTTCCCCCTCAGTGTTTGATACCAGGGCTAAGTGTAAAATCTTTAAATTATCTGCTTTCATGGTACAAACCATTACTAATTGAATGTGATAAGTTTAATTGTATTGTAATGGTTACCTGTGAATCAAATTCACTGGAAAAAGGGACAATGTGTACAAATAAGAATTGATTTTATGAATGCAAAAATTAACTTTTCGTGAAACCTAAAATGACAGTTCAAGCGTTAACCGTGTTAGTGTATGTATTATACAAATTTTAATATAGTATTAGTGTGGACATCAAAGTATATTCTTGCACAATGTAATGGTGTGGTAAAAACTGTAAAGTATGTACAATTTAAATTTTTCGAATCGGTTTTTACACTTACCCCCTTTTTCCACTTTCCCCAGTGTACCTTATTTCATTCATACATGCTTACCACTTACCAAAACACTTTTCAAGACAAAATTTTCAAAACGACTTATCTGCTTTTGTAAACAAAGATTCAAACGACGATTTGACGAGTCTGATAACTCTCTCACGCAAACCAACACCACCAATAGGTAGGTGAAGGATTCCGCTACCTATTGATGGTGTTCTGCTCGTTTTTATACAAATACAAACGGATATCAATATTCATAATAATTTACGACTATCAAGATACTTATCCCATACCTATGTTATCTAGAGCAATTGACGAGGGATACAACTATTTAACACCTCCCTCCTTTAATTATCAAAATCAAATTTTGATCTCACATCCACATCCATCCACTACAAATCTCTTGGGCTTTTTCCTAATTCTATGTTGATAAGAAAATTATTTTGAGCTTTTAGTGGAATGTTTTCACCTGTCATAAGACGAGTTTAGACAATCCCATTGAATTCCACCACTTAATTGTATCTTGACAGATACGTATTTCGACCTCAAAGGTAAGGCCGTCTTCAGTGTCTCGTACTTGACTCGACTTGAAGAAAATGATCGCAACTTACACTATTTATACTATGCGTAGGTATAATAATTTATCTAGGTACTTATCTTACTACGGTGCTTATTTCTACTCGCTTGATGCGCTTAATGCTTAGGTATAAACTTGAAGAACCAGGAGCTACCATTTCCTTGATCTTTATTCAACAACCGTGTTTGTACCTGTCGGTACAAACATCAAATATCCACGGGAAGAGACATTTCTTAAAATTTTAATATTTGATGTCGTATTTGAATGATTTTCCTGATATACATGTTCAGCTACCTTAGACCTAAACTCATAATTTAATCCCTTATCAGTTTCCCTCTTAGCCTTACTTACTTCTGCAATATGTTCTTTGAACCTTACATCTAACGATCTTTTTGTTTGACCTACATATACTTTTTTCGCACTGTGAACAATTAATTTGATAAACCCCGGCCTTATTTAACATTTCTACTCTATCCTTTGTGGAGCCCAACAGTGTCTTCAGTTGATTGCTTCTGCTGGAGAATACTAAATCGATGCCGAATTTCCTCAGTCGATGGCGTAGCTGGTGGGTGATGTGTCGATCATAGGGGACCGATACCCTCCTCAGCGGTTCATCGATCGGTGTCCGTGTTGTCAGCTCGCTTCTCCGTAGGTTCCTCTGCTTCTTGTTGATGATTGCTTGTATTGTTCTCTCCTTGTATCCGTTTATCCTCGCTGTTTCCAAGATGTGTTGTAGCTCCTTCGTTTTTCCTTCTTCGCTCAGGGAAATCGTCTTCATCCTGTGGATCATGTGATGAAAAGCTGCCATTTTGTGCTGATACGAATGATTTGATGTGTATAGGATGACTCTCATGGTGTTGGTGGGCTTCCTGTAGATTTCGAAGTCTAATGTTGCATTTGTTCCTTGATAACCAGTAGATCCAAGAAAGGTAATTTACCTTCCTTTTCCTCCTCGTGGGTGAATTTGATGTCTTTATGCACGTTGTTTATCGCTTCCAAAATCCTGGGTAGATCTTTCCGGTTGATAATGCTGAAAATGTCGTCCACGTATCTCCACCATTTCTCGGGTAGTACTCCTTGTTCCTCTAGGCTGTCCTCCAAATTCGCCATGAATAATTCGCACAAAAACGGTGATAGCGGATTTCCCATAGGTGCACCCTTCGTTTGTTTGTAGAAGCTTCCACGGAATGTAAAGTAGTTCTCGTTCATACATAATCTTGCAAGCTTGAGATACATCTTTACTTTTCCTCGCCATGCTGTATCCGTCCGTTGTTCTAGTAGCCAATCCTCCAAAAGGTTCAAAGCATCCTTCACTGGAACGCTTGGGAACAATGCCGCTACGTCGAATGATACCATGATGTCCTCTTCTCCGATGTTTCCTGATTCCAATATCCTCTTGGTGAACTCCTGGGTGTTTACAACTGATCTGCTGGGGAACGGCTTCGGCATACTCTGGAACTCCTTGACTAACCACTTGGCCAAGTTTTGTGTAGGGGATCCCACTGATGAAACTATTTCTCGCATCTTTGTACCTGGCTTACATATGTATCTTTGGTAGTCCTTTGATCCTTGGTAACACAGGGTTCGTCATTTTAACCCGGGCTTCTCCTCTCTTGCATTCCTTTATCGTTTTATCCGTAAGTCGGATTAGTCCGGGTAGTGGGTCCACTCTCAAATGCCTGTATGGTCCTCCGTTGATTTTTGTCGTCATCTGTTCATCGTAGTCCTCTTTGTCCATTATCACCACTGCGTTTCCTTTATCCGCCTTCATGTAGTAAACTGGTTTCTCCTTTAACTCCTTTAAAATCCTCCTCTCGTCTTTGTTCGATGTCCCATGATGTCCTGCTTTGATGGCGTCTGCTACGATGTTTCTCACAGTATTCTGGTCCCGTTGATCAACATTTCGTGAAATCGCTGTCTCAGTATCCACGATTATCTGCTCTAGATCCGCTTTCTGGGTTGTCGCATACCCTAACCCCTTGTTGAGGTGTGCTAATTGTTCCCCCGAAAACTGCTGTGTCGAACGGTTAACAACGAATCCCTCGATCATTTGTACTGTGGGGTTAGTCGTTCTACCTTCCGTCGCTGATTTTCCTCGTAGAATGGTCAATTTCTTCTTCTGCAGTCTCCTCTTCCTGTCCGCTTCACACTCTTCGGCCCGCTGTACCTTCTTTAGGAATATGTCAAAAGAATCTTGGTTCTCCTTTGCCAGCTTGAGGTGCAGGTTGTAGCACTCCAAGTTCAACCTCTCTAGCTTGGCATAGTGTCCCTTGATTGACAACTTCAACAAATCCGATTCCGCCCTCTTACTGATAGATTTTGGGATGTGAGCTCCCATCTTAATCCTATGGCTGACAGGAGTCAGCCTCTCCTTTTGGCACTTCTTAAGGAAGGCCACGTCCTTCCAAACGCGGTTGTTGAATAAAGATCAAGGAAATGGTAGCTCCTGGCTCTTCAAGTTTATACCTAAGCATTAAGCGCATCAAGCGAGTAGAAATAAGCACCGTAGTAAGATAAGTACCTAGATAAATTATTATACCTACGCATAGTATAAATAGTGTAAGCTGCGATCATTTTCTTCAAGTCGAGTCAAGTACGAGACACTGAAGACGGCCTTACCTTTGAGGTCGAAATACGTATCTGTCAAGATACAATTAAGTGGTGGAATTCAATGGGATTGTATAAACTCGTCTTATGACAGGCTAATTCTATGACTTTTACGCTGCTGTGGGGTTTTCATGGGAGATGGGGTATTATTCTCCCGAGCCCTCTTTTTTGGGTTTGATTGGATAGGTGTTTTTTGCTCTCCATTATCTGATCTATTCGGATTATACACTTTAGGGTATATGTAGTTGTCCTGCTCTATAACTCTCTTCTTTAGTTGATTCCTACTCGCTACCCTGACACTATAATTAATATCTACATAGTATGTATTCGTACTATTTACCCCATCAATCTTAGCTTCCACAGTTCTCATTGCTCTGACCTCACTTTTGTACCATACCAGATCACCTACTGAGTACATACTCCCGATTTTCTCTTTCTTCTTTGCGCTAGCTTGCCCTGTCATATCGAAATGAACTCTTCTACCATCCTTCTTCACAGGTTTCAGGTTGCTCTCTAAATCGGTTCTTGGTACAAAATTGAATATTCTACTTGAGGGAGTACAGCCTATCGCCTGACTGTAACTATTGCGATAGCTGTACAGGAACATCTCTACAATCTGAGAAAGTTTCATGTGACTAAACTTCGGATCGATCAAAAGCTTTTTAATTCCATTTTTTGCAGTTTGTACTGCTCTTTCCGCGAGACCATTACTCTCCGGCGAGTATGGTGGACTTTTTACTAATTTTATCTTTAACGAATTAGCGTATTTGAGAAAAGCATGACTATTAAACGGTGGACCGTTGTCCGTTACAATCGTATCACATTTACCGAAAATTCTGAAAATCGAGTTCAACGAGTCAATCAAAGCATCAGAATCCGTTCGATTCATTATTTTAGCATCAATCCATTTAGAATATGCATCGACCAAGATCAAGAATGTATTCCCACTCATGTGAAAGAAATCTAGATGAAGCCTCTCAAATGGCTGGCATGCTACCGGCCATGACGAATATTCTGTTTTCAACCGCTCTACCTGTACTACTACACATCGAACATCTCTTAACAAATTCCTCAATATTTCTATCCAGGCCTTGCCAAAACACATATCTACGAGCTGCCTGTTTCATTCGAACAACTCCGAGATGACACCCATGCAACAACTCTAAGACACGCAACTGACATGACCTTGGAACAACTATCTTTTCAGAGAATAGTATGCAGTCTTCATACAACGACATTGAGCATTGGTTTTGGAAGTAAAATTTCAATTCAACCGGCACCGCACACTCATTCCATCCATCTCTCACGCAACTAAAAAGCTTTCTCATGAACGGATCTCTTTGGGTTTCTCTACCAATCGTTTCAAGATCAATACTTGGTAACTCCTCACTCACACACGATAGTTCAGCAACATCTGAATCGACCCCTGTTTCACCTACAACTGGTAATCGGCTCAATGCATCTGCATTTGGAATCTTCGTTCCTTTCCGATAAACTATATCGAAATCATAGATTGATATGATATACGCGTACTTTTGTAATCTAGCTGCTGCGAGTGGAGGAATGCCTTTCTTCAAATTGAAAATACTAGCTAACGGCTTATTATCAGTCACCACAGTGAACTTTTTTCCATATATGTACTTGAAAAACCTAGTCAATCCAAACACAACAGCCAAAGCCTCCCGATGGATGTTTGGGTACTTCTTCTCCGCCACAGAAAGAGTACTAGATACATAAAATACTGGCTTTTCGGCCCCATTGACCACGTGGCACAACACTGCTCCAACTCCTTCTGAACTTGAGTCACACACTATGACAATCGGTAAGTCCGGATTGTATAGTTCCAACAAATTGTAACTCAACAAAAGCTTTTTACACTCAGTGAACACTCGCTCACACTCATCGTTCCATACGTATCGAACATTCTTCTTTAATAACGCATACAGTGGACTGAGTCTCACAGAGAGATTAGGTACGAACTTTGAGTAGTAATTAATCATTCCCAGAAAAGATTTCAATTGAGTATCATTCTTTGGTCTGGGTGCGTCAACTATCGCGCGAATTTTTCCTTCTGATGGTCTCAACCCTGCTTCGGACACTTCATGTCCGAGATACTGTATATTCATAACAAGGAACTCACTCTTGTTCAGGTTTACCGTAACCTTTAATTCCTGTAACCTACTAAGCACTTCGTGGATTTTAGCAATTAATCCTTCGATGGAATTACTACTAAGCAAAATATCATCTAAATAGCAAACAACGCCGTCTACTCCTTGCAAAATCTCATCCATCACTCTCTGGAATGTGGATGCTGCACTAGATATACCAAACGGCAATCTCTGAAATGCGTATAATCCCTTATGTGTATTAATCACTAAATACTTCTCCGATTCCTTCGAGATTCTATTTGCATGTATGCGCCCTGCAAATCTATTTTCGCAAAATACCGATAGCCACTCAACTGTGCAAACACATCATTAATATTCGGTAACGGATAATGTTCATTGCATATCATTTTGTTCACTGTTACCTTACAATCCATACATATACGTACACTACCATCTGCTTTGGGTACAACCACTATAGGTGATGCCCACTCACTGTGCTTCACCGGCACTAGTATATTCTCTCGCACGAGCCTGTCGATCTCCTCCGAAACCTTCTCACGTAAAGTAAATGGCACCTCATAGGGTTTATAGAAAATAGGCCTTGCATCTTCTTTCAAATGTATGTTCGCTTCAAATTTACTCATTGGCTGCTCAAGGTTCTGTGAAAACACATAGTGATACTTTGACTTTAACTCTGTTATCAACGTATTTCTCACACTCTCCAACCGTTTATCTGCCACGCATACAGAATCACTCACGCCATTCACGATCAAATATCGCCATCCGGGATACAAGGCATGCAACCAGTCCCTCCCCATGAGAGGGAAAAACTTTCTTTCACTATCGACTACTATAACGCTCAGCGAATACAAACAACCATCATCATGCCTAACATGAGCTCGGAATGAACCCGCAATCTTCAGAATGTTACCCGATTTTACACTCAGCTTGACTACACTTTTCTCTAAACGCAAATTTGAAAAATACTTTTGATAATCAATTTTATTTATAACCGTACACGAAGCTTCTGAGTCTACCTCAAAGTTTAGCCACTTACCTTCTAATCAGATCTTTTTAAATAGAGGCAAACTGGATACCAGGTTGAGGTTGTTCCCATGGTTTGGCGTCGTCACGCCGTTCTCGTCGCTGTCGTCCTCGTCACTGTTGACGCCGTTCATATTGGGTTTGCTCCAGCAGTTTCTCGCGATGTGTCCTTTTTTCGAGCAATTGAAACACCGGATGGTGCGTCGTCCACGTCCCCCGTTTTTTCTTGAAGTTGATCTTTCTCTCGAGCTTCCTTGTCGGCTTTGCTGTTGTTCTCGGCCACGTGATTTTGATCTGCTTCCTCGGATGTAACTTCTCGTGCTGATGCGGTTGGCAAACTCCTGTTTTTCCTTCATCTTCATCTGGTCTGATTCGATTTGTTCCAGATTCTTGGCTTTCGTGACAGCTTCATCGAATGTCATTTCGTCGGCACTATTCATTAGCTCACCTTGGATTTTGGCATTTCGGAGACCAGCGATGAATTTGTCTCTCAGTGCCTTGTCCAGATACACTCCAAAAACACAGTATTTCGAGAGTGCTTGCAACTCGACAGCAAAATCAGCCACCTTTTCGTGTTCCCTCTGGTTTCGTTTGAAGAACTCGACAGATTGCGCTATGCGGTTCTTCTTTGGGCTGAAGTACGATTTCAGCTTTTCGATGACCACGTGGTACGTCACGTCCTTATGAGTCTGCGGATACAACAACTGTTGCAATTTTTTGAGCGCAGGCAATCCAATAAAGTGCACGATGAGCTTCCGCTTGAAAACGTCGTCTTTGATGTCGTTTAGCTCGAAAAAATTCTCAGCTCGTTCCAGGTAATCATCAAAGTCGGCACTGGGAACGAAATTTTCCAATGTACCGATGAGTTTCGCACTTGCATTTCCTGTTGCAGGCGTACCAGCACTCGGCGTGCCAGCACCAGACGTTCCAGCTTTTTCTTCCTTCGTTGTCATTTCTCTTCCTAACCTCACTTCTCGATCACGTGTTTGGTTAAACCACTATCGGCACTCACTTATGACGGTAACTCACGCGTTCAACACAACTGTTTCACTCTCGTCGCCAATGTCAAATTGGTGGTGGATCACCAAGCTTCTCCACACGGCCCTATGAGTCAAGAAAAAACAATGATTTAGAATTCTCCCACTGAGCGGCGCTAGTGTATATGAAAATACCAGTTTGGTTCGATATCTCGAGATCTATGGGATTTAGGAAATTTCCGTCTTCTACAAAGTTGTTCAAGGATTGGAAACCAATATGTTGAGAAACTGCTAAGTTCAGAATTCAGCCGTAAGGCGGCGCTAGTGTATATGCATTATTAGTTTGGTTAGATATTCCGGATCTGTGGAAATTAGAAAGTTGCTGTCGTCTACAAAGTTGTTATTCGAGGATTGGAATCCAATATGATGAGAAGCTAATTTGTTCGAAATTCATCCGCAATGTGGCGCTACTATATATGAGAGATCAGTTTGGTTTGATTCTCAAGATCTATTGGTTTTGGAAAGTTGCCATTTTCTACACCCAACCGGCGGTTGTTAGATTCTCTAACAATTCTGTATAAGAATCTACCAAAACCTGCATAAGAACTGGGCATATGTGAAATCGTTAGATTCTTATACAAACATTGTAAGAAAAGCTTACAAAATTGTTAGGTTCTTATACAATATTTGTATAAGAATCTAGCAATTTCGCATATGCCCAGTTCTGATGCAAGTTTTGGTAGATTCTTACACATAATTGTTAGAAAATCTAACAACCGCCGGTTGGGTGTGTAAAGTAGTTCGAGCATTGGAAACCCATATTTTGAGAAACTGTTTAGTTCAGAATTGAGCCGTAGAATTGAGTTCGAGCATTGGAAACCAATATGTTGAAATATTGTGAAGTTTAAAATTCATCCGTTGAGTAGTGATAGTACATGTGAAACCACCAGTTTGATTATATAACCCCGGATAAAAAGCATTATTCTGAAAAACTGTTTAGTTTGGATTATATCCGCTGGGTGGTGATGTATGGATCAACCAGTTTTGTTAGATGTCGCAGAATATTTAAAAGTGCCGTCATTTACAATTACATATTTGGGATTTGAAAACTAATGTGTTCAGACAAGTGTGTCATATAACTACCGTTTCTGCCTCATACGCAGGATGCATTTGGTTCGATCTCAGGCCCATTTCATTCGCCTACTTTGTATCTTTTTGTATACTTCTCATGTTACAGCAATCGCTAGAACAGGAAATAGATTTCCGTAGCGTTTCCATTTCAATCCTGTACATTGAACTTGACTAGTCTAACAGTAACTGTTAGTATTGGAAATCCAGGAAAAACTTATTTGTTACATCCTATTAGAATTCCGTATTTTGCGCTCCTATCAAAGTTTTTTAGCTGAAATAGCTTATTTTTGGCCAAATAAGACCAATATCTCTCGAATTCCTGATGTGGTTATTATCATCAATGACTACTTTTGTTTAATCTATTATTTATTTGAAAGGCTCATTTGCCGTGAAGCGTTACGGAGCCGGAATCATGATTTTAAATACACGGAGAAAAAAATGTGGTAGAATCAACCGTATTCTGCTTCAAATCAACAATATTTTTGCATTGATTTATAAATAACAACATTTTTGGTTGGTACAACCACAAATAGGGTTGATTCAACCATACGCGATAGTTGTTTCAACTCTCGTATATATTTGTTTCAACCATGCTTTTCAGCTGTCACTGTCAAATAATACCTCAGAAAACAACAATATTCATGGTTGTTTAAACTTTCGAAAATGCTAAGAAACTACTTTATCGACTATACGATGACATCAACAAAAGAGTAAAAAGTGACAGAAACAGAACCGAATTAGTGACACGGGGAGTGAGAGTCATCCACCTTACCACTGCTCCATGCTCACTTCGTGTAGGTCTGATGATTTATGTAGATTAGTTTATGCAGTTTTTTTCATATTATGAAATGATTATCGAAAGAACGATACTAATGGTGTTTCAATCATGCGATGTAGGATTGAAACAACAATAATATTGGATTGAATAAAGTCGTGAATCAGTATTGAAACAACAATGTATGCGTTATTGGGTGCAACAATCGAAATAATTGTTTCAATCGTACAAGATTCTTCTGCGTGTACAGTTTATTATGATTCTTATACACTAATGTTAGTTTCGGGGAACCGTAAGACTCGCAGTTTGGTCGAGGTTAGGGAATACATTAATATTGAAGGAAATGAAGGGAATTTAGGGTGCTAAAATTAATTACATATGATGTTGATATTCACATAGTTTATATCATTGGCGATGTTTCACATCTGTAACGAGATAAACATTTTTTGGAAGCCAGCAGCGAGAGGAAGACATATTAGTGGGATTTAACGGTAGACAATAAGAGGGAGACATTCTTAAAGCACCACGGCAATGGAAGGGATGGGTGGACGACGATTACACTCTAACATCAGCCACTTTCAGAAAATGGTGGACAAGGGACATGTATTCGAGATCAAGACCCGCCAACACTTCCCTAATAGGCCTCAGCTGCTTTCCTCGGACCCGCAGATATTCAGTTAGCGCAGAACTGGGACCACGATGCTCATCGCACGCCCCCACGGCATGGTCAATGCCTTGGTAATCTGCGCCGCAAACACAGAGATTACCTTCTGAGAGCCCCACTCGAAAAAGATGTGCATTTAAAGAGTAGTGATTGTAGTTTGTAGTAGTTTGAATGAAATCTCGTCCCAAATTCAATTTTTTGAACCATGGCCGCCTCGATACCTGTTGACGAATTGAATACAACCATCTACCCATCTCCCCATTTGTCCATTTCTGCTGCCAGCTGATCAGAGTGTCCTGATGAACTAATGAGAAAAATTCATCGAAGGTGATTTCTCGATAATAAATATCACCTTCCATAGCGCCCACCGTAGCCAAAGAGTCCGCTTTCTCATTGCCCGGAATCGAGCAATTAGACCCAGGCCATGATGATTGCGTAAGATTGTTTTGATGAAGCACTCAAAGCTTTCCGTATCCCATTCAGAAGATACGCTGAGTGCCTAACCGGATTTATTGACCGAACAGCCTCCAAGGAACTTAGACTGTCGGTGAAGATGAAAAAGTGGTCAGGAGGTAGGGATGCGATTTGCTCGAGAAAATAGTGTACAGCTGCTAGCTCAGCAGTACACACGGAGCTAGGCTCTTTGAGCTTAATATAGGTGCTATGGAAAACGTTAAAAACACCGAAACCAGTGGAGTCATTCGATTTTGATCCATCTGTAAAAAATCTTCTCTCCTGGCCAGCGTGCCCGTATTTGCTTGCAAATAATAGAGGTATCAATGACTACTATTTAGATATTATTATGATAGAAGTCATGATTCATTTGTTTGCGTAGTACATATATTATACCTTTGGCGAAGGTGGAAAACTCTATACAATATTTGATGGTAAAGAGCATTGACTAACTTCCTGGCCATTATCAGAAACGGTTTAGAAGGAAATCGTTGGTCTAGGACGAATCGTACAAAACGGACGTTCCAGATTTGCGGAAAGGCCGCCTGGTAGCCACCCGCGGCCGTTGCAGAGTAAGAGCTGTGAGTCAACACTAAGACCACCATAAAAATGTCTTAGAAAAAATGTGCTACTCTATGACGAACCATCCAAAATGACAATTTTACGGGTTTTCAAATTATTCAGGTGGCCGCCTGACGGCCACGTGCAGTCATAGCTGATTAATACTTTGAAATATCTCCAAGATCACCGTCAAAAAGGTTTAGACAAAAATGCGCTACTCTAGAAAAACATTCCAAAATCATCATCTCTACGTTCCGGATTATCCTGAAGGCCATGGTGGTCACCTGCGGTCATAGCAGTGTAATTTTGAGAATTTCATCCAAAATCACCGTCAGAAATGGTTTAGAAAAATTTCGCTGCTCTAGGACGACCTTCACAAAATTACCATTTTTACGGATGTTTCGGATTATCCGGAAGGCCGTCTGGTGGCCACCTACGGCCATAGGTGAGTGAGAACTGCGAATTAACTCCAAGGTTATTGTCAGAAATGGTTTAGAAAAAAATGCGCTGCTCTAGAACAAACTTTCCAAAATGACAATTTTTACGGACGTTCCGGATTATAAGAAAAGCCGTCTGATGGCCACCTACTGTTATAGCAGAATAAGAACTGTGGAATATCTGCAAAATCACCATCATTAATGGTTTAGAAAAAAATTGCGCTGCTCTAGGAAAAACTTTCCTACATCATCATTTCTACGATCTTTCCGGATTATCCCGAAGGCCATCTGGTGGTCACCTGCGATCATAGCAGAGTAATGACTGAGAATTTCATCCAAAATCACCGTCAGAAATGATTTAGAAAAATTGCGCTGCTCTAAGATGAACTTTCCAGAATGACTATTTTTACGGACGTTCCGAATTATAAGGAAGGCCGTCTATGGCCACCTACGGTTATAGCAGAATAAGAACTGTGGAAAATCTGCAAAATCACCATCAGAAATGGTTTAGAAAAAAATTGCGCTGCTCTATGACGAACTTCACAAAATGACCATTTTTACGTATGTTCCGGAAGGCCGCCAGGTTTCCACCTGCGGTCATAGCAGTGCCACAGTGTTGCTTTTTGTCGATTTCGTGCGCTTTTTTAATAGCATCGTTTCTGTTGATTTTTTCGCTGTAGTTTGATTGGAGGAAACGTTAGATATCATAAAGGGCTTTTTTTGAGAAAATCTGTGAAATGATTAATCCACCTAAAAGTGAGATAAAAATTTTACTTTTTCACCTAAACCGTATATGCGCCTAGTGTCTTCGAGAAAGTTGTAGCGGATGGTATTTTAGGCCACTTTGCCAAAAATCATGTATCTGTGACTTATACTTTACTAGATATGTGACATTTACCGTGGAAAGCCTCTAAAATCAGTTTTTTGAGCATAACTTTTTTTATATGTTTCAGGCACTTTTACACCCTTCTACAAAGTTGTTTGGCTTATAAAAATACACGTTTTTGTAGAACATTGCGAAGCTCTATCTCTTAAAATTGATAAGTTATTTGAGAAAATATGTTTTTCTAGGGTATTTGAGAATCGTATAACTTGGTCCGGCGCAAAATGGCGCAGACAACTTTTAGTTCTCTGAAGCTGCTGTATGTTGACTCTTGCCTAGCGATTGAAGCTTGTGTTTACACGAAATTACAAACGAGTTATATAGATTTTAAATTTTCTTGTTTTGGCCTTACTCGTACACTAAGATTATGTATAGGCTATAGGATCGCACTAAAAACCAATATTTGATGGTGGCCCATAAGCCCATAGTTTTATATAGAAATTCGATAAACTGAGCTGATGTCTGTATGTGTGTATGAGTGTATGTGTGTATGTGTAGACATTTAAAAGACACCTTTTTTGCCTTTCTCGTACACTAAGTGCAAAACTAAAAGACTTTTTTATTAAGACTAGATATACACATAGTGTCTTCGGGAAAGCTGTAGCGGATAGTATTTTGAGCCATATTGCCATATACTTTAAAAAATAAAGAAACAGAAACTTCAGAATTTCGTGTAAACATAAGTTTAAATCACTAGAGAAAAGTAGAAGAACAGTAGTTTCTGAATCCTAAAAAGTTTTGTGGGCCATTTTGCGCCGGAACAGGCTATTTGATTTCTGAACACCCCTAGAATAAACACCTTTTTCATTATAACTTTTAAGCTTTAAGAGATAGCGCTTCGCAATGTTCCACAAAAACGTGTAGTTTTGTTTGACAAATAACTTTGTAGAAGGTTGGAAAAGTCTTGGAAAAATAGAAAAAAAGTTATGATAAAAATGTGATTTTAGGGATCTTCCATTGAAAAAGTCACATATTTTTAAAGTATAATAGTTAGACATGGGGTGTCTTTGGCAATATGGCTCAAAATACTATCCGCTACAGCTTTCCTGAAGACACTATGTGTATATCTAGTCTTAATAAAAAGTCTTTTAGTTTTGCACTTAGTGTACGAGAAAGGCAAAAAGGTGTCTTTTAAATGTCTACACATACACACATACACTCATACACACATACAGACATCAGCTCAGTTTATCGAATTTCTATATAAAACTATGGGCTTATGGGCCACCATCAAATATTGGTTTTAGTGCGATCCTATAGCCTATACATAATCTTAGTGTACGAGTAAGGCCAAAACAAGAAAATTTAAAATCTATATAACTCGTTTGTAATTTCGTGTAAACACAAGCTTCAATCGCTAGGCAAGAGTCAACATACAGCAGCTTCAGAGAGCTAAAAGTTGTCTGCGCCATTTTGCGCCGGACCAAGTTATACGATTCTCAAATACCCCTAGAAAAAACATATTTTCTCAAATAACTTATCAATTTTAAGAGATAGAGCTGCAATGTTCTACAAAAACGTGTATTTTATTAGCCAAACAACTTTGTAGAAGGGTGTAAAAGTGCTTGAAACATATAAAAAGTTATGCTCAAAAAACTGATTTTAGGGCCTTCCACGGTAAATGTCACATATCTAGTAAAGTATAAGTCACAGATACATGATTTTTGGCAAAGTGGCCTAAAATACCATCCGCTACAACTTTCTCGAAGACACTAGGCGCATATACGGTTTAGGTGAAAAAGTAAAATTTTTATCTCACTTTTAGGTGGATTAATCATTTTACAGATTTTCTCAAAAAAAGCCCTTTATGATATCTAACGTTTCCTCCAATCAAACTACAGCGAAAAAATCAACAGAAACGATGATATTAAAAAAGCGCACGAAATCGACAAAAAGCAACACTGTGCAGTGTGAGAAATGTATTTTAGCTCAAACATTCCCATCAGAAATGGGTTAGAGAAAATTGCGCTGCTCTCGGACGAACTTTCAGAATGACCATTTTCACGGACGTTCCGTATTATAAGGAAAGCCGTCTGGTGGCCACCTACGGTTATAGCAGAGTAAGAACTGTGGAATATCTCCAAAATCACCATCAGAAATGGTTTAGAAAAAATTGCGCTGCTCTAGGACGAACTTCACAAAATGACCATTTTTACGGACGTTCCGGGTTTTCCGGAAGGCCGCCTGGTGGCCACCTACGGTCATAGGTGAGTGAGAACTGCGAATTAACTCCAAGGTTATTATCAGAAATGATATAGAAAAAATCGCGTTACTTTATTATGAATTGTTAATGAAATAAATAAATAATTCATTACTGGTCACTTTTCCCAGTGCACCTGAGCCTTTTATTTAGCTATATTTACCCGAGCCTTCTATCGAATCACTTTTATTATCTTTTCAATTGATGAAGAACTAATTTTTTGAGGACGACATGGTGGTTTGGTGGAAATTGGTCTACTGACTAAAAAGTTATCTCATTTTTACTCAATGTGTTGTACTTTTTACAATGGTGCGAATTCCGGAAGGTTAAAGTGACCAGACGT
This sequence comes from Armigeres subalbatus, assembly GCF_024139115.2. NCBI lineage: Eukaryota > Metazoa > Arthropoda > Insecta > Diptera > Culicidae > Armigeres > Armigeres subalbatus. The sequence continues at coordinate 12,409,041 of NC_085141.1, forward strand.
CCCGGATTATGCGGCACAGTCCCGGATTCAGCCTACCTGTCCCGCATTGCCAGGTGTCCCGGAGAACGTCCCGCATTCCATAATAAATCCGTAAAGTTTGGTAAATCTATTGAATCATCAGGAATTGGAATGATTAGAAAATCTTTAAAAGACCGGGCTATTGAGAAGAAAAAGAAAAACTTAAGCAATCTACATGGTCACATGTTGTCATTATATATAAAACTACCAAGCTTCTAGTTTGGCCAAGATAAAACTTGCTAGTCATATTTTTGTTGCTGACATGTAATCCATATATTGCAAGAAGAAAAACAAATTCCTATTCGAGTACAAACAATAAACAAATAATCAACCTGAGAGTTGACAACTGTCTAATTATCGGCTAATTTGTTATATCATTGTCATGGTTATATCTTGGTCCTCAATACCACCAAGTCTGGAGGAGGTTTTATGCTGCATGTTTTATGTGAAAATTGAAGTATATTATAAAACCGTTTCTCCTGTGCTGGAACGCATAGCAGGTTTTAAAGATTGCAATTAAACTGGGCCAACTGGCTGTAACATGGTTATATAGAAATCTACAGGAGGTTGTGGAAACTGCGAGGACTGCATGGAAGGTTTTGAGATTAATGTTTAAAGAACGCTATAAATCTCTGATACAACCTCAATTGTCACTTGGGCAACATTATTCATTCGAAAATTCGCTTTGGACCAAATGTCCGCAATAGAGCGTAAACAGTTCTATTGGTTTTGGCATATTTTCAGAGATTCGTACAAGAGCGCGCTAAATCTCTTCACGCATATTTCTCGCAAGCCCATACTTCGCCCAAATTGAATCTTATTCGAACTATATTTCATAATTTTTTCGCCAATTGGATTCTATAAAGACTACAATCATATGAAAACGAATAACCTCACAGGCAAAATTTCTGTCCCTCGGCTGAACTTATCATTTTGCCGAAAGTATCGTTTGGTCGAAAAGATCATATGGTCATACAGGTCTCTAGGCCAAAAATTGCTTTCTAAGTCACTCCATGTTTCTCACTTTTCATTTTCTACTTCTCACTTTTGACTCCTCATTTCATGCACGACCTGTTCGGCATATGTATGTCCTTTTAGGCTGTGTAGTATTATTTGATGGCTTTTAAAAGCTGTTACCAAAATATCAAACGTTCAAAAAAATTAAACTATCTCAATTTTTTATCCAAATGTTAAAGTTGGCGATCTATTAGTCATGCAAGTAATTACATGACTTTCACGTTGTAACAAAAAGCAATTTTTCAGAAGGTGACCTAAAATCTATCCCACTATAATGAAGTTAACTTTGATCCAGTCTGCGCAATAATAAGACCTACAACTGTTTTCCACTGCAGCCATGATGAACAATGAGGACAAAGCGAGAATAAAACCGTTAGCCAGTTATAGTCTAGCTGGGATGTGGGCTCAAGCATAGGTACGTGTGTCTGCTCCCATACAGAGGACGCTTCCAACAATTGGCCCAACCAGTCATCCACGTGAACGAGAAAGTCGTCTTCTCCGAAGAGCTTGAAATTGTTCATTTTTCTGCTTACTTTAGCACTATGTGCGCCCTCAGCCAACCCAGCATAGTTGGTGGCAGTAGGTATGCGATTCTATGCTTCCTTCTACTTACCTATTTCTCAATGGAAAGCAGTAGGTTGAGGCTTTGCTTCCTGCGACTTGTGTGTGGATACCACCACAGGGGAAAGCATTCGTTCCTACAGGCGATGCGATGGCGGCAGAGACGACCACATGGCTTGGGGTTCAACTTCAGCTTGTTATGAGACAGCAGCATGTCAAACTGTTTCTGGGGTCGGTCGCTTAGTGGAACTGTTTTGTTGTTATGGTTGTTGATGATGATGTTTGAATGAGCATATGATGACTACCGTGAGATAAATGCAGCTCTTGAGCAGCGGGTGGGTTATTTATAGTAATACAAAAGTGGAGTTCAAGGATAGTGCTATTGTCCTGGAGCAGATGATGAACATTTATAGAACAATCTGATTTATTTGAAATACCAAATGTCTTGCCAGAAGACGAGTCTTACATTATTTTAATAAATTATCGTTTATACCTTTGCCCGCCAACTGCATTATTGCTTAGGAAAAAAATCAAAGAGTGCGACAATGTCCATGATTTAGGAAATCTATCTGTTATTATCAATCTCAGTGATACGGAGTGAAGCGGCGTATGATTTATTATCAACTACGTTCCACGTGCCATTATTCGAATCAATTGAAAATCGTCTGAACTGGATAGTTTTTGAAACGAACATTTTAATTCACCACTCTTTCCTATAAAGCGAAATCGCTTCCAAGTTTGTAGGGTTCAAGGTTAAATGTTTTCATCCAGCGCTCATAGGCATTCATTCTTCTTCTTATTGGCATTATATCCCCCTCTGGGACATTGCCGCCTCGCAGTTTAATGTTCATTCAGCACATCCACAGTCTAAGCCAATGTACCATTTTTGCATTCGTATATCTTGAGGCTAACACGATGAGCACTTTTATGCCCAGGGAAGTCGAAACAATTTCCAAACCGAAAATTGCCTAGACCGGCACCGGGAATCGAACCCAGCCGCCCTCAGCATGGTCTTGCTTTATAGCCGCGCATCTTACCGAACGGCTAAGGAGAAAGAGTCTCTAGATATATATTTGATCACAGACGTTCCCCGTAATAGCCTGCGTCTTGAAAGCCCAGAGCCAGACATGCAAGATGCTATCGATTTTTCCCCTTATATTTTACAGGATATCGATTAAAACCCAATCGAACATATTCAGGCCCCTTCCGATTATTTCGAATTCCGAGCATGGCCCTAAGCTCAAAAAGGCTTTTCGACTCTTTCCCAAGGAGAAAGGTAAAAAAATCACAGAATTTTATTAAGAAAATTATTTTTAGCTTTTTGACAGATACGTATTTTGACCTCAACAGTAAGGTCGTCTTCAGTGTGTCGTACTTGACTCGACTAAGTCGACCTATCATTTTCCTTAAATACATTGTTTCCACTGCATCTGGCGGGACCCTAGGTTGGCCCGCAAAGGAGACTCCTCCAGTATTAATAATTATTTGCGAGCGTCTTAGGGAAAAACAGAAAGAATAAAATTACATTTTTGAAACAGCTAGCCTAAACGGATACTAAACTAGAACTATTCAAGCCATTATAGACAAACATCGAAAAACACAGTACAGTACAGTACAAATGAATCATTTGTTTGAGAAACTGCATGAGTCCAGTCTATACTTTTTCGAGAAAACAAAAAAAAATTGTTTTTGAACAAATTTGCACCGAATCTTTCAATTTCTTCGATACAGATCAATAGTTTTTGCAAAACTCAACACCCTGGGGTACTTCCAGTGCAAAAATGTAAGCAGTACTCTACAATTGCTCTTCAAAGTACGTGGACATATGTAGTTTCTCAAACAAACGAAAAAAAATTCATACATTCCTGAACAAAAAATTTTTTTTCGTGTTTTTTGCCAGAAAACGTTTTTTTGGACGAGGATTCAGAATATATAAAAATCTTATTTTGGCCAAAAATGTTATTTATGCAGTTTCTCAAACAAACGGTTCAAATGAATTACGACGCGTATCCGTCAATTTTGATTACAATATAACTAGACCATTACGCTCTAAGCTAAGAAAATTTGGTATCGAATTAGTATTCAGTAGCAGGAACAATCAACTTAAAACATTACTTGGAAGCACAAAAGACCCCGTTGACCCCTTGGGAAAATCTGGAGTTTATAAAATATCATGCCCTCACTGTGACAAAATCTACATAGGACAGACAAAACGAACACTAGACACGAGGTTCAAAGAACATTTGGCAGAAGTAAAGCAAACAAATACACGGAAAAAGGTAGGGGAACTGTTCCGTCTTCAATCTCATTGAACATATATTCATCTCATCGCAAAACAAAGAAATACAGCACGAATCTCGTCACTTCTTTTTGCTAACACGCGTGCTCACTGGTGAAAAAAATCACAAAAATTAGAAACAAATGTAATTACTGGTAAGTATACCTCGAGCAACACAGAGACTCCCTGAATCAAACGGCCTCAGGGTCGGCACGCTCACCTCAAGAAACTCGCGGACAAGTAATTCTCGCACTCCAAATAGAAAAACCACAGTATTTTAACAGGACACACTTTATTTGGCTTCTCTTTCCTATCCTCTTTCCCTTCTAATCTCTCCTTCCCACTTCCTTATTCGCTTATCTAACCTTTACTTCGGGCCCCTACTTCCTTCCACAGTTCCACCACACCTTCCCTTCCTTTCCTGCTTCCTGTTCTTCAATGGCGGCTAATCCAGGAACGCCGGCGACTAGCGATGGCGTCCCACTGTCTTTCGGGGTGGCTTGGGCGTCCGTTGTAGTTTCCGGGACGGAGACGCGCACTCTCGACCTGCCAATATGGTGACGGATTGGCCTTCGGCGGATACGATGCCGGTATTGGTCGAGGACGGTACACCACGGCTTTCTTCGGGACTCTAAATCCAAAACGGCGGCCTTCTGGTTTTTGTCCAAAAAAACGGCGGGGTTCTAATAATTGGAGGAATAATGCGTTCAGGTTTTGCTACTACGAGGTAACTACCGGTTACCTGATGTCCACTGCACCGACTTCTATTCCACTGTCCACTTTCTCTTTCACTATGTAACACTTTCGAAATGCTAGCTCCTAGTTTTCCAACTCAAACTATCTTGGTCGACGACTTTTTCGTTAGTGAAGAGTTCTGTGGACAGGGAGACGGTAATACCATGCATTGAGGTCTATGACCTAGTCCCTCGGGCAGTGACCTCATTTCCAACCAAATGGCCACATTACGCCACCCCTTCATGGCCGTCCAAAGGGCTTTTCCTTGGTCCTCTGGTGATGGGACACTGTACTTCAATGGGTGGTTGGCTGCGTAGGGTGGTGGTAGAGCTTAATTTAAGGTCTAGCCTACTACAGGGAGCTGACTGGGAAAAACCTACACTGAGACACGAGTATTATCTGCATTTACAACATTTATTCCACGAAATACACTACACTAAACACGGATTTCTCGGTAACACTCTCGACATAACCTAACCAACACTTACACAAACCAAATTCCTTTTCATTGCTAAGTTTGTGATGAGATGGAAATAGGAGCTATGGGATGAAGCGCCGAACAGTTCCCCTATACACTATCATATCAAATCTAAAGTAGCAGAACATATATTTAATGAAGTTCACCAATTTCAACATATCACTTCTAATACAAAATCCTTGGAAACTTGACGTAGCAGAAAGCTTAAAAATTTATAAACAAAAATATTTACAATGTTATGAAAACTCATATGTGAATATGTACGTTATGTGCTTATGTACGTTATGTGCTTATAACTTCCATGGAAGATATTGATTTGGAAAATGTATTGGAGGTAACCACTTTCCTTTCGATGGGACTCGAACCCATGACCCTACAGTACGCTAGACTGGTGCTTTAACCAACTAAGCTACGAAGGGCCTCCATTAGCCCTAGGTTGCAAAGGCTGGACCTGACTATTTGTGGTGTATTTTTGTTGGTGGCTGTGAGGAAGTCAGTTTCTATCTGCAGTTGTTTGAGCCCTGCCGAAGAATGGTTGAATTCTTTATCCGACGATATTTGTCATAATATAGTAACGTACCTTTTAAAATACGTGGAACTGTTTATAATGAGAGAGCCGATGCATAAAGATTCATATTAGTTCATACCGATGTGGTGTGAGGGTTTATTTGTAGTATGTTGGGGCGGTGCTAGTGTGATTATGGTGAAAGTTTATCACATTTTATTATTTTGCGCTAAAATCGACTATTTGCCACTGAGTGCTGGAGTTTCTTGGTTTTTGTAGTATATATCTACACAAGCGTTTGTCGATATTGAGATTGAATTTCGGGCAGTTCACCGTAGCAGGGGATTCATTCAAACATTGGCCAGTATTCTAAAACAACTTGTTCGCCATGTCTGTTATTTGTGTTTGATGAAACGTCTCTGTTTGCAGATAACACCTCCATCGTCTACCAAGGTAGAGTGATCAGAGCGATAGTGGCAAAACTCCAACGACCGTACCCTTTGATCAACCGTAGGTCTTCATTGTCCCTGAAAATAAGCTTGCTGTCTACAAGCAAACAATCCTCCCAGTGATCAAATATGGCATGCCGGTCTGGGAGAACTACCCAAGTAACATTTCAAGTTTTATTCCACTCTTGGAATGGTTTTCACGATCAAATTATAAGAACTCACAATAAAACTCATTATTATACGACAACCATCTGATGACCACTATAAGAGTAAGATATGGCCATGTGGCCCTCTCTAGATGACCACTATAAACCTCTTATAAGCGTATTTGGAAACCCCTTTTAAACCACCCGTAAAAAAAGGAATTTGGCTGCGGCAGCTGTCAAAAATATTGGTTTGAAAAAAAGGGAAACAAAATTACGGAGAAATAGTAACAAAATGGACTGATGATGAAAATTATGATGAGGATATAAACACAATAATATTTACTCAGGTTTGTTCTGCATTAATCTACCATTGAAATAAGTTGCGCTTTTGATTTCATGGTAAAAGCTAGGTAAATAATAAGATTCTATACTACGCGCCAGCGAAATAATGTAGTTCAGCGCAATAAATTTAAATCAATTAAAATATCAACATTGCAAATATTCACTTAATCTGTAGATTTTCACCCTGGTATATTTCCAATTCTAATCATTTAACAGGAGAATTGTTCTACGCGACGAAAACATTATCTAATTATGGATTTCAGCGATATATTTGACTGATTTGAAAATACTTCTTCTTTTCCAATATGGCCATCATCAATTCCGATCAGAAACATGTTGCTCTTATTTCACACCCTTATAAACTCTTTGCATTGCAAATATTCTTATTGCGGTTATTCATTTGACTACATTACGACCAAAAATTTTGGCTTTTATCGAGCTTTGAAAATATGACTTATTGCGCTCTCCATTACAACCGTAGAGAAGCTCATAAAATCAATTGGAATTTGACGTTTGTGGCTTTTTCAGCAGATTAATGAGAGGTTTATTGATAGTAATAAGAGCGCCAATAAAACTGAGCAACTAGCCATGGTGATTGCTGTCATAAATCCGTTATAAGAATTAAATAAATCCAACAAGCATGGAAATTGTTACTTGGGTACGCTAAAACTTAAGTTCCTGAGCATGATCCTCAACACTCCTCCCAGGACACGAACTTTTGAGGTCCACCGGCTGGCCGGTATCAAAACACTTCACGAGCGCTTTGGTGAGAGTAAAAATCGGTTCAGGGCCCGTTGCTTAACTTCGGACCAGGCTGCCATTAGGGCGCTAGTTCCAATCTAGGTTATCAAATTCCATTTAGTGTATATAGAGTAGCATGGAAATCAAAGTTTAGTTTTTGGTAATTCCAAACCAATACCTTTTATAGGCTAAATCATATAAAATTGTTGGAAAAGTCAACATTACAGGTGCAGGACCATAAGGTTAACCACTCAAAATGTATAATAGGGTAAAACGTCCTATCGTTGTGGTATGTCCTAATGTTGCGGTAGTGTTAAAGTAGTCCATTCTGGATACAATAGCATTAGAAATAATTGTGAGTACTCCGAAACTCTTCGAATTAACGACTAGAATAGCTTTTGTTTGACAAATTTACGTTCAAAATGATGAAAATCAAAATTTTTTGTTAAAAATTTGAATCCTTTGAGCCTATTATTGCAGTAGTGCTAAGGTCCTATTGTTGCGGTATCGCTCTCCATAAGAATTACATGCAATACCGCAACAATAGGGCTGACCTTAAAAAAATATCGCAACGATATGCGTCCTATTATTGCGGTAGTTTGCTTTTATTGTGGTAAAAACAAAACAACATAAGTTTAGTACAATTGACGTAAAATTTACGAAATCATAGTTAACGAGAATCCTTTTCAAGTACTAAAATGTGGAAAACGATAAACAGATAATTTTTGGAGAATTTTTTAAATCATTGCAAGCAGTAACAAGAGATTTCTATTTTTTTGTATATCCCCCACACCAAAAAACTCACACAGAGAGCTTCCTGGAAATGGACGCATCTAATATTTTAAACAAACAAAAAAGATTTACGAATAATACAAATCAATTAAAATGCTAAGGTATGTGATGAGCAGTTACAGCAATAAGTTTATCAGGGTATTTCCAGTGGCATTAAGTTCCTGTTAAGGGATCCCTATTAGAGTAGCAAAAAATAATAAAAACAAGCCGATAAAGTGTAAAATAAATTTAAATAAAAGAGTGTATTTTCATATTTACGACTGGCAAGTTATAACAAGAAATCATTTATTTTTATTTAAAATATAGTTTTAATTTGGTTTTGAATAAGAATGACTATTTATGTTTTTCAAAAATCTGGTAGTAAATTATATGAAGATGGACCGTAGAAAGAGATACGCATTTGACCCAGACAAGTTGATGCTCTCGAACGTAATAAATTATTTGCGGATCGAGTATTATGCTCGTGACTCATAGTAGTAAGCGTGATATTGTAGTGCAAATTTTGATCTTTTAGCATATCATACACAAATAAACAAGTATGTAACTTGCATAATCCGCGAAGTGAAAGGATACTATGATAACCGTTTGTATAGTGTTGACTGGTAGGATATAATTGCGGCAGTTGAATTATAATTTTTAGGCATCTATTCTGTAGGAATTGTAGTTTTCATATATTGGGCTTGCTAGCATGACCCCATACGATTATGAGGTATTGTAAAAGAGAATGAATACAGCCATAATAATAACTGAAAAGTGCACGCTGTGGGACAAATTTTCTAACACGATACATAAGACCACATAAAGCCGATATTCTTTTTCGAGTTTGCTCTATATGGATGTTCCAAGAGAGTATAGGGTCCAATATCAAACCTAGATATTTGAAGTGTGAAACCTTCTCGATCACTTCAGATCCTACGCAGGGATCATTGTGTGGATCAATTTTTTTCCTCGGAGAATGAAATAACATGTATTTTGTTTTACACAAATTCAATGAAAGAAGATTGGTATTAAAATATTTCATAAGCAAATTCATATCACTTGTTATATGTTGTATGATGGACAAAGCATCAGCATCAGGGTAGAAAAGTGCTGTGTCGTCGGCGAATAATTTCGGTATTTCGTTTAATGGTGAATTTCCAATATCTTTGATATAAATCAAAAATAGAAGAGGGCCGATGTTGCCCCCCTTTTGGACCCCAATATCGATGAACCTTGGAGTACTTCGGGCATCGTTCAAAACTACAAACTGTTTTCTGTCGTTTAAATAACTACGAATGATATCATTAGCTAGGCCACGTATACCATTGCACTCCAGTTTCTGCAAAAGAATATTGTGACGTGTCAAACGCCTTTTTGAGGTCAATATAGAGACCTCCAACAATACATTTCTGATCAATATTTTGCAACAGAAAATCAACAAGCTCAACAATTGCTGTTGTAGCACTACATCCTTTTCTAAATCCGTATCCGATTCTATTCACAAGTAGTTTCTCAAAGACTTTACTAAACACCGATAAAGTTGAGATAGGACGATAGTTACATGTATCACAAGCATCTCCAGATTAAAAAAAAGGTATAACTTTAGCAGTTTTAAGGCAATCAGGGTATTTTCCCTGGTTTAGTATTTGATTGAATAGTTGAGTTAAAATCCTACCGAATACATTCGCGTTATTTTTTATGATACTTGCTGGAAAGTTATCGGGACCACAGCTTTTCATAACGTTAATTGCTTGGATTATTTTTAACTTTTTTTTCTATATTTATATTTCAATTTGATCCATTGCCACACATATTAGGGCAAAAGATCCGATAATCGTGGATGTTCATATAGTTGCGGTAGTGTTATTTTACCAAAATCTACCTATTTAACGCAGCAACCCATATTGTCTATCAATTTGTTGACCTGTCATTACTCGAAATCAAAGAAAACAGATAAGAAAGTCCCTCCAAATCGGTAAAGTATCACTAAATTACCATATCTTTTTCTCGACTTTGCACCAATAGTTGCGGTAGTGTTCAAATAGTTGCGAGTCTCATACGAAAACAATGGGATTGGCAACTATAGGAACTCGAATTAAAAAATACCGCAACTAGGGGAACATTGCACCAATAACTTAAGGTAAGCGACATGAAATATAGATGTGGTGTAAGCGAAGAAACAGTGGTGGAACGTGCTTAGTGCCTCCACTATTGGGTCTTTTACCCTAATTTAACCATGGGCAATGCTTTATTTTTACTTTAACTTTTTCATGTTTAATTCTAGTACATTCGGCAACCCTTCTATAATAAGTAGATGTTATTGTTTTGATTGTTTCGTCTATATCTTCATAGCAAGACAAATTATTTAAAAAGTTTGTAAATAGATCGTTTATGATTGTCTTTGTGAGTTCCACACACTCGTTTGAATTGATGAAAATATAATCAGATGATCACTAATATCCGAATAAATAGTATCATTTCAAACATCATCACAGTTCTTTTTCCTTATAATAAAGTGATCCAAAAAATTATTACTGCTAGGGCGAGTTACATGTGAGTTTGAACAAATACAATCATAGGAGTCTAAAAGGCTTCTGCATCGTAGAACAATATTATTATTTATGATATTTATTGGAATGTTTATTACGGAGAAAAAGAAAAATTTGGAAATAACGCGCAGAGGGCAATCCCCGCATAGAACAAATCATGCATAGTGTGCGTTGAATTGAGATCAAATTATTAAAACAAATCAATTGTCATGCAAACCAATCATTTGAATGGCGTGCCCATAAACATGGAAAGATCAATTATCAGTTTTCTGCCTAGGTGTAAACTAATCCGAAATGGAAAGGATTGATCCCTTGAGGCACCAATGTATTACGAAAACCTTCACATCAATATCAGTTTTACCCAGCCGGATGACACACAGCTATGCTTCTGGCTCCAGCATGAAATTCACGTTATTGTTTTGCTGTTGACGTTATTTTCTGAAAAAAAAATATTGTTATCAAATATTCAAATTTGTTTTGCACCGTACTAACCGTGCTGTGTTGAATGACGGTCTTATTACATTTTAATTGAAAATCGAACACAATTTTCACGGCTCGGAATACAAGGTACATGACGAAAATAGTAATAAATTCATTCAAATCGCTTAACAACAATTACTCCATCACAGAAAATTAGTCCTGAAATGATGTTTTTGTTTACTAATTTTGAATTGTCAGTGGGGCCCACCGCGCGCTAACCCCAGAGATGCTAGCCACCATTTTTTCCCATTGGAGAGATAGGCAATGACAGTAGGGTGGTTTTACCGCAGTTTAGTTCTTATTGATGTTTTCTCTGCAGAAATTTAATGTTCAGTATATCAGTTAATTAGGGAAGCTAATCAATAGAATATTTTACATAATCTCAACTTCATATCAAACTAGAAAAAAATGCCTCCATATTACACGTCCCAAAACGCTTACACTGCTCCTAATAATTGGATTGATCGGCGGTCTATTGATCCTTAGCTGACGTTCCATTTCGCCCAAAAGTCTTCGTGCCGGGTCTGTTGAGAGACCCACCAATACCAAGATTGCGTTCTGTGCGTTCTGAGCTAGGTTCTGAGGTATCCCTTTAGTTGAACCACACAGATAAAAATATGTTGCGATTTTAAATGTATTTTCATGCACATATTTGGAGCATGCAAATAAACACAATATTCAATTCATCTTACTGTTCTGTTAAATCAAAATAAACTTAAACGGTGCTTGCTAGTAAAATACAGTCAAATTTAATTGAATATTGAATGTTAATTTGCTCAATGGGTTCAGCTGCAATTTTACACATCATTGAATTTTCAAAACTATTTGCTGTGCAGCTACAGAAACACCTTGCAAAAGGTTACCAGAGCCCGCAGTCAAATCCCGCCACAAATAGTAGTGATTCTGCTGATCCCTGAGACACACAGAATTTCAAATATTTTCAACATTTCATTGAATTATGTGTTTTCTGTTCAGTATTGCATATTTTTTTTTGGAATGTCATAATTATAAATATAAACAAAACATCGCAAATCTAGCAATAGCTGCTTTGATCACTAGCCTGGAAAATATTTATTGGAGGTGCTTTGGATTTTCCAGGGTTCCAAATTTTTCATGCAATGCGTAATATTTCTCCTGCAATGTAAATTTGATGTTAACTTTGAGCTGATAACAGCGTTTCGAGTTCATTGTGGAATCTCGAAAACTCAAACTATAGAGGTCTGTAACTGCCCATGATTTCATAGTTGACGTAACAACCAGCACTATCGATGATGGGAAAACGCATTTTTATTAGTTTTAATCGACTTACCATATCAATCAACAAACTACATGAACTAATCTGACTGAATGGACAATATTAGTAGTTATTTTAAGGCCGCGGGGAATTAATTATTGTTCCTTTGATTGAAGTGGTCAAAATATGCATACGACAGTTTATGCGATCAAACAAACGTTTTGTGAAATGTTTGTTCACATAACATGGCGTAAAAACCAGGCTACTGCGTGTGGTTATATTGCGCTAAAGAATAATTGTAGTTGGTTCCGACGATTTATTGGTCGATCCGACAATTGTGGAAGGGAAATCTTTTGAAAAGTTCAAGTTTCCGGGAAAGGTTTTTCGGTAAGCTCTTTCCATGAAAATTGAAATCATTTGGTAAAGATAAAATTATGTGTGGAAAAGTTTGCAAAGAATTTAATCAGTACCATACGGGGATAATGGCGTCATTACAGCATTATAATAGTTCTGTAACAAGTGTAATGTAGACTATAATTGCAAGCAGTTACCGTTACCGCTCAAGCCCTCATTCCAATCTAAATTTTAAGCAAAATGGTTCCAATCCCTACTTTAAAATTTATATAGGTAATGTTGCTTCGAACTAAAGATAAAAAAAACTTTTTCGAAATCCTCTAAAAGGCACGTATTTTATCCTTGAGCACGGAAAGTCAAAAGCACGAGCAAGATGCCCGTACGATTCGTAGTTGGTATATCATGTTCAACATACTTCTAAAATTGTACGAATAACTGGGTGAATGGGGCTGGAGTTTAACTATCCATGTTAATGTTTCGGAAGTTCGAAGTATAGCCAATATAAAAGAACTGGTCACGTCCTTAAGCTTAATTACCTGCATCTTCATATTAGTTTAGGATTGTATATTGCAATCACAGGAATAAAAACCCAGATAAATCCACCCTGGGAGGGAGCGGTGAGGATCCCTTTCTCAATTGAATCCCTTGTTTTTGCCTTAGTGTGATACACATCATAAATAATCGCCTACATTACGGCTCGTGCAAACGCTGTAAGACCAAAAACCAACCAACCCACCATTTTCTTCATAACTTTAGAACGCAATGACCGATCGTGATTATATTCAATAGTGATCAACCAATCAACCAATCATTGCGTTACATAATTAATGGATTTCCATTCTTCCTTTTATATTAGGCAGAAAAATAACCTTGAAATATCGCGATTGTCGCAAATCAAAACTGCTTCGCGTCAATATTTAGCAAACACTATTTTATTGATTCCAAATAATGTAAACGTTTTTCTCCAGAACTAAACCTTGATGGATGAAAGCTTATTTTGTCGGAATATACCGTGGTTTTCACAAAAAATGCTTGCTTTTTTGATTAAAAAATCAGATACACCCAAATGATAAAATAGTTCTGAAATACAACCAAGTAAAACGAAAACCTATGTTGTGCTTAATTAGCGGAATGTCAAACAAATATGAGGCATGTTTTTTTTCTTCATATTGCAGCAGGTAATGGAGGTACGTCAGCTTATGCGATCAAACAACCATTTTTCCAAAAACAATTATCGCAATAACTCGAATGTTTCCGAACAAAACATGCAACATGCGTATGTATAACCGTACGAAGAATCCATATCCGCAAAAAAGTGAGTTTTTGTCATTTTGGCTGATACGTCAACTATGTGATCATGGGCAGTGTATATGCCTACTACATCATACATTTTCATTTCATTTATTTAGTTAACATCTAAACAGATAACACTGAATCAACAATTTGACGCCACAATGCACGGTTCGAGGCCGCATCTCTCCATCCTCGGATACGCCCCACGCTCGCCAAGTCGTTCTGCACCTGGTCTGCCCATCTCGCTCGCTGCGCTCCACGCCGTCTCGTACCTGCCGGATCGGAAGCGAACACCATCTTTACAGGGTTGCTGTCCGGCATTCTTGCAACATGTCCTGCCCATCGTACCCTTCCGGCTTTAGCTACCTTCTGGATACTGGGTTCGCCGTAGAGTTGGGCGAGCTCATGGTTCATTCTTCGCCGCCACACACCGTCTTCTTGCACACCGCCAAAGATGGTCCTAAGCACCCGTCTCTCGAATACTCCGAGTGCTTGCAAGTCCTCCTCGAGCATTGTCCATGTTTCATGTCCGTAGAGGACAACCGGTCTTATGAGCGTCTTGTACATGACACATTTGGTGCGGTGGCGAATCTTATTCGACCGCAGTTTCTTCTGGAGCCCGTAGTAGGCCCGACTTCCACAGATGATGCGCCTTCGTATTTCACGACTAACGTTGTTGTCAGCCGTTAGCAAGGATCCGAGGTAGACGAATTCCTCGACCACCTCGAAGGTATCCCCGTCTATCGTAACACTGCTTCCCAGGCGGGCCCTGTCGCGCTCGGTTCCGCCCACAAGCATGTACTTTGTCTTTGACGCATTCACCACCAGTTCAACTTTTGTTGCTTCACGTTTCAGGCGGGTGTACAGTTCTGCCACCTTTGCAAATGTTCGGCCGACAATGTCCATGTCATCCGCGAAGCAAATAAATTGACTGGATCTGTTGAAAATCGTACCCCGGCTGTTACACCCGGCTCTCCGCATAACACCTTCTAGCGCAATGTTGAACAACAGGCACGAAAGTCCATCACCTTGTCTTAGTACCCGGCGCGATTCGAACGAACTGGAGTGTTCGCCCGAAATCTTCACACAATTTTGCACACCATCCACCGTTGCTTTGATCAGTCTGGTAAGCTTCCCAGGGAAGCTGTTCTCGTCCATAATTTTCCATAGCTCTACGCGGTCTATACTGTCGTATGCCGCCTTGAAATCAACGAACAGATGGTGCGTTGGGACCTGGTATTCACGGCATTTTTGAAGGATTTGCCGTACAGTAAAGATCTGGTCCGTTGTCGAGCGGCCGTCAACGAAGACGGCTTGATAACTTCCCACGAACTCGTTCACTAATGGTGACAGACGACGGAAGATGATCTGGGATATCACTTTGTAGGCGGCATTAAGGATGATGATCGCTCATATTATGTGATCATACATAATATTTTTAAGCCATTCCGTGCCGATAGTTCGAACGAGCCAGACGTGTGTGCTGTGTCTCATCGCGGGTGTTGTTCGGTAGTGCGAGTCTATTGTGTGGTGCCTACCTACGGATCCAAGGCGATCACTGTCGGCGAGCGAAGTAGCTGCTTCTGGCGACGCCAGTAAAGCAGGCTATTGTTTCTGCTGCTACCTACAGCAGCAGCACAGATAAGTGGCAGTTTGTGTTTTATTGTTCTCCCTTTGGAGCGGGACTGATTGAAATCAATTGAATTAGTTTTTTTCTCATTATTTTTTTCTGATTTGCTAATAGTTTTAAGTTAGTATAAGACAGAATTGTCCTTCCACCTCTCGGGGTGAGAATGGAAGCAGAGACTATGAGAGGTGGTGAGCCACCAAAAGAGGTTCGCACACGGTTTTACCAGGCATCTTCGCCTGGCCCTTGGGTTGTTTACTTTCGGCAGAAAGCGAAAAGCCTAGATTTTCTCGGCATCAAACGAGACTTGACGCGTCGTTTTACGAAGCTTGAATTCAATCAAATCAACAGAAACAAGCTACGCATCACCGCACCTACATACCAGGTGGCGAATGAAATTGCTGGCGACAGGGCGTACAACATTGAATATTTAGTTTATGTCCCCTCGCGGGAGGTCGAAATAGAAGGTGTGATCAACGCAGCGAGCTTAACTTGCAAGGATGTGCTTGCAGGGAAAGGTCGCTTTAAGAATGCCTGCAATCTACCGTGGATATCCTGGACTGCAAGGAATTGCATTCAGCAACCACAGTAGATGGTAAAAGGTATATGCTAAGTCAGGCTCGCTTCGGGTGACGTTCGCCGGTTCGATGCTCCCAAAATATGTAGATATCGAGAATATGTTGTTTCCGGTGCGTTTGTTTGTACCAAGGGTATTTAATTGTACCAACTGCAAACAATTAGGTCACACTGCCGAGTTTTGTGACAACAAACCACTTTGTGGTAAATGTTTCAAAGACATCGGGAGGATACCTGCCAGCAACAAGCCACAAAATGTGCTTATTGTGGTTTGGATCCTGCCCATGGTTTGCAAGATTGCCCGGTGTACAAACGACGCACCCAAAAAGTGAAGCGCTCGTTGGTACAGCGCTCCAAGCAGTCTTATGCGGAAATGGTTAAAGCGCAAGACACATCCGCCACTGCCACCGCAAAGACTGCTTTTTCAGCTGCCGTTCAAGTAAGTGACTATTATGATTCCATCTCCATTGATGAATCGGACTCTGACGCAGCCGACATGGATGATTCTTCGGAGGTACACGCGCCCGAAAAGAGGAAGCAACCGTCTTCCCTGGGATCGCGCCGAAAGAAAACAAAAGTCATCCATAAAGGCTTGGCAAAAGCTGAAGGTAATGGGGGATTATTTAAAATCCCGAAGCAACCAGTCTTCACTGCAGATCCCTGCTGCTCTAAGACATTCCCGCCATTGCCTAAAACCGATGTTCCTAAGAAACATCCGGCTAGGATTATCAATGAAAAGGAAAATGCTACTCGCACTTCCGAAAGAGAATCTCGTCCAAGCGAGGATTGATATCCTTTAAGGACCTCGTGGACCGCTTTTGAATCTTTCAATATTCCGGATTCATTGAGGCCAATCATTGACCTCTTTATTCCAACAGTAGAAAGTTATCTGAAGCAATTGACTGTTTCATGGCCTTCTTGCAGAAATTGTATCTTTCGATGGATAATACGGCCATACAAGATACAATCACTGTGCTGCAGTGGAACTGTCATAGTCTAAAAATAAATTGGACGTGTTCAAGTTTTTGATTCGCAATTCCGATTGTGATGTATTTGCTCTCTGTGAAACATGGCTTTCTTCTGAAGATGAAATCAACTTCCACGATTTTAACATTATTCGCCAAGATCAGGATGATCATTATGGTGGCGTTCTTTTGGGGATCAAAAATGCTACTCCTTCTACAGAATTCCCATTCCGACTGTTCCCGGCTTAGAAATCGTCGCATGCCAAGTAAATGTGAAGAATAAAGATCTTTGCATAGCTTCAGTGTACATTCCTCCAAATGCCTCTATTAATCGTCGACATTTTTGGAGCGCAGTCTCCCTTCTATCATCTCCAGTATTGATATTGGGTGATATGAACGCACATGGTATTGGATGGGGCGAAACGTATGACGATTATAGAGCGCCTATTTTCTATGATTTGTGTGACGATTTCAATTTGAATATTTTGAACACTGGTGAAGTAACTCGAATAGGACCAAATGGTCAACAAAGCCGTATTGATCTGTCTTTATGTTCAAATTCACTATCGTTAGATTGCACGTGGAAGGTTATCCAAGATCCCACGGTAGTGACCATATGCCGATAACCACCACCATTAAAAGTAGCTATCAAGAATCTGGAGCCAGTTGATGTTCCTTTCGATCTCACGAAGAACATTGACTGGCAAAATTTGCATCGGCGGTAAAAATTGGTATTGAATCAACTGATATTCTTCCGCCACTGGATGAGTATCGATTCCTTACCGAATTGATTCATAAAAGCGCACTGGAAGCTCAGAAACGACGCGTTCCAAGTACATCTGTCATAAGAAGACCAGCCACTCCTGGATGGGATGATGAATGTACTAAGTTGTATTCTGAGAAATCTGATGCCTTCAAGGCCTTTCGTAAACACGGAAGGTCCGAGCTTTTGAAGAGTATTTGAGGCTTGAAAGAAAGCTCAAAAATCTTCTCAAGGCAAAAACGTAGCTACTGGCGACGTTTTGTCGAGGACTATCACGAGAAACCTCAATGACAACACTTTGGAAAACGGCCCGCAACATGCGGAACCGCATTTCCACCAATGAGAGTGAAGAATACTCCAATCGATGGATATTCAACTTCGCAAAAAGGTCTGCCCAGATTCCGTACCAGCAGAACCGCTATTTCGAGAATCAGTCAATGATCCCGGTTCTTTGGGTGGACCATTCACAATGCTGGAACTTTCTATGTCTCTTCTTTCATCGAATAACTCTGCTCCGGGATGCGATAACATCAAATTCAATCTTCTTAAAACCTCCCAGATATCGCAAAAAGACGATTACTTGACCTGTACAACTGTTTCATGGAGTACAACATTGTGCCACCTGAATGGCGACAGGTCAAAGTAATAGCTATCCAAAAGCCTGGGAAACCAGCGTCTAATCACAATTCATACCGACCGATTGCCATGCTATCATGCATGAGAAAGTTATTGGAAAAAATGATCCTTTCAAGAGTCGACCTTTGGGTCGAGCAAAATGCATTACTGTCAAATACTCAGTTTGGTTTTCGAAAAGGTAAAGGAACAAACGATTGTCTAGCGTTGCTCTCTTCAGATATTCAGCTGGCCTTTGCGCACAAGGAGCAATTGGCTTCAGTATTCTTGGATATTAAGGGCGCTTTTGATTCAGTTTCCATAGAAGTACTGTCAGACAATCTGCACAGTAGTGGATTACCCGTTATTTTGAACAATTTCTTGTACAATTTGTTGTCAGAAAAACAAATGAATTTCACACTCGGCACTCTGACAACTTCCAGAAATAGCTACATGGGCCTTCCCAAGGATCATGTTTAAGTCCCTTGCTTTATAATTTCTATGTTAAAGATATTGACAATTGTTTGGAAGGACAATGCACGCTCAGACAACTTGCAGATGATGCCGTGGTCTCTCTAAGAGGTCCAAGTGCAGCTGTCTTGCAAGGACCATTACAAAGTACCTTAGATAATCTGACTGTTTGGGCCAGACATTTAGGGATCGAGTTTTCACCGCAAAAACTCAATTGGTTGTGTTTACTAAGAAGCGGTATCCTGCTCAACTGAAACTCAAGCTGTTGAATGATGACATCAACCAATCTTTATCTTCTAAATACCTTGGGGTCGTGTTTGATTCCAAATGTACCTGGAAACTCCACATTGAGTATTTGATACAAAATGCCGGAAAAGGATCCATTTTCTACGTTCTATCTCCGGAACATGGTGGGGTGCTCACCGGAAGACCTCATCAAACTCTATAGAACGACTATTCTCTCTGTTTTAGAGTACGGCTCCTTCTGCTTCCTCTCAGCAGCTGATTGCCACCTTATCAAATTGGAACGAATTCAATATCGTTGTTTGCGTATTGCCCTTGGCTGTATGCATTCAACGCATAACATGAGCCTGGAGGTGCTTGCTGGGAGCTCTCATTAAGAATACTAATCAAATGTGGAACAAGTAACACACTTGTCTTACACAACTTCGATAATATGCTTGAACTGGTTCATCGGTCAAGATTCTTAAGAGTTTATCTCAACTACATATCGTCAGATCTTTGTCTTCCATGTTATACTCCCCTCGAGTTGACTTCACCAATGACAGTTTCTCAATTGAATACGATCTGTCCATGAAACACGCTATTCAAGGAATACCAGATCATCTTCGAAATCTTTCAATTCCTCCATTTTTCTGAAAAATATGAACATGTCAATTGCAACAACAGATATTTCACTGATGGTTCTCGCATTAACGGATCCACTGGCTTTGGTGTTTTCAATGTAACTTCAACCACCTTCCGAAAACTTCAGGAACCGTGTTCGGTTTATGTTGCTGAGCTGGCAGCAATTAACTTCGCTTTGGGGATAATTTCCAATCAGCCCGTAGACCATTATTTCATCTTCTCGGATAGTCTTAGTTCTATCGAGGCACTCCGGTCGATGAAACCCGTTAAGCACGCATCTTACTTTCTTACAAACATAAGAGAGCAGATGCGTGTTTTGGTCGAAAGATCATTCAAGATTACCTTTGTTTGGGTCCCTTCTCACTGCTCAATCTACGGCAATGAGAAGGCAGACTCGCTGGCAAAAGGTGGGCGCACAGGAAGGTGAGGTTTATGATAGACAATTCTCGAGCAACGAGTTTTTCCCATTAGTCCGTCAGAGTACTCTTCAAAGTTGGCAAAGAAATTGGACACACAACGAACTTGGACGGTGGCTATTTTCTATAGTTCCAAAAGTTTCTGGGCGAGCGTGGTTCAGAGGTGAGGACTTAAGTCGAGGCTTCATTCGCGTGATGTCGAGACTTATGTCTAATCACTATTCACTAAACGCACATCTGTACAGAATAAACCTTGTCGATAGCAACTTATGTAGGTGCGGAGCCGGTTATGATGACATCGATCACGTAGTTTGGTTCTGCTCGGAAAACGACGTCTCCAGAGAGCAATTATTGGATACCCTAGTGGCCCGAGGTAAACAACCCTTCCAGGAGATAAGAGGTGTTTTGGGGGATCGAGATGTGGTCTATATGCAAGCCATTTATAGTTTTCTTTGTTCCTCTGACATAAAAGTCTAATACTTTTGTTTTTTTTTCTTTTCTCCAAAGTTTTTTTTTTGTTTTGTCTCTGTCTGTCTGTCCCGTAGAGCGCCGTAGCTCTGGCCGTCCGGAAGATGCTCCCATTCGAACCATTCTTCGAGCACGACGACTCACCACATCGTCCCCGACGCCAAATGACCGGATGAGCTGCTGAAATTCCTTGATTATGATGATTCCCTGATTCCCGAATCCTAATCCCCGTCCATCCTTAAACATTGTAAACCTAACCTCGAGTCACCACGAGTACGTTGGCTTATTTCCCTCTCTTACTAATTTAATAATAAGATTATGTCGATTGTACATATCTCAAAGAAACGTGGCTCCGTAAAGTGTTATACACGCCTGAGCCTACCAAATAAACGAAATTGGAAAAAAAAAAAAATAATATTTTTAATGTTTAGTTCTATTTGAATTATATGCAGTCCGTCTAAAGTTATATTTTTACAGTTTTGAAAGTTAATCCATTTCTGATATATATTACAAGACCACCAAATGATGTATCACGGCAAGCGAAAACAGATTTGTAGTTAGGAGTTTTGAATAAGGGACAGTTAACAGATTTCAACCACGTTACACAAACAACAAAAAGCATCTTTAGGGACAAAAACATCTTTAGGGATTGCATAATCTAAAACTCAAGTAAATTATCAAACTTTTGCATATTATTCAAGCCTTGCACATTCCATTGTGCAATATGAAAACAATTTTTGATATTCTCAGGATAAATTGAATTAAAATCATCAATACTATCATGATACACATTTATTACATTAGCCATTGTTATATTACATATTTAAAAAGAAGCATACCAAGTTACAAACATCGAAACATTTATTATTCACATATCTACCACTACGCTTTCTCTTTGGCGAGGGGGCGCTTCTAGAAGTGAAGTCTGTAGCATAACGGTTCACCAAGTTTTTCAGTTCGTGAAATTTTTACAATTTCAGGTTTAGAGTTCTCGTTCTTTTTGACTAAAACATTCCCTCCCCTACTGGACTAAATATACCTAATCTTCAACTTTTCTTGATAACCTCTCATCTCGTTCAAAAGCTCTAGCGATAATGGAGTCAACTCATCACGTATTGAAACGGTTGTCGGTTTACCGTCGATTTTAAATCATCTCACAATCATCTGAAATATGTGGAAAGTATCTGTACACAACGTACGGCAGGCGTATCAAAACATGTTGATCATTTTGAACTAAATAAATGAGCTTGTTTTATGCAAACCTATAAAGATAGCATGCAATGTATGTGGATTATCATTCTTGTTAAAAATATAACTGTACTTGTACGTATGATTTACAAATTAACTGCAGTGCGATTGAGCAGAGCTCCCGCCCATCAACATCTTCCATTGTCTTTTCGTTGAAACTTAAGGATGTGAGAACCAATTTTCAATATCTAAGTAACAAACATGAGGGTGCTTCTGATTTCATGCAGGCCGATATCACGTTCCGCTCGTTAGGAATGAACGATGGAATATCTCTTCATTACTATTAAATTGTCATGTGGAAAAAGGGACGGACAGTGTCAGTTTGTAAAAAGAAAATGGCAAAACCTTCGTCAACCATTTGTCTGACAACTTTTGACACATGTTCGATACTTCATGTCTCCCTATAATGCTTTCAATCTGCTACGCACTGCTATTCGACAGTAATTCCCAGTCGAAGATCCTTTTTCAATTCACTTATTATTATGTTTTCTTATTTCTCGCAGCAGGAAAATCTTATAATGGCATTTTGTTAAGCCAATTCGATGATGCAATGTGATGAGCCGGAAATCATTTAGTATGAAAACATTACTCCTTGTATATCCTTGGCACATGTTTCCTAATCAACTATTTTGTATACCCATATTTAGTAATAAGACCAAAAACAATCTGTAACATATGCGCCACCATAGGCCTGAGCAAAGAATAAAATAATTATTTCGAGGTCGCCCCTTCTGCCTCCGATAATATGCCTTCATCTTATCCTTACTCGAGCACCATTTATGAAGATATCCCACATGACATCTAAAGTTACCATTATTAAGTTATATTTTTCGTCTGCAAAGTCAAGATCATTTCCTTCTGATTGCGTAGCCACATAGCGTGAAGTAGCGCCATGCCTCAAATATTATAAGGCTATTCTCTATGGAAGTGCTCGGCCGCCAACGCTACGGAACCATTGCTTCCGAGAAAGCCACAAACCGCCTCCCACCTTGCACCAGTTCCACTTCACCTTAGCCACGAACATCCACCGAACGACCGTTTCGTGCAAATAAAACTAAGCATAAATTTGTTATAAAACACCTTCTATCTTTCGGATAAATCGCAAATTTTACAGCCCGCATTGCACTACAGGATATTACGGGCCATTCGTTTTCCAGCCCGGTCAAAGTCGAACTTCCTCTCGGGGTACATTTTCCTTCGCTGTAAAAGGTGTTGCGGTTCGCCACCAACAACAGGCTCCATTCAACACAAGCGCCAGCCAGGGCAGCGTCGTGGTCATAGGTGGAGATGCCCTAAAAATAATCGCCAAAAGGGCGGCATGAGCACGCACATACCAACTAGGGACAGTCCATAGCTGCCCGCCCATCTGTGTGGGGTATTCGGAATGCAATAGAAACGATGACTGGATGAAAGTGGGCACTGGCCCAGCTTTAGTTAGGAGCAGAAATTCAAGGTAAACTTTTTCCACGAGGCACCCCCAAAACTTGAACATTCTTTGCTAGCTCGGGTATTGCACATACTGACGCATTTTGCTTAAATATTGGAGGGAAAGTTGCAAATGATTTTCTACAAGTTTCATTTCTGGGTGGAAAACATTTATCTTTGAAAGGACTTGAAATAAGCATTTTCTACTGAAAACCGCACAACATTATCTGTTTTCCATTTGACTAAATTCGATTCGTGGTCAAATCTTTCCATTCTGTAGACCTGTGCGCCACCGTGGCATGCGTCCACTGAACGAAAATTGTTAACGGAGACTAATTTGTATATAATGTATAAGGAATGATAAGAAAGTTATTGTGGACTTTTAGTGGCATGTTTTTACGTAGTCGAGTCATGAACGAGACACTGAAGACGGCATTACTGTTGAGGTCGAAATACGTATCTAACAAAGGTACAATCAAGTGGTGGAAATAAATGGGACTGTACGAACTCGTCTTATGACAAGTATTATCAGGAATGTAATCACTTTTGGACATAAATACATTTAAGAAAGCTCATATGGATATTACATTCACACTCATACAACATGCATTGCCCCTTAGCTTAGGTTAGCTTAGCTTGATTGACTGCATATATCGTACTTACTAGTCGTGGTTGGTCGAAGAACAACAAATACGCACAGCTCACCAACTGATTAGTCTTCTTGTGTGTGTGTGTGTGTGTCATCCTCTATCCCTCACCCAGCTGGGAGTGTTGATCAAGTAGTACTACGAATAATTTGATCATATCTCATGCTCCGTAATGGTGCCCTTATTGTTATGAAGACTAGTACTACAAAAAGGATTGACTTCTGAAGAAAGAATATTTCTTCAGAATGTGTAGGGAATGGGATGTACTAGTTGTTCATAACAGGTACAGCAAAACTTCACAAGGACGCCCTTATTCGTACTAGCTACTCAGGGAATAGAAGGTCGAGAAGAGCCACCGCTGCTAACTAAAGCGTGAACCGGATACCTGGGACTCCCACAATATCCGCGGCAATAGCAGCAAACGATGCCCTGTACGTATTTAGTGTTTAATTTCAAATTTTTAAATTTATATAGCAACAAAAGAAAGAAAGGATAAAATTGAAGATTGTTCACTAGTTTTAGTTTTGGACACGAATCAAGTACGTATAGCTGTTAATAGAATTAATTATAATAATGAAAAAACTATAATAAAATTAGCTATTTCAAAAAACAATTAAAAATTTCAAAAACAGATTTGGACTAAAACGTTAGGAAGTTATTTAGCATAAAGGCATGACGTCTTGAATAACTTGAAAAGTAAATAATGACAAATATAACTAGGAAAAATTACTGAATTATTACGAACATGTACTCTTATCATCGAGATCTCATTAGCCATTGCGCAAACGCTTGTCGGTTTGAGTATGAGGTACCGACCCATCCATTAAAAGATTTTTTAGGGAAAAGGATCAATTGAGAGTCAAAGAAAAGACCAAGGATACGACAGTTAAATGCAATAAAAAGATAACAACAGAGAATTTAAAACAATATTGGGTTGATCTCACCAAATGCAAATCGAGTTCCGATGATTTTATACATCCTGCGAGAAAAATGGCTCCAATCCATAGTACCAGCAACCCTGCTGGAAACCGGGGTAATATTGCTGAAGAAGATGCGCCATCGTTTGCCATCGACCATCGCCATCGATTCATTCTTGCGCACATTCACAGCTTGATCATCAGTCAGCAGCGCTTCATCAGATCCGTGCTGAATTGGGATGGCAGCAGCTTTCTCAATGTCCGGTTTCGATAGTAGAGATCCGACAGTAGGCAGACGGCAAACAAATTCGTACACGCTGGCCTTTTGGATACGGTGAGCTTGAGGACGTTATGACGTTATATGCAGCAGTTTTATTTTATAATTTCACATTTCTCAAACACGAAAAAACATTTAAATTTAAATGTAGGTAAAAATCCCGAAAATTCATCACCAACTGATTAGTCTTCTTGGGACTAAAAAGCTATTCTCACTAGTCACTGTACATGATTTTATGTTTCATTAATTCAAGACCAATAACGATACCGACCACGTTCTCACAGTCTATTGGAAGTCACTTCGGTAAGCGACTAAATATTTATTGTGAACAAAGTTATTTTGAAAACATACAGACGAAAAACGTGTTTCAAATCAATTCAACGCGAAATCAATGTTGAAATTGGAAATAAAAATCTTATTGACTGCAACTTTTTAACGCTTTAATAATTTAGATGAGTGTGAAGGTCAACAATTTACAATGATATTGAAATACTCAAATCGTCTTCCAAACTTAAACGTCTTAGAGGTCTAATTTTTTGAGATGTGTTACCATTCTGGTGCGTTCACCCTATTTCCCCTGTCCAGAGCAAGAAAGCGCAGAGAGCAGAAGAGCAAACTGCTGTTCAGTATGAACTCAACGAGAGTAAACCGCTGTAATAAATATTTAAATTAGCCACTCCCAATAAACCAACTGCCAAATCAAATAATGTAATCATTAAGTTAAGCACACTTCACACATTAAACACACGATACAATAATCTACGGGATGACAAAGGATTGGGAAGGCATTGGAGTTGCGGAAAGGATATAGGAAAAGGGAATGGGATGAGATTGCATGAGGAAAGGAGGGGTTTTAGGAGTCTTAGCTACTGGGTAAGAAGATCACTCTTTTCAACTCCAACCGTCATAGTGATCGGATCAAGTCTACCGAAAGAGAGTTAAAAGTTAAAAAATTCCCTAAGCTACAAACGACATCATCTTTGCTGCTTTAAGAGTGGTAGATACCACATCCAGTGTTTTTGGGATCATTCAGAGCATTCGAGCAATCATTGAGCATTGCTTAATATATTGGAGTCAGGTATGAAACCAAAGAAAACCCCAGTAGCATCACCCTTCCTTAAATGCCCTGTCCAACCTTTATTAGGACCCATCGTTACTGATCGCAGAAGTGTGGTTCATCCACCAGCGCCGGATTTGGTCCCCGTACGGCCAATCACGCTTGCCCCTTAGTGGGAAATCGCACCGCGTCGTAGAGCGACATCGTTCACCGGCAGCCATCTTTGTCGAAAGGACCACGTCGTTTGGTCTATAGTGCCTCCCGAGTACTCCGCCCGCCCAACCCATTCTATCTCGAGCATGCCGTCATCGCTGGCCAGCCCTACACCTTACACGAGACACGCCACACAGTAAGTCCTAATAAAAATAGTTACTAAAAGTGAAATCGTGGTGTAGTGTTTCTTTGTTCCCTGATCAGCTGAATAGTGAAGAGCCGGCCCTGGGAAAAGAGGTGGTTGTAACCCACCCCAGACGACTTCCGTGGCCGTGACCAGAAGTCAGGGGCACCCTAGGTTTTTTTTTTTTTTTCTTCCTAAACAATGGAGGGGGAATCTGCTCAACAGACATCCTGGGTTGACCAGGAAGTGCTGGGTTAGGGGCCACCTCCAATGAGGGAGGCAGGGCTGCATCCCCGACCAGCTAAACCGTTTCCATTGCCGCCAAGCCCATCGTCCCTTCGGTACAACCAGAAAGTAATGCTTCAAAGGGGGGCCAGTGCATGACGCACCCTCGAGGTTAGCTGCGTGTCCTTGCAGCATCGAACATCGTGACTCGCTTTCTTAGAAGAACACCATGGTATCGTGCCAGCGCCTTGCCGGCTTTCCAGGTGGCCTTACCACGCCCTATGTCCTCGGAAGGTGGGCAGGGTCGACTTCGCGCCTGCTTCCCTCTGCACGACTGGTATCAAGAATGATGATGCCGCGTGCACCCCAAATTGACCTTTCTGCGATAGGGCCTATTCGCCAGCACACAGAGGGACTTGCCGACGCGAGGCCTACGCCTGCCCCAGCCTTGACGAGGACCCCTTTCCGTCCTCGGGCTCGGAACCCGCCTGGTTGACCGACGCCGCGAAAGCGACGATACCATGTTGTTCTTCGCGCGGCCACTTGTTCGATAAAAGGATCGAGTTCGACCACAGAGCATGACCACCGGTATGACCCATGAAGCCGACTCCGATCCCTTGGACCACCTCTTATTTGCGCCTGAACTAGCCATCCTTGAGTCCACGCGCCACCTTCTGTGTAGCTCCGAGACGATTTGGGCGATAGCCGATAAAACGGCGTTCCAGCCAACTTCGTCTTTACACATCCTCCGAACTAGGTTGTCCGGGGTAGTGTCCAGACCACATGTGGCAAGCATGTGGTCAAGCATTGCGCGAAAACGTGAGCACACGAACAACACGTGTTCCGCCGTTTCCTCTAAACCTGCGCACACCAAACACTCGGGCGAAGCCGAGCAAGCCAGCTGCTTTACCTGCACTTTGATTTTGCAGCACGCTTAAACGCCGGGCACATCGAGGCCCCCATGGGTGCTTGCTGTTCACAGCTTTGCTGGAACAAATCAAACAATTGGGAGGGTTCGTGCAGCATTGTGCCTTATGTCCCTCCAATCCGCAGCGTCGGCAGAGATTGCTTCTGTCAGGGCCTTTGCAGTCCCATTGCTTGTGCCCCGGTTCCAGGCACTTGAAGCAAACTTCAGGTTGCTCGTATATGCCCACAGGGCATACCGACCATCCCACCTTGACGCTCCCTAACTTGACTACCTTGGAGGCGTCCACTGCAGATAGCCGAACCAATGCTACCTGCGTCCCTGCCGGACCTTTCCGTAGCAGAACGGCTGCGGTGGGCGTCTCCACTTCACACTGTCGCCGCAGTGCCGTGACGAGCTCTTCGACTTCAGTGATCTCGTCCAGGTCTTTAACCCTTAGATTCACCTCCGTCGTGAGTGCCCTCACCTTGACCGTCTCGCCTAGGACCTCCTCCGCCAACTTCTTGTAGGCGGCGCCCTTTTGCGAGACGCCTCGCTTCAGCTCGAGTATCATCTCGCCCATCCGGGTACGTCTTATTCGACGTACGTCGGCGCCGAGTTCACCGAGCTTGACGTCACTCCTCATCGCCTTTAAATCATCTGAGTACTTAGCCGTGATGACTAGGGCATCGCCCCTGGAGCGATTGGCGCCTACCCTAGACTTCTTGCTACCCTCATTCGCCTGGGCCTTCTTTTTGGCCCTTGACGTCTTCGGTTTCCTCTTGTTCTTGACCAAGGTCCAGGAGGCGTCATCCCCCTCTATTTCCCTGGTCTGAGGCGGCTGAGAGTTCTCAGCCTGACGTAACCCCTTACCACCGTCTTTCCTGAGTGGACGGACCTTTCCAGGTCCTTCCTCCCCGGTTTGGGAGGTACCTGTCCGGGGTTCAGCTTCCCAGCCCCACTAACCTTGTTCGGGGTAGTAACCCTCCGCGTTTTGGAGCGGGCCCCAGGGAGCTCATTCCCTGGAGACTGTCTCCCCCGTTTTTGTATCTGCTCCATTGGAGCAGTCACCTGACGTACCTGCAAATACTTGAGCCTCAGTCTGGGTAGACTTTGGCACCACCGTCTTTGCTGGCACGCCTTCGGTCGATTCGATCTTGCCTGAGTCCGCGAATCCTTGGGACTCAGTCTGGGTAGACCTCGACTCTACCGATTTCACGGGTTTACACTTGGCCGTCCCGACCGCCCTCTCCAGCTTGGCGTCCAGCATCGACTTTCGAAGTTTCTGCAAGCTCCTCTTGAGGTCCTTGCTGATATTATGCTTCGATGACGCAAAGTCGATGATGGCGTCCAGCTGTTCGCCACCTCGAAGGCCGAAAGCCCATCGCGTTGGCGGTTCATCGCCTTCACAAGCCATGGGCCGTCAATAACCCCTTCCGGCGTTTTTATAGCCGAGATGAAGGTTGAGTGACCCACGCTGGCGCTGCGCACTGAGCTGCCGACTATTGCCTCTGGCCTCCTAGGCGGAGACCTGAACAACCCACCTCTTGCGAAGGGGTTGTCGCCTACACAACTACCACTAATTGAAGAATTGACTTGGTTTTCCATTTTGGTCCCACGAGTTGCTCGGGAAAAGAGGTCCACCACGCCAGAGCCCAGCATAACGCGGTAAGGGACAATTACTGTGGAGGGTGCCCAGGTACCCCACAGGCTCCGTTAAAGGCCTAGCTTATTATTTCACCCCCCTGGCCATGCATCCCCTCGGCACGGGTCGCTTGACGCCTTGGGATTAGGGGTTAGGGACGATGGTCCCGGTCTAACTCGCAGTGGCCATGGGGAGGGGTCGTCAAGCCCTTGGACAAAGTCCCTGCTGTCCCCACCCTAGGTGGCGAGGTCCTTCTGGCCAAGTCACCCTAAAAAAGTAGTATTGTTTTTTAACAGATGATATTAGCATTTCCATATCACTGTAACTTTTTTGTTTTTCAACATTTTTTTCGCAACTTTCACCCAAAGAAGCGAATTTTTTTCAAGTTTTAGGAATTTTATGGATTTCTAGGATGGGACACTTGGATCCGGAGTCATTCAAGAATTTAAAATGGTTGTTAGCCTTTGAACGCTTCTCGGACCGCATACATCGAAAATTATTTTTAGATATTTTGATTGGAAACGACGCATAAACTATGCCTGATTTGATCAGGAGTTTGATCGGTCCAAAATATGACCTGTATTCCGGATTCCACACGCTCCGCCGGAACCTGTTACGGGGTCACTTTACGGAAATAGTCGAATACCATCATGCGACACATTAAACTTCATGATTTCATAATTTATGGCAATCTATGGTAGTTGTGTACTTCCTGGACGGTATTTAAACCGATTGGAACCGGTAAGCGGTTTTAGCGAGTACAGGTTCAAGCGAACCGGGAACTCCTCCGGAAGTTCCTCCGGGAACTCCTCCGGAAGTTCCTCCGGGAACTCCTCCGGAAGTTCCTCCGTGAACTCCTCCGGAAGTTCCTCCGGGAACTCCTCCGGAAGTTCCTCCGGGAACTCCTCCGGAAGAACTCCTCCGGAAGTTCCTCCGGGAACTCCTCCGGAAGTTCCTCCGGGAACTCCTCCGGAAGTTCCTCCGGGAACTCCTCCGGAAGTTCCTCCGGGAACTCCTCCGGAAGTTCCTCCGGGAACTCCTCCGGAAGTTCCTCCGGGAACTCCTCCGGAAGTTCCTCCGGGAACTCCTCCGGAAGTTCCTCCGGGAACTCCTCCGGAAGTTCCTCCGGGAACTCCTCCGGAAGTTCCTCCGAGAACTCCTCCGGGAACTCCTCCGGAAGTTCCTCCGGGAACTCCTCCGGAAGTTCCTCCGGGAACTCCTCCGGAAGTTCCTCCGGGAACTCCTCCAGAAGTTCCTCCGGGAACTCCTCCGGAACTCCTCCGGAACTTCTCCGGAAGTTCCTCCGAGAACTCCTCCGGAAGTTCCTCCGAGAACTCCTCCGGAAGTTCCTCCGAGAACTCCTCCGGAAGTTCCTCCGAGAACTCCTCCGGAAGTTCCTCCGGGAACTCCTCCGGAAGTTCCTCCGGGAACTCCTCCGGAAGTTCCTCCGGGAACTCCTCCGGAAGTTCCTCCGGGAACTCCTCCGGAAGTTCCTCCGGGAACTCCTCCGGAAGTTCCTCCGGGAACTCCTCCGGAAGTTCCTCCGGGAACTCCTCCGGAAGTTCCTCCGGGAACTCCTCCGGAAGTTCCTCCGGGAACTCCTCCGGAAGTTTCTCCGGGAACTCCTCCGGAAGTTCCTCCGGGAACTCCTCCGGAAGTTTCTCCGTGAACTCCTCCGGAAGTTCCTCCGGACGTTCCTCCGGGAACTCCTCCGGAAGTTTCTCCGGGAACTCCTCCGGAAGTTTCTCCGGGAACTCCTCCGGAAGTTTCTCCGAGAACTCCTCCGGAAGTTCCTCCGGGAACTCCTCCGGAAGTTCCTCCGGGAACTCCTCCGGAAGTTCCTCCGGGAACTCCTCCGGAAGTTTCTCCGGGAACTCCTCCGGAAGTTCCTCCGGGAACTCCTCAGGAAGCTCCTCCGGGAACTCCTCCGGAAGCTCCTCCGGGAACTCCTCCGAAGTTCCTCCGGGAACTCCTCCGGAAGTTCCTCCGGGAACTCCTCCGGAAGTTCCTCCGGGAACTCCTCCGGAAGTTCCTCCAGGAACTCCTCCGGAAGTTCCTCCGGGAACTCCTCCGGAAGTTCCTCCGGAACTCCTCCGGAAGTTCCTCCGAACTCCTCCGGAAGTTCCTCCGGGAACTCCTCCGGAAGTTCCTCCGAACTCCTCCGGAAGTTCCTCCGGGAACTCCTCCGGAAGTTCCTCCGGGAACTCCTCCGGAAGTTCCTCCGGGAACTCCTCCGGAAGTTCCTCCGGGAACTCCTCCGGAAGTTCCTCCGGGAACTCCTCCGGAAGTTCCTCCGGGAACTCCTCCGGAAGGTCCTCCGGGGACTCCTCCGGAAGTTCCTCCGGGAACTCCTCCGGAAGTTCCTCCGGGAACTCCTCCGGAAGTTCCTCCGGGAACTCCTCCGGAAGTTCCTCCGGGAACTCCTCCGGAAGTTCCTCCGGGAACTCCTCCGGAAGTTCCTCCGGGAACTCCTCCGGAAGTTCCTCCGGGAACTCCTCCGCAAGTTCCTCCGGGAACTCCTCCGAAGTTCCTCCGGAACTCCTCCGGAAGTTCCTCAGGAACTCCTCCGTAAGTTCCTCCAGGAACTCCTCCGGAAGTTCCTCCAGGAACTCCTCCGGAAGTTCCTCCAGGAACTCCTCCGGAAGTTCCTCCGGGAACTCCTCCGGAAGTTCCTCCGGGAACTCCTCCGGAAGTTCCTCCGGGAACTCCTCCGGAAGTTCCTCCGGGAACTCCTCCGGAAGTTCCTCCGGGAACTCCTCCGGAAGTTCCTCCAGGAACTCCTCCGGAAGTTCCTCCGGGAACTCCTCCGAAGTTCCTCCGGGAACTCCTCCGGAAGTTCCTCCAGGAACTCCTCCGGAAGTTCCTCCAGGGAACTCCTCCGGAAGTTCCTCCGGGAACTCCTCCGAAGTTCCTCCGGAACTCCTCCGGAAGTTCCTCCGGGAACTCCTCCGGAAGTTCCTCCGGGAACTCCTCCGGAAGTTCCTCCGGGAACTCCTCCGGAAGTTCCTCCGAACTCCTCCGAAGTTCCTCCGGGAACTCCTCCGGAAGTTCCTCCGGAACTCCTCCGGAAGTTCCTCCGGGAACCCCTCCGACAGTTCCTCCGGGAACTCCTCCGCAAGTTCCTCCGGGAACTCCTCCGGCAGTTCCTCCGGGACCTCCTCCGGCAGTTCCTCCGCGAACTCCTCCGGAAGTTCCTCCGGGAACTCCTCCGGAAGTTCCTCCGGGAACTCCTCCGGAAGTTCCTCCGGGAACTCCTCCGGAAGTTCCTCCGGGAACTCCTCCGAAGTTCCTCCGGGAACTCCTCCGAAGTTCCTCCGGGAACTCCTCCGGAAGTTCCTCCGAACTCCTCCGGAAGTTCCTCCGGGAACTCCTCCGGAAGTTCCTCCGGAACTCCTCCGGAAGTTCCTCCGGAACTCCTCCGGAAGTTCCTCCGGGAACTCCTCCGAAGTTCCTCCGGGAACTCCTCCGGAAGTTCCTCCGGGAACTCCTCCGGAAGTTCCTCCGGGAACTCCTCCGGAAGTTCCTCCGGGAACTCCTCCGGAAGTTCCTCCGGGAACTCCTCCGGAAGTTCCTCCGGGAACTCCTCCGGAAGTTCCTCCGTAATCCTCCGGAAGTTCCTCCGGGAACTCCTCCGGAAGTTCCTCCGGGAACTCCTCCGGAAGTTCCTCCGGGAACTCCTCCGGAAGTTCCTCCGGGAACTCCTCCGGAAGTTCCTCCGGGAACTCCTCCGGAAGTTCCTCCGGGAACTCCTCCGGAAGTTCCTCCGAAAACTCCTCCGGAAGTTCCTCCTGGAACTCCTCCGGAAGTTCCTCCGGGAACTCCTCCGGAAGTTCCTCCGGAACTCCTCCGGAAGTTCCTCCGGGAACTCCTCCGAAGTTCCTCCGGGAACTCCTCCGGAAGTTCCTCCGGAACTCCTCCGGAAGTTCCTCCGGGAACTCCTCCGAAGTTCCTCCGGGAATTCCTCCGGAAGTTCCTCCGGGAATTCCTCCGGAAGTTCCTCCGGATTTCCTCCGAAAGTTCCTCCAGGAATTCAACCGGAAGTTCCTCCAGGAATTCAACCGGAAGTTCCTCCAGGAATTCCCCAGGAAGTTCCTCCAGGAATTCCCCCGAAAGTTCCTCCAGGAATTCAACCGGAAGTTTCTCCAGGAATTCCCCGGAAGTTCCTCCAGGAATTCCCCAGGAAGTTCCTCCAGGAATTCCCCAGGAAGTTCCTTCAGGAAATCCTTCAGAAGTTTCTCCAGGAATTCCTTCAGAAGTTCCTCCATGTATTCCTCCGGAAGTTTCTCCAAGAATTTTTTCGGAAGTTCCTCCAGGAATTCCTCCGGAAGTGCCCCCAGGAATTCCTCCGGAAGTGCCTCCAGAAATCCCTCCGGAAGCGCCTCCATAAATTCCTCCGGAAGCGCCTCCAGGCATTCCTCCGGAAGTGTCTCCAGAAATTCCTCCGGAAGTGTCTCCAGAAATTCCTCCGGAAATGCTGCCAGGAATTCCTCCGGAAGTTCCTCCAGGAATTCCTCCGGAAGTTCCTCCAGGAATTCCTCCGGAAGTTCCTCCAAGAATTTCTTCGGAAGTTCCTCCGGGAATTCCTCCGGAAGTGCCTCCAGGAATTCCTCCGGAAGTGCCTCCAGAAATTCCCCCGGAAGCGCCTCCATAAATTCCTCCGGAAGTGCCTCCAGGAATACCTACGGAAGTTCCTACGGGAATTTCTTCAGAAGTTCCTCCGAGAACTCCTCCGGAAGTTCCCTAAGAAATTCCTCCGGAAAATCCTCCAGGAAGTACTCGGGAAGTTCCCCCTGGAGTTCTTCCATGAATTTGTCGGAAAGTTTCTTCAGGAATTCCTCAAAACAGTTTCTTAAAGAATTCCTCAGAAAATTCCTTCAGGAATTCCGCCGGAAGCTCCTTCAGGCATTCTTCGGGAAGTTCCTCCGGAAGTTCCTGAAGGAATTTCTTCGGAAGTTCCTAAAGGAATTCTTTCGGAAGTTTCTCAAGGAATTCCTTCGGAAGTTTCTCTAGCAATTCCTTTCGAGAAGACACTCCTTAAAGCTCCTACAGAATTTCCTTTGGAGGTTTGTCAAGAACTGCCGTCAGAATTATATATTTTCCCTTAGAGCCCAGAAATTCCACTAGGAAGAACTCCACTACCTGATAATTCTTTAAGATTTCTTTATTCTAGTCCCCAATGAATTTCATCAGCAATTTCTCAAGAAATTCCCCAGAGAATCCCTCCTGAAACTCTCGCTGGAGCTCCTCCAGCAATTACACCAAGGACTCCGAATAAATGACTCCGAGAGCTATACACAAATAACTTCGAGAAATCTTCAGAAAATTTCACTAAATCTATTTCTTGAAATTCACTGAAAGTTCTTTGGAATCCACTTCTTATTCACTCTCCGGTAATTCTTCCAGAAATTTCATATCAGCTCAAATGAGAATTCTTCAGAGAGTTGCACGCCTGAAAATCATTTATGAATGCTTTTGATTTCTATTAGGCATTGTCCTGAACAGAGCATAAAATATTCATCTTCATGAAGCAACTTCAGTCCGAATTTTGACAAACATCGCATGATTATTCAAAACATAGAATGACATAGTCAAACGACTGTTCCACCAACTCATTCATTCGACTGTCACTGAGTGTGCTTACTATGTGCAGAAAAAAAAACAAAATTAATATTGTTTATATTTATGTTTACCGTTGAAAGGGCCTCGCGGATGTAAATCGGATTCAGTTCTATGTGACAAATTACTTCACTCAATAAAAACGTGTTCAGATTTCAGATTATTTATCGATTTGTAGAATGTGCATAAATATTCAATGACTAATATTCAACTGAATATTGACAGTCCAGAGCCGACTATGAATGTGCCTGGAAGCGAGCTGACAAGTGAAGAAAGGTGGTCTTCACCAGAAAAATTCGATTATTTTACACTCTGGTCCTGAATATTCATTAAAAAAAATCTCTGCAAATTCTTCCGGATAATCAAAAAGTTCTACAAAAAAAATACTGAAAAAACTCATCAGAAACTGTGACTCAAAATACACCGTGAACTTGTTAGTTTACGAATTCATGAGTACTTTTTTTTTGAATATACTTTTAAAAAAATCGAAACTTCCGTACTGGATCATTGGTTTTATGGGCGTTTCGTACGTTTTACTTTTGGTGCGAATGTAAACCTTTTAAGACCACAGTTTCCTTTAAAACCCTTAATTGTTTGTTGCTTTTCTTGTTTCGTGTTTCTTGTTTCTTTCTGTTTTCTTCCTACATTACGGCTCTTACTAACTATGTAAGGCAAGTCAACCAAAGCGCATATTATTGGGCTTGGCCCAATCTCACCCCATATCCATAAAATTCGATAAAACAACAACATATTATCCTAACATGATAACCAGGTATCCATCGATCTAAAAGCTATTTATGTAATAGATTTGTGGGGCATTACTGACACTATTTTAATGCAGGTTCATTATGGTGCGTGTACAACAAGTTCTTGGATTTTTTTTTGTGATTTCCTAGACGTGAATTTTAATATAATTTCGAACCGCTTGAAGTTTTCATCAAAATTCGTAACAGTTTCTGAGATATTAGGAATGGAAACATTTTTCATTTTTGATCCAATTTTATCCCCTAAGTCCCAATGTCACCCAAACGACGGTAGATAAAACAGTATTTTTCCGATTTGGAAATGAGTGACAAAATAATTATTACATTTTAACTCTGTTGTTCCAATATAAAACACAAAACTCACGGTTTTGACTTGCGGTTCAAAACGAAGCCAAAAAATGTTACACCACGCGCTGCGTGTCACGCAAAGAAATAAAACCAACCAAACGATGCCTCTCAACAAAACAAAATACCTCAACGGCAAGTCGTTTCCTTCCGAAGGGTCATCAACGTCTCAGTCACGCCCTTGCAATTCTTGTGATACTTTGATGAGGAGGCACATTCCATGCCAGCGCCAAGAATATATGAATTTATGGCTCTCGTACCTTTGGTCGGGAATGATGTCAGCAGCAGTTCTTCGTCTGGGAGGTCATCAAAAAACTAAGCCATTCGGTTCACCGATCGCTTTGAGAAACACTGCAATACGGCATTTGCATGATGCCAAAATTGCGGGGCCCTGAGCTATTACCTGCCCTCGAAGCGAAGTATAATAACATCATCATCGCCGCCGATGACGACCGACACCGTTGTCACGAGATGACAAACACGACCGCGTGATTCCTGCACCCCACGGAAGAGTCCTACGCGAAAAAAAAGGAAAGGCACAGAAAGGCTCATTTCGGCCGCGGTCTTTATTCGATGGTGCGGCGGCGGTGTAAAAAGTTTTACCTTTTTATTCATGATCCACGAGGTTGAAGTTTCCCGGGACACGCGCTCAATGGCCGTGTTATTCATCACACATAAAAGCATAAATCTAGTTACGTGGCGGGAATACAGTTGCATCATTGTGTGGCGTGATAAATTCGTCACGTCATCACCCGGTGGGCAATAGTTGACTTGAGGGGAGCTGAAATTTGAAGCCGTAAAATGAGCGCCTCGTGGGCGCAGTTGAGGCCGAGTTGTGGGCACTTCCGCCATATTTTTATCGACAGTTGGTTTATTAGTGCGATTTTAGATGCAAGATATTTAGTTTAGGACACTTTTCTATTTTAGACAAGTGTGGCATTTTAGATGCATTAAACCTGACCTGACTTTTTATGTGCTTGGTGCACAAATTTCTTCTATTTTTCGATGTACGCGTGAGGGGCATACCATATTTTCAGTCACTTCCTCAATTAATAATTTCATGTATTTAATATGCAAGTAAGTATTTTAGAATCTGTATACATATTACGAATGCGCAAATATTTTCTGACCAATTCTGTTCAATTTGAACTATCAAACCATTCGTACAAATAATTTAGAGAACAGAATTTTACCGTTCTGTATCAATTGTTGAACTACAAAAATAAGTTGATGTCTGCTAGAAAGAAACTAAGTTTTATTTAATTTTCAAACAGCCACTTTTGTGTTTCAGTTTCAGTTCCAGTTTTGAAACTTCACTAAAGACCTGGCAAAGTGCACCAAAGAACATGTAATGGCAAAAAGCAGCAAACTTTATTCGACCGCATGCCCTCTAACTGAATCTGTCACGAATGGACTGTTTGCTGAAAAGTCAAATCCAGCTCAAAAGCCAGCAGAAAGGACACAGGAAGAACGAAGAAAAATATCCGCCAAATTCCATTATGTAAACAACAGAAAACCACGCCAGAAGCTTGCAAACTAGCTAAATCCCACAACATCAACACTCGTCGCCGTCGTCGTCCGTCTGTCGTTGCTCGCTGAACTACTGCTACCGGGATGGTGATGGTGACGATGCTCCAAGATCCTCCACCAGCAGCAGCAGCCAAACTCATGCAGGGGAGAGCAAAAGGTTACGAGATAAAATGCTAAATGATGTGAATGCATAACTAAGCCTCGGCAAGCCTTAACTCGTGACATCCACTGTAGATAGTCGAGCTGCAGATACGGAGGAGCTGTACGGTTCTGAATGGGCTGGTTGAAGGTACGTACATTTTGTTTCAGGTTTACGTTCATTTGCCACTCTTGAGCTATGATCTAGAAAGTACTGTCAACAGTGACGGTGTAAGGCAATTGACTGGAACGCTGCAACTATCAAGGGATCATACTCTCGACCCCACCGAACAAAGGTTAATGAAAAATTTGAAAGTCGAATAGTTCCAATTCAAGAGATTTCTTTAATTATGAATACAATTAGAACTTGGAGTTCCTATTCCCATAAGCAAAACAAATATAAAATTAAGCTTTTCTAATCTGAATAGTAACACAGCCATCACTTGGAAAAATTCTGGAAAGGAGTAGATTCGACTACGTCTATCACTTTTCTTGAAATTATTTATGCTTGAAGCACATCATAAATGTAGCTTAAACATAAATTCCCGGTGAAACATGCGAAGGAATTCCCGGAGGAGCGTCCGGAGGAATTTTCGGAAGAATTCCCGGAGGAACTTCCGGAGGAATTCCCGGAGGAACTTCCGGAGGAATTCCCGGAGGAACTTCCGGAGGAATTCCCGGAGGAACTTCCGGAGGAATTCCCGGAGGAACTTCCGGAGGAATTCCCGGAGGAACTTCCGGAGGAATTCCCGGAGGAACTTCCGGAGGAATTCCCGGAGGAACTTCCGGAGGAACTTCCGGAAGAATTCCCGGAGGAACTTCCGGAGGAATTCCCGGAGGAACTTCCGGAGGAATTCCCGGAGGAACTTCCGGAGGAATTCCCGGAGGAACTTCCGGAGGAATTCCCGGAGGAACTTCCGGAGGAATTCTAGGAGGAACTTCCGGAGGAATTCCCGGAGGAACTTCCGGAGGAATTCCCGGAGGAACTTCCGGAGGAATTCCCGGAGGAACTTCCGGAGGAATTCCCGGAGGAACTTCCGGAGGAATTCCCGGAGGAACTTCCGGAGGAATTCGGAGGAACTTCCGGAGGAATTCCCGGAGGAACTTCCGGAGGAACTTCGGAGGAATTCGGAGGAACTTCGGAGGAATTCGGAAGAACTTCCGGAGGAATTCCCGGAGGAACTTCCGGAGGAATTCGGAGGAACTTCGGAGGAATTTGGAGGAACTTCGGAGGAATTCCCGGAGGAACTTCGGAGGAATTCCCGGAGGAACTTCCGGAGGAATTCCCGGAGGAACTTCCGGAGGAATTCGGAGGAACTTCCGGAGGAATTCGGAGGAACTTCCGGAGGAATTCCGGAGGAACTTCCGGAGGAATTCGGAGGAACTTCCGGAGGAATTCGGAGGAACTTCCGGAGGAATTCCCGGAGGAACTTCCGGAGGAATTTCGGAGAAACTTCCGGTGGAATTCCCGGAGAAACTTCCGTATACATTCCCGGAGGAACTTCCGGAGGTATTCCCTGAGGAACTTCGGAGGAATTCCGGAGGAACTTCGGAGGAATTTCCGGAGGAACTTCGGAGGAATTAGGAGGAACTTCTGGAGGAATTCCCGGAGGAACTTCCGGAGGAACCCCCAGAGGAACTTCCGGAGGAATTCCGGAGGAACTTCGGAGGAATTCGGAGGAACTTCCGGAGGAATTCCCGGAGGAACTTCGGAGGAATTCCCGGAGGAACTTCCGGAGGAATTGGAGGAACTTCCGGAGGAATTCGGAGGAACTTCCGGAGGAATTCGGAGGAACTTCCGGAGGAATTCCCGGAGGAACTTCCGGAGGAATTCCGGAGGAACTTCCGGAGGAATTCGGAGGAACTTCGGAGGAATTCGGAGGAACTTCGGAGGAATTCGGAGGAACTTCCGGAGGAATTCCCGGAGGAACTTCCGGAGGAATTCCCGGAGGAACTTCCGGAGGAATTCGGAGGAACTTCCGAGGAATTCCGGAGGAACTTCGGAGGAATTCCGGAGGAACTTCCGGAGGAATTCGGAGGAACTTCCGGAGGAATTCCCGGAGGAACTTCCGGAGGAATTCGGAGGAACTTCCGGAGGAATTCCCGGAGGAACTTCCGGAGGAATTCCCGGAGGAACTTCCGGAGGAATTCCCGGAGGAACTTCCGGAGGAATTTCGGAGGAACTTCCGGAGGAATTCTGGAGGAACTTCCGGAGGAATTCGGAGGAACTTCGGAGGAATTCCCGGAGGAACTTCCGGAGGAATTCCAGGAGGAACTTCCGGAGGAATTCCGGAGGAACTTCGGAGGAATTCGGAGGAACTTCGGAGGAATTCTGGAGGAACTTCCGGAGGAATTCCCGGAGGAACTTCGGAGGAATTCCTGGAGGAACTTCCGGAGGAATTCCCGGAGGAACTTCCGGAGGAATTCGGAGGAACTTCCGGAGGAATTCCCGGAGGAACTTCCGGAGGAATTCCCGGAGGAACTTCCGGAGGAATTCGGAGGAACTTCCGGAGGAATTCGGAGGAACTTCCGGAGGAATTCGGAGGAACTTCCGGAGGAATTCCCGGAGGAACTTCCGGAGGAATTCCCGGAGGAACTTCGGAGGAATTCGGAGGAACTTCCGGAGGAATTCGGAGGAACTTCCGGAGGAATTCGGAGGAACTTCGGAGGAATTCCCGGAGGAACTTCGGAGGAATTCACGGAGGAACTTCCGGAGGAATTCTGGAGGAACTTCGGAGGAATTCGGAGGAACTTCCGGAGGAATTCGGAGGAACTTCGGAGGAATTCCTGGAGGAACTTCGGAGGAATTCCCGGAGGAACTTCGGAGGAATTCGGAGGAACTTCCGGAGGAATTCGGAGGAACTTCGGAGGAATTCCCGGAGGAACTTCCGGAGGAATTCCCGGAGGAACTTCGGAGGAATTCGGAGGAACTTCGGAGGAATTCCCGGAGGAACTTCCGGAGGAATTCGGAGGAACTTCCGGAGGAATTCCCGGAGGAACTTCCGGAGGAATTCCCGGAGGAACTTCGGAGGAATTCCCGGAGGAACTTCCGGAGGAATTCCCGGAGGAACTTCCGGAGGAATTCCGGAGGAACTTCCGGAGGAATTCCGGAGGAACTTCGGAGGAATTCCCGGAGGAACTTCCGGAGGAATTCCGGAGGAACTTCCGGAGGAATTCCGGAGGAACTTCCGGAGGAATTCCCGGAGGAACTTCCGGAGGAATTCCGGAGGAACTTCCGGAGGAATTCGGAGGAACTTCCGGAGGAATTCCCGGAGGAACTTCCGGAGGAATTCACGGAACCTCCTGAAGGAACTTCCGGAGGAATTCTGAAGGAACTTCCGGAGGAATTCCCGAAGGAACTTCCGGAGGAACTTCCGGCGGAATTTCCGGAGGAACTTCCGGAGGAATTCCCGGAGGAACTTCCGGAGGAATTCCCGGAGGAACTTCGGAGGAATTCGGAGGAACTTCCGGAGGAATTCCCGGAGGAACTTCGGAGGAATTCGGAGGAACTTCGGAGGAATTCCCGGAGGAACTTCCGGAGGAATTCTCGGAGGAATTTCCGGAGGAATTCTCGAGGAACTTCCGGAGGAATTCGGAGGAACTTCCGGAGGAATTCTGGAGGAACTTCGGAGGAATTCGGAGGAACTTCCGGAGGAATTCGAGGAACTTCCGGAGGAATTCGGAGGAACTTCCGGAGGAATTCCTGGAGGAACTTCCGGAGGAATTCGGAGGAACTTCCGGAGGAATTCCCGGAGGAACTTCGGAGGAATTCCCGGAGGAACTTCCGGAGGAAATTCGGAGGAACTTCCGGAGGAATTCGGAGGAACTTCCGGAGGAATTCCAGGAGTAACTTCCGGAGGAATTCGGAGGAACTTCCGGAGGAATTCCCGGAGGAACTTCCGGAGGAATTCCCGGAGGAACTTCCGGAGGAATTCCCGGAGGAACTTCCGGAGGAATTCGGAGGAACTTCCGGAGGAATTCCCGGAGGAACTTCCGGAGGAATTTGGAGGAACTTCCGGAGGAATTCTGGAGGAACTTCGGAGGAATTCGGAGGAACTTCCGGAGGAATTCCTGGAGGAACTTCCGGAGGAACTTCGGAGGAATTTCTGTAGGAACTTCCGGAGGATCTTTTCGGAGGAAGAGTTTCGGAGGAACTTCCGGAGGAATTCCTGGAGGAACTTCGGAGGAATTCCGGAGGAACTTCAGGAGGAATTTGGAGGAATTCACGGAACCTCCTGAAGGAACTTCCGAGGAATTCGAAGGAACTTCCGGAGGAACTTCCGGAGGAACTTCCGGAGGAATTCGGAGGAACTTCGGAGGAATTCCCGGAGGAACTTCCGGAGGAATTCTCGGAGGAATTGCTGGAGGAATTTGGAGGAACTTCGGAGGAATTCCCGGAGGAACTTCCGGAGGAATTGGGAGGAACTTCCGGAGGAATTCCCGGAGGAACTTCCGGAGGAATTCGGAGGAACTTCCGGAGGAATTTTCGGAGGAACTTCCGGAGGAATTCCTGGAGGAACTTCCGGAGGAATTCCCGGAGGAGCTTCCGGAGGAATTCCCGGAGGAACTTCCGGAGGAATTCCCGGAGGAACTTCCGGAGGAATTCCCGAAGGAACTTCCGGAGGAATTCCCGAAGGAACTTCCGGAGGAATTCCCGAAGGAACTTCCGGAGGAACTTCCGGTGGAATTCCCGGAGGAGCTTCTATAGGAATTCCCGGAGGAACTTCTGGAGCAATTCCTGGAGGAACTTCCGGAGGAATTCCCGGAGGAACTTCCGGAGGAATTCCCGGAGGAACTTCCGGAGGAATTCGGAGGAACTTCGGAGGAATTCCCGGAGGAACTTCCGGAGGAATTCGGAGGGACTCCCGGAGGAATTCCCGGAGGAACTTCCGGAGGAATTCCCGGAGGAACTTCCGGAGGAATTCTCGGAGGAACTTCCGGAGGAATTCTCGGAGGAACTTCCGGAGGAATTCGGAGAGGAACTTCCGGAGGAATTCCCGGCTTGAACTTCCGGAGGAATTATCGGAGGAACTTCCGGAGGAATTCCCGGAGGAACTTCCGGAGGAATTCCGGAGGAATTCGGA
Source organism: Armigeres subalbatus (assembly GCF_024139115.2). Taxonomy (NCBI): domain Eukaryota; kingdom Metazoa; phylum Arthropoda; class Insecta; order Diptera; family Culicidae; genus Armigeres; species Armigeres subalbatus. Next base: position 12,451,916 of record NC_085141.1, read on the forward strand.
GGAACTTCCGAGGAATTCGGAGGAACTTCGGAGGAATTCCCGGAGGAACTTCCGGAGGAATTCCCGGAGGAACTTCCGGAGGAATTCGGAGGAACTTCGGAGGAATTCCCGGAGGAACTTCCGGAGGAATTCGGAGGAACTTCCGGAGGAATTCCCGGAGGAACTTCCGGAGGAATTCGGAGGAACTTCCGGAGGAATTCCCGGAGGAACTTCCGGAGGAATTCCCGGAGGAACTTCGGAGGAATTCGGAGGAACTTCGGAGGAATTCGGAGGAACTTCGGAGGAATTCCCGGAGGAACTTCCGGAGGAATTCCCGGAACTTCCGGAGGAATTCGGAGGAACTTCCGGAGGAATTCCCGGAGGAACTTCCGGAGGAATTCCGGAGGAACTTCCGGAGGAATTCCCGGAGGAACTTCCGGAGGAATTCCGGAGGAACTTCCGGAGGAATTCGGAGGAACTTCCGGAGGAATTCGGAGGAACTTCGGAGGAATTCGGAGGAACTTCCGGAGGAATTCCCGGAGGAACTTCCGGAGGAATTCCGGAGGAACTTCCGGAGGAATTCGGAGGAACTTCGGAGGAATTCCGGAGGAATTCCGGAGGAACTTCCGGAGGAATTCCTGAGGAACTTCCGGAGGAATTCCCGGAGGAACTTCCGGAGGAATTGGAGGAACTTCCGGAGGAATTCCGGAGGAACTTCCGGAGGAATTCCCGGAGGAACTTCCGGAGGAATTCGGAGGAACTTCGGAGGAATTCCCGGAGGAATTCGGAGGAATTCACGGAACCTCCTGAAGGAACTTCCGGAGGAATTCTGAAGGAACTTCCGGAGGAACTTCCGGAGGAATTCCGGAGGAACTTCCGGAGGAATTCGGAGGAACTTCCGGAGGAATTCTCGGAGGAATTTCCGGAGGAATTCCTGGAGGAACTTCGGAGGAATTCCTGAAGGAACTTCTGGAGGAATTGCCGAAAGAACTTCCGGAGGAATTCCCGGAGGAACTTCCGGAAAAATTCCTGGAGGAACTTCCGGAGGAATTCCCGGAGGAGCTTCCGGAGGAATTCCCAGAGGAACTTCCGGAGGAATTCCCGGAGGAACTTCCGGAGGAATTCCCGGAGGAACTTCCGGAGGAAACTCCGGGGGAATTTCCGGAGGAATTCTGGGAGGAACTTCCGGAGGAATTCCCGGAGGAACTTCCGGAGGAATTCCCGGAGGAACTTCCGGAGGAATTCCCGGAGGAACTTCCGGAGGAATTCCCGGAGGAACTTCCGGAGGAATTCCCGGAGGAACTTCCGGAGGAATTCCCGGAGGAACTTCGGAGGAATTCCAGAGGAACTTCCGGAGGAATTCCGGAGGAACTTCCGGAGGAATTCGGAGGAACTTCCGGAGGAATTCCTGGAGGAACTTCGGAGGAATCCCCGGAGGAACTTCCGGAGGAATTCCTGAAGGAACTTCCGGAGGAATTCCGGAGGAACTTCCGGAGGAATTCCCGAAGGAACTTCGGAGGAATTCGAAGGAACTTCCGGAGGAATTCCCGAAGGAACTTCCGGAGGAATTCTGAAGGAACTTCGGAGGAATTCCCGAAGGAACTTCGGAGGAATTCTGAAGGAACTTCCGGAGGAATTCGAAGGAACTTCGGAGGAATTCTGAAGGAACTTCCGGAGGAATTCTGAAGGAACTTCGGAGGAATTCGAAGGAACTTCGGAGGAATTCGAAGGAACTTCCGGAGGAATTCGAAGGAACTTCCGGAGGAATTCCTGAAGGAACTTCCGGAGGAATTCCTGAAGGAACTTCCGGAGGAATTCCGAAGGAACTTCCGGAGGAATTCGAAGGAACTTCCGGAGGAATTCTGAAGGAACTTCCGGAGGAATTCCCGAAGGAACTTCCGGAGGAATTCGAAGGAACTTCCGGAGGAATTCCTGAGGAACTTCCGGAGGAATTCGGAGGAACTTCCGGAGGAATTCCCGGAGGAACTTCGGAGGAATTCTGGAGGAACTTCCGGAGGAATTCCCGGAGGAACTTCGGAGGAATTCCCGGAGGAACTTCCGGAGGAATTCCGGAGGAACTTCCGAGAGGAATTCCCGGAGGAACTTCCGGAGGAATTCCCGGAGGAACTTCCGGAGGAATTCCGGAGGAACTTCGGAGGAATTCGGAGGAACTTCCGGAGGAATTCCCGGAGGAACTTCGGAGGAATTCCCGGAGGAACTTCCGGAGGAATTTGGAGGAACTTCCGGAGGAATTCCCGGAGGAACTTCCGGAGGAATTCCCGGAGGAACTTCCGGAGGAATTCGGAGGAACTTCCGGAGGAATTCGGAGGAACTTCCGAGGAATTCCCGGAGGAACTTCCGGAGGAATTCCCGGAGGAACTTCCGGAGGAATTCGGAGGAACTTCCGGAGGAATTCCCGGAGGAACTTCCGGAGGAATTCCCGGAGGAACTTCCGGAGGAATTCGGAGGAACTTCCGGAGGAATTCCTGGAGGAACTTCCGGAGGAATTTCGGAGGAACTTCCGGAGGAATTCGGAGGAACTTCCGGAGGAATTCCGGAGGAACTTCCGGAGGAATTCCCGGAGGAACTTCCGGAGGAATTGGAGGAACTTCGGAGGAATTCCCGGAGGAACTTCCGGAGGAATCGGAGGAACTTCCGGAGGAATTCGGAGGAACTTCCGGAGGAATTCCTGAGGAACTTCCGGGAGGAATTTGGAGGAACTTCGGAGGAATTCCCGGAGGAACTTCCGGAGGAATTCCTGAGGAACTTCCCGGAGGAATTCGGAGGAACTTCGGAGGAATTCCCGGAGGAACTTCCGGAGGAATTCGGAGGAACTTCCGGAGGAATTCGGAGGAACTTCCGGAGGAATTCCCGGAGGAACTTCCGGAGGAATTCCCGGAGGAACTTCCGGAGGAATTCGGAGGAACTTCGGAGGAATTCCCGGAGGAACTTCCGGAGGAATTCCTGGAGGAACTTCGGAGGAATTCCCGGAGGAACTTCCTGAGGAATTCGGAGGAACTTCGGAGGAATTCCGGAGGAACTTCCGGAGGAATTCGGAGGAACTTCCGGAGGAATTCCCGGAGGAACTTCCGGAGGAATTCCCGGAGGAACTTCCGGAGGAATTCCCGGAGGAACTTCCGGAGGAATTCGGAGGAACTTCGGAGAGAAATTCGGAGGAACTTCCGGAGAAATTCCCGGAGGAACTTCCGGAGGAATTCCCGGAGGAACTTCCGGAGGAATTCGGAGGAACTTCCGGAGGAATTCCTGAGGAACTTCCGGAGGAATTAGGAGGAACTTCCGGAGGAATTGGAGGAACTTCAGGAGGAATTCCCGGAGGAACTTCCGGAGGAATTCGGAGGAACTTCCGGAGGAATTCCGGAGGAACTTCCGGAGGAATTCCCTCAGAACTTCCGGAGGAATTCCCGGAGGAACTTCCGAGGAACTTCCGGAGGAATTCCCGGAGGAACTTCCGGAGGAATTCCCGGAGGAACTTCCGGAGGAATTCCCGGAGGAACTTCCGGAGGAATTCCCGGAGGAACTTCTTAATAACTGATGAGTGGTTGAATGCCCATGGCGAAATCCAAATTGCTCATCAAGTTATTTCAGTATTGCCTTAGAGGGGCATGTTGTATCTTCTTATCCTATCTACGTTAGAGATAGGAATGGAAATACGGTTAATAATAATGATAATGATAATAAAGTTATTAGTAACAATAAAAATAGAATTCCCGATATCTTCAGATAGCTGTTTCCTTAAATAGCCCCATCCTAGACTCCGCACTGACTATTCGCGAACTATTGCACCGCGTACGTATGCCGCCAACAACGTGGACCATGCCACATGGAGGCTGAAAGGTGTGCAAACGTTGAGCACCGCATTCAGTATGGCGTCGACGACGACGTTCGTAAACATCGAGGTGAGAGATCTGCAACAAAGACGAGTACTCGCACTGTGTATAGCGGCCTTCGGTTCTTCCTAGACGCCATTCAGTTGGCTTCCCGTTTCTGACGGCGATGATGCGATGCTCCATGAAACAAGAACATGCAATGAGCGGATATGGTTTTTGTTGGCTTTTCCAAAAAGTCTCGATTTCATATTTATGTTGGCGGAGAGTGGCGAGGAAATCGGACATGATGGATGGGTTGATCTGATGTTTCGATTTGATTTGGAGATATTCATATTTTTGTAAGTAGGAGATTCGAGCGGTTCGCCACTTCATTTCATAGCTTCTATTTCCATCCCATCAAAAACAAAGCAATGGAAAGGAATTTGGTTTGTTTATTATTTTTGTGATTTTTTACAGCAGTGAGAACGCATATTGACAAAAAGAAGCGACGAATTTGGTGCCGTATTTCTTTGTTTAGCGATGAGATGGATATATGTACAGTATGATGGAGATCGGAACATTTCCCCTACCTACTCAAGAAATTTTGAAGATTCTTAAAGTTGACGAATTGATTACACTCAGCGAACTGGACTATCAAAATTCCTGCGCCTTTTGAATCTTTGACTGATTATTCCATCAACAGCACTTTATATACGCTGCCTAACCGTATATCCGCAAGTGTGGTATGGTTCTCAATCCTTGTTGCATTTTTTCCAATAGAACCGTTTTTCATAGGATAGCCTATTGAAATTTGTACCAATATCTTATGGCAAATTTTCAGAAGGCGTTCGGAATCGGTAACAATTTTAGAAGTAAGAAATTCAATTCGGATTGACAACATAAAACTTTTTAACGTATTGTCAAAATTGAATGGACCCTGTGTTTCGCATGTCAAATCTGACATGACGAGCCCGTTTTGCCTGTACCTCTCCGCTTTGCCTCAGCTTCCCATAAACTAGACATAACCTACGAGACGCTCGAGCAACTTCCATATTGTGTGAGTGGGTTGGTTAGTCGGTTGGCAAAGGATAGTTTTTCGGATGATGACTTCTCGCATGTTGGTGCCACCCATCCAGAGCTTTCCGTTCCTTCTGTCCCGTTGCTGTTGTTGTTGGCGTTGGTGTTGCTTTGGGGTTCCTTCTTTTTTGCATTGTTCGGTTTCATAAGCTCGGCGTCCGACCGTGGGAAAATGCACGGATGTTGATGCGGCTAAACGATGCTACTGGAAGGTGGTGGTTCCGCTGCTGCTGCTGCCATCAGGCACTTGTCTCTGTTTGACGTTCTAACCGGTGTTGGCGGCGCTTCCCGAGGATGAAGTAAACGCATTGGGTGAGCAGCGACAGCAGAATACGTGGGCTGAGTTGTAAGTCGGTTGGTGGGACGAACTTGATACCGCACTCGGTTCGCGAAAATCCTATAAAAACAACCAAACACACCCGCTGAAGTGGATGTAAATTTATGTTTATGTACTTCCTACTTGACGGAGATGGAGTGGGATCAAGGGATTGGATATTATTCTGAAGGTTAAGGATAGATGATGGGGTCGAAGATAGTTTAGATTACTATGCCAAAACATGTTGTAAACGGATTTCGGTCTATTCTAGAGGTCAGGTGAGAAGCGATGTACTTTCGTTACTCTTTTTGATAGTTGGATTTTAGCTGAGCCGGTGTAGATTTGATGAAGAATGTGAGCTGAAATTTTTCCTCTTGCTCATCAGAGCTCAAGTTTTCTGCTGCTTCAGCGCCACACTGAAACAAATTCTGTGCAACCGTGTTGGTTATCCGCCTGGTTCAACTATACCAATGTTTAGACATAATCATTTCTTACCTATCTATGGGGGCCGTCCAGAAACTACGAGGTTATATATGGGGGGATGGGGGGTTTGGAAAATGACCACGATAAGCCACATAGGGGGAGGGGGAGTGTTTCTCTCGAACCACGAGGTTTTTTTTACACGAAAAGCTTTTGGTGAATAACAATTACTGCCGCTAATCGCAAGTCGAGCACATCTGAACTTTTGGCGTAATTATCAATTGAGTAATTATCATATTTCACTTTATTTTCACATGTACTATACGTTAGGCTATTCTATGCGAGAAGTTTGTTCTAGAAAATTGAAAAAAAAATACCAAGTCAAATTGTCCCATATGGAAACGTAATCGCAAGTCAGTCACATCGAGTCACTTCGTAGAATGGCATACAAATTGATCATATTTGTTCAATACATGTGCTCAGAACACCTCTCAAATACAAAAACAAATAGTTTCGAAAGAAAAATACGGAAGAAAATTAAATAAAAAAATTTAATTTTGATTTATGTTGTGGTGGGAAGTTATAACGAATTTAAGATTAATGCATATGCTGCCGCTAACCGCAAGTCGAGCACATCTGTATATGGGGCTCCATATATAGATGTGCTCGACTTGCGGTTAGCGGCAGTATGGGTCTGTTCACAAATTACGTAACGCGAAAATTCGCGTTTTTTCTCTAGAAAAAAACTAGCTTCTAACGAAATTTAACGGAATTCCGCGGAATTTCGAAACAGATTCAAACTTAAACCTGTCTTTATATTATCAAAAATTTTGGCTGCGCCGCTGAACAAAATCGTTAAGTTGTTTTCAAAACTTTAGGTTATACAATTTATTCTATTAACGCTTACTACATAACCCCATTCTTAGTCGACAAATACGTATGTAGTTTTCTTCTGTAAAACGTCTTCAGTATTTCCAAGTTTCAAATTTATATTTTGTGATATTTTTACTATTTGTGCAATATTAATGCGGAATCGATCGTGTTGCTGCTGGTCATGGGACGGCAGCTAGTCCGGGAGAAAGCGAAGTGAAAAAAATCTACCTCGCGTAGCAGGCATTTGTTTAACCAGTGTACAATCGATCCTGTAGATGCTGATCACGCCAGCTAGTGTCGGAGAACGCGAAGTGATAAAACTAATGTCTGCATCGAAGGGCACAGAATTATTTAGTGCGGAATCGATCGTATTGTAGAAGCTTATTAAACGAAACACACTGAATTGTGTTGGATTGATTTGAAACACAGTTTTCGTCTTCTTGTTTTCAAAATAACTGTTTACAATAAATATTCAGTCGTTTACCCAGTGGCTTTACATGAATTTCCTTCTCTACTAACCAACGATTCCTTTCCCGTAGCGCTCACGGAGATGCAGAGAATTCCTCGGTCTTTTATAACAGCGGTTCTCAACCTGGGGTATATGTACCCCTGGGGGTACTTTCGCCGGGCCCAGGGGGTACCTCGGACGAAATGCTTAATGGTGGTTGAATTACAATTTTAATCCAAACTTATTGATAAAGATTTGTATTTTTTTAATTTCTAAACCTTGTCTTGTACATAATAGGTAAAGGATGTATTTTGGACAACCCTTACGGGGACTCTTATTTTGGACCACCAAGAGGAATTTGTACTCAGTGGTCCAAAATATGAGCCGTCGAACTGGTGGTCCAAAATACATCATTTATCCTATGCATGGCGATCAGTAAATCATGGCCTATTGAATCCTGTCCTCCACAACCAGTACAATGGATGAAGAGATGTGGGACAAAAGATCAAAAGGGCAAAACCTCGAATGAACAAATTTAAAAAAATCTTCTATGCAATCTACCGGGTCAAAACAGCATGTTGAATAATATGTTAAGAATATGATTCTTAACTTATATCTAGAGTCTACAGATTCGAAAGCCTCCATTTGAAAGACATGAAGACTTTTTACCAAAAAGCTCAGTTGCTTCGTTGCAAGAGAATTGGAAGCATCCTTCTGCGCCTCTCGGAGGCCTACTTCCAAGCAGCTCGGAAGCCACCTTTCAAGTGACCCGGAAACATAATTATAAGATGTTCAAAAACTTTCTTTTAAAAGGCCCGGAAGCCAAGCTGTTTTTCTAGAAATTTCCTTTTATTTCTGCTTCTTTCAAAAACCTCGGATCTTTTCAAGGGGCTCGGAAGGGATTTTTAAACAGGCTCGACAGCTTCATTTCAAAAGGCGCAGAAGCCTACTCTCAAGAGGGTTGGAAGCCTCCTTTCTAGAGGCCGGAAATCTTCTTTTAAGCTTTCTTCTTTAAACTTTCTTTTTTTTTCTTTTCTCCTTCTTTTAAAAGGCTCGGAAGGCTCTTTTCAAAACGGTTGGAAGGCCTCTTTCAAGAGGCTCAAAGCCCTCCCTTCAAGAGGGTCGGAGTTCTTCTTTCAAGATGCTTGCAACAGTAGTCTCGAAAGCCTCAGAAGCCTCCTTTCAAGAGGCTCGGAAGCCACCTATCAAGAGGCTCGAAAGCCTATTTTCAATATGCTCGGAAGCCTTCAATAGTCAAAAGATTTCCTACAGTCAGTCCCTTGATGTAAGAACTTAATTTTAATTGGGAAGTTTAATAAAAATAAAAATTTCAGAAAAGTTTATGGAGAGTCATATATTCCGTTAGATTTCAGGTCCATTTTTAATATACTTTAAGAGCTACGATTATTTTCATTTACAGCAAAAAAATCATAGGGGTACCTCAATTACTGCAAAAGTTCGAAGGGTACCTCTCAAGAAAAAGGTTGAGAACCGCTGTTTTACAGCAATGAGTGTTAAACTAATTTTCCTCTCCTAATCCTAAATTGACTGTAAGGACGTGACCAGCATCATTATTGGTCATAATTTGGAAACTCCGAAGCAAATATACAATAAGAATAACTTTTTTGTATCCCAAGAATATTATTTAATTGATGAGCTGTGCATATTTGCTGTTTCTCGGACAATCATGATTAACAATTACGATGTGTACAATTAATAAAGCTAAGTTCTTCTTTGACTATTTCCACAATATGTAAGGAACATTGAAGATTTGTGGGCATTTCTAGATCTTCGCATGGAATTTGCAAAAAAATCCAGAACGGGTTAAAAGATCATTAAAATTGCTGAAAGTTCTTTACTTATGATTGCTTTTAGCTCATACTGACCATAACAGCTGTTCTCATATGCCAAGGCCACACAGACAATAGCTCAGTTCGTCGAGCTGATTGTATATAAGACTATGGGTCTGTGAAATTCATTCTGAAGTACATATCTTTGTGCATTTTAGAAAGGTACACAGGATTCTTCTAGTGAGCAAACGTATGCTATAGTATATATGTAGACGAATAATAAGAAAAAATAAGTTTTGGCTGTTACGCTCTTTTCAAATATCAATTCTCTATCTGTGTATGCGCCTGGCAGATGTGGATACATAATTGAGTATCCCACTAAATAAAAAAATAAATTTAAGCATTAATTTTCTGATTTTGAATTAGCTCAATAAAACCACGCTGACAAGACAACATGAAGTATGCTTCAGCATAATTACATTATTCTTAAGTGAACAAAGGTTTTAAACGAAATTTGATCCGTATATGAAAAATCTCACAATTTCTATATTTTTTTATATTTTCTGATATGAAAGCGGCATAAATGCTGGGTTATTGCCTTATCGCCAATGGTATATGTGGCAAGAATGCGGTGATTTATCTCAAACTGCCTCTGATGTTATTATAACTCTATAAGTCGTAAAAAAGTTATTTGACTTCGAAAAAGTGAAATCTGAATTTCGTACATAATGTAAAACCAATTTAATCAAAATTCCGCGGAAAAAAAAAATGAAATTTCGTTTCGTTTCGAAAAATTTCGAATCAAATGAACCTTGATTTCGTTTCGTTTCTATGTTTCGAAAGCAAATCCATATTTCGTTTCGTTTCGATCCGAATCAACATAGACATTTTAAATTTCGTTTCGTTTCGTTTCGTTTCGTAAGGAAAAAGTGTGTTATCGCATACCCTTACATATCAGTCCTGCTACGTGCTTGAATTCGGTAATGACTAATACGATAACGATAGACATATCATTTTTCAAGTAAAATGTTTACGAAATTGAAGTGGTTGAGCTAAAATGCAATTGCTTACAATGAAAACTTTCTTGGTTGCCTTTAGTAACTATTGGTTTGGAAGGTCTTGTGTGTGTGCGTCATCCTCTATTCCTCACCCATCTGGGGGCGTTGATCAAGTTGTAATACGAATAATTTGATCAGATCGCATGCTCCGTTATGGTGCCCTTTTTGTTACGAAGACTAGTACTACAAAAAGGATTCACTTCTGAAGCAAGAAATGTTTCTTCAGAAAGTGTTGGGAATGGGATGTACTAGTTGTTCATAGCAGGTACAGCAATACTTCACAAGGACGCCCTTATTCGTACTATCTACTAAGGAAGTAGAAGGTCGAGAAGAGCCACCGTTGCTAACTAAAGCGTGAACCGGATACCTGGGACTCCCACAATATCCGCGGCAATAGCAGCAAACGATGCCCTGTACGTATTTAGTGGTTATTTTTATGAATGTTTAAATTGATAAAACGATGAAGGTTAGAAATATAAAGAGCTACTAAGTGTACATCAATTAAGATCGTCCACTATAAAGTCAAATTAAATTAGTTATGAATATAATAGTAAGTTTTCTAAATATATTTGAATTGCTTAAAAAATAGAACTATCATAAATACAGTCAGATCTGCAAAAGTCTAATTAGGAGATCATCCATTCATGAAAATATGAGGAAAAAGAAGTAATATAGAGAGCATAACAAATATAACCACATTATAAAATTGAAGAATACAATGTTCACAATGAATATAATAAGAGGTTCAGAGATTATATCAAGCTATAGAATATAAGAGTGAAAGTTACTTGCAAATGCAATTTATTTAAGACAAAAGAATTGATAAATTGACAAGAAAACAAAATTGTGAGAGATCTTTTTGAACAATTTTGTTATCCGACCTCCAGACTGTCGGTGAGAGCGATGATCCAATCTAACTCTATACCCATTGACGTTAATTAATACTGCTAGTATTCATAGAACGAACAACAAATAATTTGTCAAGAGATATAATTATGACCATAAACAAACGTTCTACGAAAGGTTTTCAAGAGACATAAAAAGAACACATAGTTTATTCAACTGAAATATTATAAGAGAACAAGGATAGATCTCACCGCGTCTTCTAAGAAGCTTCAGAACTTTTCACCATTCAGCACAGAGGTTTTCTGGATCATGTCAAATAATCCTAGAATGGCTACACATGAAATTTATTTTCGATGAATTAGCATTGTATTAACACTGAACAAAAGATTAAAAACCCAAGCAACTCCGTTTTTCTTCCAAACATACACATATTTATTGACGGAAACCAGTACAAAACATCTAATCATTCAATTTAAATTTGACTACACTTTTTTTTCACTTTCTATTCTGCTTTTTATTACACCCATTATAATCTTCTAGATATTTTCCTTGAGCCCGAACAATATAGACGACCGTGGTAGCGTGCGTGGTAAGAACAGCCTAGTCTCGATGAACCAAGATTCCGGATAGTTATAAAAAAAACCCCAAAACTCTATTTTCTCCAAACCGGCATGAAAACCACTGAAACCATTCGTCACACTATCTCTCACTATTGGTTTGGAAGGTCTAATCATAAAATACAATATCAATAAAGTCGTCGTTCTCGAGGCCGTTCCATAAAATAATATAACCTGCAAAAATCATGAATATTCATCGTGAGACAAAAGTGCCTCGAAATTTAGTAACAATTTTTCGAACAACTCGCTGTCTTTTAAAACTAAAAAAATTGATGTATTTTTAGTAATAGCCTGCTTTGAGATAAAAAGTAAAAAATTACAAAGACTAACATGGGACAATTATGGGTAGTATGGTAGTGAAGAGGATAGGTTGAGACGTATTCATAGTCTTGATCAAGATATGCCAGAAATTACTTATATCAATGTTTAAGAAATAATCAAAACAAAATTTGTTTCGCGTTATGCGTAACATTTGTTAGTACCCACCCCCTCCCCTACCTTTTAATGTAACAAAGTATAACGCAAGTTGGACCTCCCCCCTTCCCCCAAAAGCGTTACGTAATTTGTGAACAGACCCTATAGGAATATACGTTGCATCAGTAAATTCCAATATAACGTGTTGAAACTTGCACGCTACATATACATAGCAAAAGTTCTTTGGAATATGTTTTAGTTTATGATAATAGAGATTTTTTAAGGTGATGTTTACTTCCCATTTTACTTAATAAACAACGAACTTACTATTGTGGAATCATTCTAATTTCTCACCCAGAGAATGAGTTGGATTTTAAACTGATTTACTTCAGGGCTTTGATACACTTACGCCTTGTTTTTTGCCTTTCTCGTGCAACAAAGTTGTACCGAAAGGCTATCATTTCACTCCAAAATCGAACTTTTTATAGAAGTTTCGGAGACCCATGATGTTATCTACAAATCAACTCAGCTCGTCGAACTGAACAAATGTCTGTCTGTCCGTGTGTATGTGTGTGTGTGTGTGTGTGCACACGAAAACCGAAAAACATTAGCCACTTTTTCATATAGTAATTCTTGACCAATTTTCTCGCAACATGTTGCATTCGACAGAGGACGAAGTCTTGTTGATCACTATTGAATTTGAAAACGATCGATCATTGCGTTTAAAAGTTATTACGAAAATGGAATCGAACTATATAAGCGCCATATAAGGTTGGTGTCTTGGCTAAATGCGAAAAAGGCAGTATCACCACTCGGTGAATTAAGTTGGGTTTTTTACCATTTAATCAATAAAATTAAATGATGAGAATAAGGCGTGATTTACCTATTTCCGAATGTTATTCATATGAGTCGCGATGCTATCCGCATTTTTAAAATTTGAGAATGATTTTATCAACAGATTCATCAGCTAATAGAATCATTTACAATAAAGTTGCTACTATTTGTATTATTAGCAGGGTTCCCAATGAGTGCAAAAACCAATGATAGTCATGCTTACAGATACGCCCACGTGCCAAAACATTGGTGGGCCTTGGGACAAAATGACGAGTGGCAGAAATGACGTAGAGGGATTCTTAAGAAGCATGAGATATATCCTGCAAGCTATGAACCAGAGAAATGCAAAGCCACTAATTTCAAGAAATGTTCATTATCTTTCAGAAATCCTCAGAAATGCATATGGATCGCTACGAATGGCTTAGAAATCTTATGACCGTTCATGAATACTCTAAAGTCCCGGGTCTTATTTCGGACAAAATATGTGGAATTAGAGATGATTATGGTTTTACTATGGACTTCCAACAATTTATCTAAACTTGGTAAAATTACTAACTAGGACTTTTTGTAAACTTATAATTAATCATATTAGCAGATTTCAACAATCTTTGTTTTCTACAGAAAGTCATATAGAATCTCAAACATTCTTTTGAGTCCAGAAATATTTTTAAAAGAAACCATTGCTTACTTCCTGGAAAAGTTTAATAACCTTAAGGAAAACCATAAAACCACCAAAACATTGATTTCTTGGAAAGCCTAAACATTCTTGATTTCTGAGTCTCTAGACATTCTAGACGCTACCTACTGGCGGTTCATAAAATCCGTTTTGGGTTCCACTCTCCGACATGTTAGATATTGTCAAACAAGCATCGACAAATTTCAAAACCCTATGTGCAGTGCCAAATTTTAATTGCGGCTGCACACAATTGCTTTTTTGAATTTCCAATTTCTTCGACGCCATCATTCACTAAGTACTTGTAACAATTATAAGAAATATATTTACTGAAAATATATTTCTTATAATAAGGATATACATTCATCACACTACAAACTATTTCACTCGTTGATGAGGTATTTCAAAAGTTATACGTGTGTAAAGGTGTCCAGATCTTATCGCGCACAAGCCTTACTACATTACCGACATTATGTTATGCCTATAACGGACTACCATCACGATATCACGAAAATCTGCGATGTGGGCTTTCGAAGCATTCACAAAGTAAAGCATTTCAAAGCACAAAGAGTTTCAAAATGTTCAGATTGCATGCTTCACCATGTTTGTTATTAGAGCATGATTTTTGTTTTTTACAAATTTGAGTTTTTCTCGACGGAATGTGACTGACTTGCGGTTACTTTTCTCATTGAGATGAAAAGTAATCGCAAGTCAGTCACATTGCGATTTCGAACACGTCAAGTGAGTTTTTCACTTTGTAGTCACTATGATCCATTAAATATTCAAACAATCTTTGGTGTGTGGCGTTTGAAGCTGATCAAAATTACTTATACACAATTTTTGACAAGAAAAATTACATTAACTTTGCAAGCGGTTTTCTCATTTGCACGTTTTTTCAGATGTGCTCGACTTGCGGTTAGCGGCAGAATAGTGGTGTAAAAAATACAAATCATAAGTCATTAAACGCAAAGTTAAAAACACATAAGTGTGCAACGAGAAAAACGCAGCGTCGGTCGCAACGCCGATGCATATCTGCGTTCTTTGACCATATTAGCCTTAGATCCTATTTCAAAAAAAAAATAAACGAAAAAACAGGTTGCGATTCAGTCTCAATATCCACAAAAAAAAATGGGAAAAATGGGAAAATATAAATGATGGATGGTTTTTGGGATCACGCCGCAGATGGTTTTTGGGATCACGCCGCCGAAACTTTTGCATGAGCGGACTGCAGCTACAATTTTGAAAAATGTTCATGTTTTTACAATAATCATACAATCCTGATAAAGTGCTGGCATTCCGAATGATTTTTGAACAATTCTCTCTGAAAAATTTAGCTGTGAAATTTTGCTTCAAATTGTTAATGAAAAAAAAAACAAAACATGATTCCGAGAAAAATTCCTTAAAACTCCGAAAAAATTTCCATGTGAATTTGCATTACAGGGTGTTCAATAAGTTCGAATACAAATGTCCAAAGCCCAATGTACATATTCTGTATTAGTATTGGTGTCAGCTTTAGCGGTATATATAAGCTATCGGATGTGTGTGGTGTCGACATTCTGTCACTTGTTGTTTGTTTATTACGCGCGTTGAAAATGGATTGGGGCATCATAAATAGCCGTTTTTAAAGTTCAAAATCATTGCGGCGTACTTCAGAACTGAGGTTTTGTGGACGATCGATGCCCCCAGTGGCCCGGTGATAAGACGGAGATGAGCCCTACGTATTCCAATAGGACGATAACCCTTTATACATGAAAATTGCGATTTTAGCCTAATATGGGGACAATTTCATAGACTTTTTGGACAAAAGATTGCGACTACTCAGCTTCCCGGATTTGAACCCTCTTAGCTTTTTTGTTTGGTCCTTTATTATGTTAAAGCTGTACGAATACAAGGTCAGTAACTTGGACCAGTTCAAGACGTAGTTCTCAAAATCTGGAACGAAATGCCCATGCAGACCGTGCGTGCCGCTTGCGATGGGTTTTAGAAACGTTTGAAGCTAGTGAAGAAGTACAAAATAGAGGTCATTCCAGAAGAAATGTTACAAACGTTCCTTATAAACAATACTTCCAATGAAATGCAACCGGAAAAAGAAATAATTTAATTTCAATTTTTAAACATTTTTTGAAAGTGTATTCGAACTTATTGAACATCCTGTATTTGTAGAATATTTTAATATTTTTTTATTGCTCATACCATGATTTCTTTATTAGAAATTTCCTAATTGTTATGGAAAATTTTTAAATTTTTTTAGGCTGAGTTTTTATTCTAGCCGATATCGTATCTTAGAACATCGACTCATGGAATGTCTATTGTAGCTCATGAAATCGCATCGGATCAATGGACCTGCTTGGATGCTTAGCGATGCACGGATACATCATTCAGGACTTGGTTGATCGGGTCGTTTCAAAACTCCGTAATATCATGTATTATGATTACATAAATATTTGTGGATATATTCTCAGCTTAGGACATTTTGTTTCTTGACATGATTTTTGATACTGTACTTCGAAGCAGTTTGGCCTATGACATCCGAAAAAAATACGACTTTTCAGTTCTTTCTATACTAGTTTTGGCAAGATCGAGTAGAAAACTCTAAATATGTACGTTAAGTCCATGTGAAAAAATCGTCCTGAAAGGGTTAAATACCAAAATATAACAATAAATTATAGAATACCAATAGGAACCGAAAGATATTAAAGACTGTAGATTTAAAATGAAAACTTGCATTTTAAGCCAAAACTGTATAATTCAGGCAAATGAATATAAAGGACATTGTGTTACGGTTCTGATTAGAATCATAGAATCTTGGCATAATGAAGAGAGTTTTGAGATTCTGAATAAAACTTGTATGCCCTGAGAAAAACCTTTTAATATTGGAAGGTAAACTAATTTGATGATTCTGAAAACAATACTGGAATTTCTACAGGAATGCTTCTCAAAAGAAACAACAGTAGGAGGTTTTATTTGTATCTCTTAGATTACATATTAACTTTGTGATTCTCTGTTAAACTTTTTGTTGTAAGAGTTCAGTTCAGATGCTTCGCTGAGGTTAATATATCTTAAGAATTTCCAGTACCTTCAGAGCTACGGAAGGTCCCAAATACTCTTAGAAATCTATAGGGATGGTCAGTGATGAACTTTATAATTATTTGAAAAAATCACTAATAAAGAAATTTAAAAAAAATCAAAAAAATATTGGAAAATTTCTAAACCATCACAAATTTTTGTCGAAATTTTTATAACATATTCGCGAGTCCACATTTTTTTGTATCCTCCTGATGCATCGAAGGTGTGTGAGTTCTAGATATTCTAATACCTGATACACATAACAACATGATAACATCATCAAAATTTTCGAATTCATGGAAATTTATAATTTACATGCTGGGTTTAGTTTGATTTTGAATCAGCTGAAATTGTCCACCTTCAAAATTGATCGGATCAACCATATATGATTTAGTTATAAATTTATTTTTTATTTTTTTTGTACTTGGAAAAAACCACGTGATCATAGGGGGGGGGGTCTGTCAAATGACCACGATAACCAAATGGGGGAGGGGGGTTGGAAAGCTTCAAAAATATGACCACGTGGTTTCTGGGTGGCCCCATGTTTGATTTGTTTTTCATTGGCTTTTATCAGTAAGGTCACACGAACTAAGCTCAAAGTAGCTGGGGGCCTCTTCCCCTACTCTTCCCACCGTGGAATGGAAGTACGTCTACATACTGTTTACCGCCGATAATAACCTTAGCATATTTGTTGACCCGTTGGTGCAAATAAGAAGGAATGTGAATTCAATTGTCGAGAGGCAGGCTTTGTGTGCGGGTTTTGCCGGAAGAAAGTTTGATAAAATTGAGTCAAGCCATTTCATTCGTTCATCGGAAAAGATGAAAAAAAATGACCGTTCTAGACAAGTTGTAGAAGGCTTAAACCTAAAAAAGTAATAAGTGAGCGAATTGTACTAGGTCGTTGAAGAAAGTTTTTGCATCGCTTATATGAATAACTTGTGAGATAATTTGAATCTGCAATCTGCACTTGTTGTACTCTAAATAGCTAGTGTAGCTATAGTTGTTAGGTACAGGTAAGCAAGGACCCTGACAGATGAAGAATAAACAAGTGAGTTAACATGAATCATTTTACGTTGAACAGAAAACCTCACTATTCGACGTGGGTGACTTATGCGGAACAATCGACTTGAATTTCAGCATTGTACGAAAATTATTATGTCAGATTTGAGCTTTTGAAAATGGGAATAGAAAACATGTGGTGAATTCGAAATTCACCACTTGATGGATTGTATAATCACCGACGCGTGGGTTCTAGAGGGTCATTTGGTCGAAACCCATTCGGCGGAAAGCAATTTGGCTGAAAGTCGTTTGGCCGAAAGGGTTATTTGGTAGAAAAAATTATTTGACCGAAAGCGTCATTAGGACGAAAGGGTCATTTGGCCGAAAGGGTGATTAGGCCGAAAGGGTCATTAGGCCGAAAGTGTCATTTGGCCGGAAGGGTAATTTGGCCGGAAGGGTCATTTGACCGGAAGGGTCATTTGGCGGAAAGGGTCGTATCGAATAGCTTATGTGAAAAGTGAGAAATTAGGAATGAGAAGAGAGACGTTTCACTTCTCACTCTTCATTATTCTCTTCTCACTGTAAAAAGTGAGAAGCGCGAAATGAGTAGTGAGACGTCTCACTACCCACATCGCACCACTCACTTTTCACAGTAAAAAATGAGAAATGAGGAGTGAGAAGTCTCACTTCTCACTCCTCATTTCTCACTTTTCGCTTTCACACTACTCACTTTTCACGGTGAGAAGTGGAAAATGAGGAAAGAGAAGTGAGTAGTGAGACGATTCACTACTCAATTCGCGCACCTCATTTCTCACTGTAAAAAAGAGGAGCGCGAAGTTAGTAATGAGACTTTTACTCACTTTGAGCTTCTCACTTTTTACAGTGAGAAGAGAAAAATGAAGAGTGAGAAGTGAGACGTCTAACTTATCACTTTTTGTTGTCGATTGTGCGAAGCGCGAAGTGAGTAATGAGACGTCCAAATGGCTTTCGGCCGAATGGGTTTTGGCAAAATGACCCTTCCCCCGTCGTAGAAGCCACAAGGTGAGACCCAGCTAGTTATTAAATTTCATAGAATTATGATCCAAAACCTTTATACTATCAAGACAGTTAGTGTTGATGTCAACTGAAGATCAGGAAAAACTAAGTTCGTTCATTTGATTTGTTGCAAATATGAACCATGCTACCATTCACAAAAGGGCCCTTTTATTAAATAATTCGAGTTTGACGATCTTTCATTGGAGCAGTCTGGGTCGGTTTCGATTTTATTTCCCCGCCTAATTTACATTGAATCTCCGCTCCTTATTCGGGTTCTAATCCACCAAATGAAAGGATTCTAAATTTGGATTTCTGCATGGTTGGAAAGTCAAAGCGAAATTGATATTTGAAACTCATATCAACCCGCCTGAATAGAGTTAGTTTATGCATGCAGTACTGTACTGCCCTTCTACGCATAATGGTCCAATGTTAGTTTTTGGAGATTTTGACTTTTTATCACATATTTCGATGGGTTTTTGATTTGTCCCATTGTTGAGTTTTTACGCATATTGGTCTCCTGGGCAAAAAGCTCATCATTATGACAGAATCTGTTATTTTATGCGTGTTGCTCATAGAAATGGTATTCAATACTTAGTTCTCGCAAGCCTAGCCATTTGTAGAAGTGAACAAGGCAGGCTAAAAGGATTTTTATTCTTAGTGATGTCACTGTAATCTAACAACATCAACTACATGGGCAGTACAGTTTCATATATTAAGCATGAGACGAGATCATGTCGATCATAGTAGTCATTAACGAAATCAAATACTCAGCGGGACTAATATGCATAGAAATCCGCAAGCAAGTTTTATATTTCTCGGCATAACTGTCCCGCTAAACTATTTTCATGAATAAGGTCGCAAATTATATTTCTGAACTAAAACCTTGAATGAAATCATTAGAATGGAGCTCTCCCAATAGTCTAGTGATGTAAACTTCTCAAATTATCTACTCATATGAGGTCCTGAGCATAAATTGTAATTAAGAAAATTATTTTTAACTTTTTAGTGGAATGTCTTCACTTGTCATAAGGCAAGTTTGTACCATCCCATTTAACTCCAACACTTGATTGTACCTTGACAGATACGTATTTCGACCTCAACAGTAAGGTCGTCTTCAGTGTCTCGTAGTACGAGTCAAGTACGAGATACTGAAGACGACCTTACTGTTGAGGTCGAAATACGTATCTGTCAAGGTACAATCATGTGGTGGAATTAAATGGGATGGTACAAACTCGTCTTATGACAAGCATAAATTGTAGTTTTGTTTCAAACGCATTTTCCACAGTCCCTTTTTTTAAATTTGGCACAAGTGTGCGGAACGGCAGTGTGTCACACTGTACTACTACAGTTCTACCACGATGTAATTGATATAGACTCATAAGAATGCTACTGTTCGCATAATAAAAACAAATTATTGCTATGCATAGCTAAAAATACTTCATTTGTAACTTCCCATGATGACTCATCAACATGATTTATGATTCTATATGCAAATTGAAAGAAAGGATCCTGTAGATGGAAGATGTGGGATGAGTTAAATTAGTAAACGATTTTTCTTCTAGAAGTTGTTTGCGCTTGATCGATTGTCATTGTTTGCTTTCCCGTTCAGGTTAAACGAATTCTAGACTACCAAAAAATTCGACTATTCGAAAACTCAAAGCTTTTTAAAGGCAAAAATCGGATTCACTATTATTTCGATCATCGCACTTTCTAATCACTAAACATGATATTCTTCTTCTTCTTATTGGCATTACATCCCCACGCTGGGACAGAGCCGCCTCGCAGCTTAGTGTTCATTAAACACTTCCACAGTTATTAACTGCGAGGTTTCTAAGCCAGGTTACCATTTTTGCATTCGTATATCATGAGGCTAACACGATGATACTTTTATGCCCAGGGAAGTCGAGACAATTTCCAATCCGAAAATTACCTAGACCGGCACCGGGAATCGAACCCAGCCACCCTCAGCATGGTCTTGCTTTGTAGCCACGCGTCTTACCGCACGGCTAAGGAGGAAACATGATATTACATATGCGGAATTCCTCTTTGAGGAACATTTACCATCAATTCTAATATATGTCTAACAAACATTAAGGTAACATTATAATGGTCCTATTTTATTTTCATAATTCGCTTGTCCACTGTTATTTAGAATATTATCACGTTCACTGCTATTTACTACCCAGCATCATTCCTGCTCTAAGAACCTCTTGCTGGAAGGTATGCTATGCTGGAAGGAATGATTTTTGTTTTTTTTTTTAATTTTAGTATTCCTCACTTTGAATAAATGTATTAAAAATAAAAAAAATGAACTATGTAAAAGTGACTGTAGCCCTTATACAACCGAATTTAGTTACATTTGAGTTGCTGCAACCAAATTGGTCTAGATTGTGCTGCTAGGGCGGAGCCAAAGAAGGAAGAATGTGTGAGTTTATACAAAGACATTGCGCATTGATGAAAAGGAACGTGGATCGGGCCATTCTAAGCAGTTTTTAGTGGAATACTTATCTATTAAATTTATATCATGTCTGAAACTTGATTATGCATATTTACAACATGTGATAGATTTAGTTCGGAAAAGGTATTGGAGGGTAACCGCCCCTTCGGTGGGGTTTGATCCCACGACCCCAGTTCGCATGACAGGTGCTTTCCCTACCAAGCTACGAAGGACCTCCGTCGTCCACCGCAGCTTAGCGGGTACTGATGAAACCAAAATTCCCAGCACAAGGTACCAGCCGATCTCTCGCAATACATTTTCAGAACCAACTCTCTCAAATGTATTTTTGTACACATGTCAACCAAGTGGCTTAATACCCGGCATATAGGCAATTAACTTTGAATGTACTGATCTCGAGTGGCGATCTCACTTCGCTTGTGTGGTCGGGTCGGGATCTGACGACCAAACTGGCACAACCTTACACAACCCTACTTCATTGAGCGCCGTTGCTGATGAAGCAAGTGTGTAGGAGCCGGACAATACTAAATACTCATCCTACTTGGTTGCGAGAGATCGGCTGGTACCTGGTGCTGGGAATTTTGGTTTCATCAGTACCCGCTAAGCTGCGGTGGACGACGGAGGTCCTTCGTAGCTTAGTAGGGAAAGCACCTGTCATGCGAACTGGGGTCGTGGGATCAAACCCCACCGAAGGGGCGGTTACCCTCCAATACCTTTTCCGAACTAAATCTATCACATGTTGTACATATGCATAATCAAGTTTCAGACATAGTACTTAATTTCCACTCCGGGTGGCTTAATACCCGGCATATAGGCAATTAACTTTGAATGTACTATTAAATTTAGACTCAGTGGGATTAGTCACCACCTGAGGGCTAAATATGTGTTTAGACTCAGCGGAAAAACTTCCACCTGAGGGCAGGTTCAATATTGGCCAAATGGAAGTGCTGGGGAATTCTTTCTTTCTTAGGTATGGTTCTGATGGATACAAGGAAAGGAATTCCTCCTTCTCCTTTGTCCTCTCGGAACCCACTGAACAACTAGACAAGTAAGTTAATCTTAACTCTACTATATTCTAGTTAGCAAAAAAAAAGGTTATTATCAAATGACAAAGGTCGATTTGTTTAGTTTCAGATATATTGGTGGCTTACATCTACCCTACTACCTATGACCTACCATCTTCATCAGCGATGCGTATCTTTATTCTGGTTTCTGTTTTATATACACGTATGT
This sequence comes from Armigeres subalbatus, assembly GCF_024139115.2. Taxonomy (NCBI): domain Eukaryota; kingdom Metazoa; phylum Arthropoda; class Insecta; order Diptera; family Culicidae; genus Armigeres; species Armigeres subalbatus. The sequence continues at coordinate 12,473,876 of NC_085141.1, forward strand.
TTATTTACCAGCTTGACACCCGAGTCACTTTTCGGTACGGAAATGGATTCTGCAATCAATAATGATGATAGGATCTAACTACATGCCCTACTGTAAATGAAAATTGCATTTCAACACTTTACCTCAATTTTCAAATTAAATGAATCAACGAATTCTTCAAACTTAATTCTGGGTAGACGTTTTGTAAAAATATCAGCCTTTTGTTTATCACTGCTCACGTATTTTAAAACAATCTTTTTATCACGAATCAATTCTCGAATAAACATGTACTTTACATCGATGTGCTTTGTTCTCTTATGGCTTCGCAGTTCCTCGACTATTTTGATACAGGGTATGTTATCCTCATTTATCGTGAATGGGATCGAATTTATTCCAATCTCACGCAATAAATTGGAAAGCCACACGCCCTTTTTCGCTGCTTTGCAAAGTGATACAAATTCAGCTTCGGTTGAAGATAGGCTCACTGATGTCTGCTTCTTCGTGGACCAGGATACCGTATTAAGGCACGCTATGTTTAAAGGCAACTATTATGCAAAGTGAATGCACCTCGGATGTTAAGCCGTTAGATCATAGTTTTTGACCTCTAGTTTTAGGATCTGTGTCGATTAAAATATTTTATCGGTGAAATTTTGAATTTTTTACTATTTAAGGTAATATTTTTACCCTAAAAACCTTATCTGATTTTTCTAAATTTTTTGAAACAAGTTATATAAAATCCAACCTCTATTTTTTTTCTGATGATTTAAGAAACATTTTCATATAAAAACATTCTTCATATGGTGAAAATAGTAAAAGTTATACTAGAAATACTGTTGACACCGAATAATATTCCATTTTTCAATAACGAACCCTTGTGTAAGTGCATATCTCATACGTGTCTATTAAAAACCCAGCAACCCTGCACTGTCCACTTGTTACCATAGAAACAGAATTTAACGCTGCACAGGCCAAGAAAGATACTCGATTATATTTCAATTGTGTTTATAATCATCTTCTGGAAGGAGGAGACTATGACACGATTTTAGACAAAACCCCTTCTCCAGCGCTACATTTGCTGGTGGTCTACCAAATTTTCGGCCCGGTGGCCTGGAACAAAAAAACCATCAAGACCATCTAAAGTCTGGAAATCAGAGGGTAACTCAACCCATCACGCTCAACTTGGTCTCACTGGGTGTTACTCCCGAAGTCATTTAGTTTAACGGGGTGTTTTGAAAGGAAAATAATGCAATGGTTATTATAAAGTATTGGATAGTCTACCACAGGTAGTTGAATGCTGTTTTATTGTAAGATTTTTGGACTTCTATTCAGACGCCATAAGAGCTTTTTGTGACAGTTGGATAGCAGCCGGGCTATCAATCACCGAAAAATTTCATATTTAAAAATTCCATGTTCTTGAATTTTGTGAGCGCATCACAGAGAGGGCTTACAAACGGAACTTACACGGAGCAAACAACGGAAGCCATTCACAAAATTTTTTATACTATCTAGCAAAACTACAAAATGCCAGATAACCACGAACAGAATGCAAGTAAACTGTTATCCACGATGGTAGCATATACAAGTCACATAATGCAGACGTTCATTGAGGCTAAATCAAGTTTGAAATACAGAACATAAATACTACTTTGAACTAGTTCGTAGTTTTATTTTTTTGTTGATTTAAAATGTTAAAAAGTGAGATTATGTTCTCAAATTTAATAGTACTTCTTATTGGCATTACATCAACCAATCTGACATATGCTGCCTCGGAGTTTAGTGTTCATTTAGCACTTCCACAGTTATTAACTGCGAGGTTTCTAGCCCAAGTTATCATTTTCGCATTTGTATATCATGAGACTACGATTATACTTCATGCCCAGGGAAGGCGAGAAAATTTCCTAGACAAGACCGGGAATCGAACTAGGTTTAGCATGGTCTTGCAGTGTAGCAGTGCATCTTACCGCACGGCTAAGGAAGGCTCCAGATCTATTCATAATAAACCTTAAGTTCATTTAAAACTGGCAGTAATTTTAATATAACTTCTACTATTTTCATCATATGAAAAATGTTTTTATATGAAAATGTTAAGCATCAGGAAAAAAAATGTTAAAGCATCAGGAAAAAAATTAGTGGTTGGATTTTATATAACTTGTTTCAAAAAATTTAGAAAAATCAGATAAGGTTTTTAGGGTAAAAATATTACCTTAAATAGTGAAAAAGTCAAAATTTCACCGATGAAATATTTTAATCGACACAGATCCTTAAACTAGAGGTCAAAAACTATGATCTAACGGCTTAACATTCGAGGTGCATTCACTTTGCATAATAGTTGCCTTTAAACATAGCGTGAAGGTAGCCTCACACCTCGGGAATTTGGTCCGCGGATTTTTCCCCATATATTTTTGCATATGCGATGTTTTCGGGATTTGGGCACGGAAAATCAAAATCCCGGCCCCATTTAAAATGCACGGGGACCAAAATCCGGCGGAAAATTTTCCCGAGGTGTAAGGTAGCCTTCACCATACACGGTAAATATTGATCCAGAAATCGAAAGAAATTCATCCTGCTTCTTATATACCAATTGAAGCCCCTTGGTACCCTGGAGATATCTTAGGATTCACTTGAGTCCCATCCAATGAACTCTGGTGGTGAACTCTGAAATTAAGCGAAAACATTAACTGCGTAACATAAATCTGGTCGAGACATTAATGCCAAATACTGCAGACAACCTAATAGGGTCTTGTATGGCTTAACGGACCCTCAGATTTTTTTCCATTTATTATTCTGATCCATGGGGGTCCTAACAGGCTTGCAATCCTGCATTCCGAATCTAGTCAGTGTATTATCGACATAAGACTTTCGAGAATTGGTCAGACACTCTTCGCTTCGTTGGATGTCTAGGCCAAGGAAATTACTCACTTCACCTATGTAAATCCTTCATCCGAAAGTGTTTGAAAAGCTCCCTCTTAATCCATTCGACATCTCTCATGTCCCTACCAAAGACCAGTATGTCATCAACATATAGAATAATATATAAGTTTTTATTCTTATGCATATATAGACATGTGTCTGATTCGGTGTTTTGGAACCTCAGACTTTTTACTGTCTGATTAAATTTTAGGTTCCAAGTTCGTGCAGCCTGTTTTAGCCCATATAGGGTAAATGATATATTTTGGACATGTACATATTTTGGACAAGCCTGAGCTTCTTCGATCAATTTTAGATAATGTGTAGGAAAATTTTTATCGAAAGTATGATCATTGCATACTTTTACCTCAAGTCTAGCAGCTCCTAATAAGAATTCACAAATCAACTATTATTTATCTTTAAAATTACCTAAAATGTAAAGCTTTCTACCAAAGTGCCTGCTGGACGCCAGTATGCAGGAGAACATGCATTATAGGACTCTTCGTAACATGCACCTGAAACACGTTTAAATTGGTTCAAACGGCAATCTTGAGGTCTTGCGGCCAAAGTTTGATTGTAATTGAGATACTAACATATTCCAATCGCTTAACATGAACTTGAGACGGATGAAAAAGGAGTGACCAAAATGAAGTTATGTTTTTATGTATCAGACATTTATTGGTCACCCCATGTACAGTACATGGATGAACCATTAATTGCCAACTTTCAGGCTGTGATATCGATAAGATTGCGATATCGATAAGATTGCGAAATAATGTTAATTTCTGGTTTAATCTATGTCAGTTAAGCAAATAAATGCATTTAAATGAATGTGGATACGTGTAGGTAAGTCATACCATTGAGATCTGTAGGTGGCCATTTTTAAATTTGGAGAAAATGACTCTGTCCAAAATATATGCATTTTCCATGTCGAAATTATATATTTGATGTCCAAAAAGAAAATATTTCAGTTCGCAGTATATCACAGTTTACACCTAGTAAACGTAATTTACTCAAAAATTGGGCAATGGAGACACAAGACCAGGCTTGTAAAATGTCATCTGCATGTCATTTGACTAATTTGTTCATAACTTTCTTTAGAAGCCAAATTTATTCCATAATTTTAGATGTACTCATAACGCTTTAGTAAGGCTATACTTTTGTCCAAGGGTACATTGCTCTAAATATATCATCTGAGGCTGGAGAGTGAAAACTGTCCAAAATGTCACGTGTCATTTGACATAATGTCATTTGAATGACATTTTGCCTCCCACGCCTCAGATTACATATTTACATCAATGTCTTGTTAGACAAAGTTGTAGGCACATTTAAGAGCTATAAGTTCGTCATACATCATAAATTGATAGTTAACTTCTGAAAAAAGATCTGGGAAAATTATACAAAAGAATGCAAATGACATTTTTCAACACTGCACAAGACTAATCATAGGTTATGTATTTGGATGAACCTAGTGGTTTTCAATTGTTTTATACTATTCAATCTCGATATATTTCCTAATGAATGTCCTGCGCTTGTCCAAAATACATCATTTACCCTAGACTTTTGTTCAAGCGGCAAAATGTTTCTTTTCCGTTCGCATTGGTAGGCAACCTCATATAGATTTCTTCTTCCAGGCTTCCATTAAGGAATGCAGTTTTCACGTCCAATTGGTGAACGAACATACTGTGCTGGATAGCCAAGGACAAAAATGTCCTAATTGTGGTCATTTTTGCAACTGGTGCGAAGGTTTCGCCATAGTCCAGTCCTGGACGTTGCGAACAACCTTTGGCAACCAAACGAGCTTTGTATCGAGGGTTACCATCTTCTGACTTAATCGAAAAAGTCCACATGGAATTGATTGGTTTTCTTCATTGTGGTATTTCTTTCACCAAAGTCCAAGTGTTATTATCATGTAATGCCCTCATCTCTTCATCCATTGCATGCTTCCACTGATACCAGTCATTTCGTTTCATTGATCGTTTGTGGAACTTCCCCTGAATAGTGTAATAGTACGAAACTTGTCTCGTAATCTCGGAGCCAATTTGGACGATGAGTCACCCTCTGACTATGGCGTGAAGACATTGGTTCAACGTCACCATGTCTAGGATAATTCTCACTTCCATCATCCATCATCACTTATCATTCTCTGGGACTTCCACCGGATCAATCGGATCCGCAGCCTCGGCTACGGGAATATCAGTAATACAGTTTTCCTGACTAAAACTGTCCTCTTTGTTTTTCTCTAGACGGGAAGAACTAAAAGGATAAACCGATTCGTCGAAAATGTCCCTTGAAACGACAATTTTCTTGCCGTCGTTATCCCACAACCGATAACCCATCGGCGCATACCCTACCATAATCAGCAATTTGCTTTTCCCTTCCAGCTTCGAGCGAAGATGTTTATTGAGGAGTGCGTAGGCAGCGCATCCAAACACTCTTATGTAACTAGAGTTTCCATTTCCCGGCCATTTTCGTTGTCCCGGGATTCGGGATGAACTTGTTCGTATATCCCGGGATCCCGGGATTTTTCGATGTTTCCTTAGAAAACTTATTTTTTGATTTAAAAACGATTTTATTCAATGTTCAGGGGTGAAGTTCATATTCTAGAAAGGCCAGATAATACAGATTACAAATTGGAACTCGATTTAATTCTAATTTGAATCTATTCTTTCGAAAAAAAAACGACTTCAAGAAGCAAATAATATTCACGTTTTTCTCGGATGGTAGAGTACTCTTTTGGAATATATGATCGTCGAGTCTGAAAAGAAGGGTTCGATTAACAACCCTGGAACAGATTATGGTCCAGGAAGATTTCGGATCGAAGGATTGTCTACAGAAACGTAATCGCAGTCCGGGATCCATGGATCGGGCGCATAAGTCTTGTGGCATCGTGGGATCATGCATTGGCTGCGAAAGTCAAAGTCGCCGTACAGAATTTAGTGGGAGGTTCGAACTTTTGGTAGCTTGCTAGGTGGTCAGTAGGAGTCCAAGCGAAGCTTTGTTAGCAGCAAGAACCAGGAAAATTAGGCAGAGCATCGGGGTCGGAGCTCTTGTACTTGCGCATGTGCTGGAAAGTTTGTTGTACGAACGTCGATTGGAAGGACATAAATTGGATCAAGAATTGTTTTGGAGGCAAGAAGCTCAGGAAGACTGACTCAATGTTGGGCGGCGCGATTAGATTAGCAAGGCAAATATCAGCTAGTGTACACAACCTCGCTGTAGACGGGAGATGGGTAGGAAGCAGGTGCCAAATAGATGTTACTGATCTTGTGCTGTAGATACTTGTCGTTTAATTAATAGAGAGCTGTACTGCCGCTAACCGCAAGTCGAGCACATCTGTATATGGGGCTCCATATACAGATGTGCTCGACTTGCGGTTAGCGGCAGTGTAGCTGCTGGAAAAAGTATCAGTCAGTAGCCCTCCATTGAGTGGTATAGGGGAATCTAATATTTTTGGGGAAGGCGTTCTATTAACTATCTCCGATATTTTCATGTCTGTTCCTCTCTTACTAATTTAATAAAAAGATGAGATCGATTGTGCTTCACAAAGAACCTTAGCTCCGTATACTTGCCTGAGCCTACCAAATAAACGAACTTGGAAAAAAATCATGTCTGATGGGAGGTATAAAAATATGATATGAGTTTATCACCTAAGTTGGGTTTCGCGTTCTAAACAAATAACTTTTGTAAGAAGAAAAATTACACTGTTTGCGAACCGGAAATGAAACAGTATTCTTTGTCCCGGGTATCCCGGGATTTTCGGGATTTCAAAAGTAATATCCCGGGAATCGGGAAATCCCGAATTTTTCTAAATCCCGGGATTTTTTGTCCCGGGATGTCCCGGGATGGAAACTCTATACGTAACTCACATCAGGTTTATTCCCAAACCACATTTCATATCTTCTTCTAATTGGCATCAAATTCCCACACTGGGACAGAGCCGCCTCGCAGCTTAGTGTTCATTAAGGTACACCGGGGCAAGTTGAAATGCGGGGTAAGTTGAAACAGAAACTGTAATTTAAAAAGGAAATGACCGAATGTTCTGATAATTTTTTTCAACAAACTACTCGCCTAAACGCATCTTCTGACTGCCATTCCCGAAAGATTGCAGCTTTCAAAAGCAATTCCTGCCATTGTTTATTTTTCGCCCTTTGCAAAATCAAAACCAACTATTTGACGTGCCAATGAAACAGGTCTCGAAACGATGTTTGGAAGAGTTTTTTCATTAAATTTTCACGGGAGGTAATCATTCAATGCTGAATAAGCATAATGATTATGAAAAATCGATGAAAGACCCGTTTTAGTTTTTGTATTTTGGTTGTTTGATATTGCTCTGCATGTTCAACTCATCGGGGCAAATAGAAATGCGTAGTGCGGGGCAAGTTGAAACAACGATTCAAAACGTCAACCTCGCAATTAAAAGTTTTTTTTTCTCAAAACTCAACATGGTCCGTAAATACATTCGAAAAACATAAACATGCAGACTTCTGAACATAAATTTAATTAATTTCCGCCCATTCTGTCATGAATGTAACCTTCCTACAATCTCCACTAGAATAAAAAGGGGTCATGTTTAAACTGCAGTTTTGATATTCTTAATCTTCTGAGCACTGACTCTCAGAAAATAAAACATAGAGTATGTAAACATTTCGTTAACTCCACCTTTCACTTCCCCAGCTGCCTAGTTCTCCAATAGAAGAGTGTATGAGAGATATGATCGCTGGAATTAATGTGCATTTATGAAGAAGCTACAACAGAATTAATCAACTGCGCAATATACAAGTGATCCAAATAATGAAGCATCCTGAATAGTAATCCGAGTGGTCACCCGTATGAGAAAATCAATTTGATAAATTTTCAGCGTTGTGCGTTCTCCAGATTTTTGTCTCTGAAAATACGCTTGTGACTTTATTGTACACTGCCCTTATTCGCATAAGAGTCCCATTTTGCCGACTTGAGTAATATGCCGTTGAATTTATCAAACTTGTTTTACATGGAGAAATACAAAAAAAAATAAATTGAGAAAAATTGATATCTTTCCAAAAAATTGACATAATATTCTTTATCCGTATTTATTGCTGTGGGACAATTAAATGAACCATACTTAAGTTTATTTTTTGTGTAAAAGAGTACCTATCAAAATCTGGAATCTGATTTTTATGCGAGTAAATATCAAGATGAGACAACAAAAGTGGGATTTGTTTTCAAATTTCTAGAACAAAGCCTACTATTTTATCAGTTTTTCTTAAACAGGAGACAATTTTAAGCAAATTTCTGAAAGAAAATCAAAATCGTCAAAAACTTACATGGGACTCTTATGCGAATCCTGGCAGTATTATAGTCCTCTTTACAACCTCGTGCTTATTGAGTCTCACTGAGTACATACATTTTGTTATTAATACGGCAAAATTAGCTTACGTCTGAATATAACACAGTGTTTCAACTTGCCCCGATTCGCGGGGCAAGTTGAAACGATGCATATAAAAAAATAATTTAAATATAAAAAATATTTATAAAAAAGTTTATGAAGGTTGTTTATTTTTTATGTATAATATTTGGTCCGAACTAGCAAACACCGCAAACGGATTCAAAATATATCAAAGGGAGATTTTTTTACAGCACTTCGAATTTCAACTTTGAAAAAACCGTTTCAACTTGCCCCGGTGTACCTTAAGCACTTCCACAGTTATTAACTGCGAGGTTTCTAAGCCAGGTTACCATTTTTGCATTCGTATATTATGAGGCTAGCACGATGATACTTTTATGCCCAAGGAAGTCGAGACAATTTCCAATCCGAAAATTGCCTAGACCGGCACCGGGAATCGAACCCAGCCACCCTCAGCATGGTCTTGCTTTGTAGCCGCGCGTCTTACCGCACGGCTTAGGAGGGCCCATTTCATATGGAGTCCTCGAATTTGCTAAGGCGTTTGTCGCAGTACGATTTGTGAGAAAAACCGAAGTATATAACGCTTCACCCCACAGATACATAGGAACATTTCCTTCATGTATCATCGTCCGTACTTTATCCATCAATGTCCGATTCATCATCTCACTCACCCCATTCTGTTGGGGAGTATATGGTGCAGTCGGCAACATTTGGATTCCTTTTCTTTCGCAATAGGTCTTGAATTCACTACCGAAATACCCCCATTATCTGAAAAAATGGGCGGATGCCATAGCTTCAAATTGCATAAATTTCTCAAGCACCTCACTCTTGTACTTCATCAAGTACACGACCACGAAATGTGTTAAATCATCTAAGAATGTCACGAAATACTCATGCCCATCATAGGTATTCTCGGCCATGCGACCGCACACATCTGAGTGCACCAATTCCAGTGGGCTCTTGGACTTGACCATGAATGATTTGTCAAATGACCCTCGAGTTTGTTTTCCAATTTCCAATTACTGGGCAGCAGGGACTATGTCCAAGGGCTTGACGATCCCTCCCCAGGCCATCTGCGAGTTGTGGGGCTTGCCTAGGATGTGGTGGGGTTTGACAATGGGCCCTGTTAAATTCCTATAAAAAGCTGCATGTATTCGCAAGTAGGCCCCATCAAAGCGACCGTGTGCCGCTCAAAGCGCACAAACCCAAGTCCTGGTGTTAGGTGGGATGCTAAACAGCCCTGACACGACGACCCTCCGACGAGACAGGAGGTTTGCGCAGGCCCAATAAGCCGCCTTGAAAACCAATAATTACGAACAATATAAGAGATAATGCGACTCGATATAATCGGCAAGCTTGGAACATGGAACTGCAAGTCGCTAGGTTTCGCAGGTTGCGACAGGATGATCTACGATGAATTATATCCCCGCAACTTCGACGTCGTGGAGAAGGAAGACCCAACGACGAGAAAGAAGCGTTCTACGCACAGCTGGAGCAGACATACGATGGATGCCCACTGCGGGACGTCAAAATCGTCATCGGTGACATGAACGCACAGGTAGGAAGGGAGGAAATGTAAAGACCGGTCATCGGACCGGATAGTCTGCACACCGTATCGAATGACAACGGCCAACGATGCATAAACTTCGCAGCATCCCGTGGAATGGTAATCCGAAGCACCTTCTTTCCCCGCAAAAATATCCACAAGACAACATGGAGATCACCTAACCAAGAAACGAAAAACCAAATCGACCACGTTCTAATCAACGGTAAATTCTTCTCCGACATCACGAACGTCCGCACTTACCGCAGTGCGAATATTGAATCCGACCACTATCTCGTTGCAGTATGCCTGCGCTCAAAACTCTCGACGGTGTACAACACGCGTCGAAGTCGGACGCTGCGGCTTAACATTGGGCGGCTACAAGACGGTAGACTAGCCCAAGAATACGCGCAAAAGCTGGAAGTGGTACTTCCAACGGAAGAGCAGCTAGGCGCAGCGTCTCTTGAAGATTCTTCCTGCCACAGCCTGATATGTGTAAGGGCAAAAACAGGAACCTTCTTTCGAACGAGTGTGAGGTAATCCAAAGGTGGCGGCAGCACTATGAAGAGCACCTGAATGGCGATGTGGCAGACGAAGATGGCGGTATGGTGATGAACCTGGGGGAACGCGCGCAGGACATAATTCTACCGGCTCCGAATCTCCAGGAAATCCAGGAGGAGATTGGCCGGCTGAAGAACAACAAAGCCCCTGGGGTTGACCAACTACCAGGAGAGCTATTTAAACACGGTGGTGAGGCACTGGCTAGAGCGCTGCACTGGGTCATTACCAAGATTTTGGAGGAGGAAGTTTTGCCGCAGGAGTGGATGGAAGGTGTCGTGTGTCCCATCTACAAAAAGGGCGATAAGCTGGATTGTAGCAACTACCGCGCAATCACATTGCTGAACGCCGCGTACAAGGTACTCTCCCAAATTTTATGCCGTCGACTAGCACCAATTGCAAGGGAGTTCGTGGGGCAGTACCAGGCGGGTTTTATGGGCGAACGCTCCACCACGGACCAGGTGTTCGCCATTCGCCAAGTACTGCAGAAATGCCGCGAATACAACGAATACAACAAAATACAACAAAATACAACACACATCATCTATTCATCGACTTCAAAGCAGCATATGATACAATCGATCGAGACCATCTATGGCAGCTAATGCACGAACACGGATTTCCGGATAAACTGACACGGTTGATCAAAGCGACGATGGATCGGCTGATGTGCGAAATTCGAGTTTCAGGGGCATTCTCGAGTCCCTTCGAAACCCGCAGAGGGTTACGGCAAGGTGATGATCTTTCGTGTCTGCTATTCAACATCGCTTTGGAAGGGGTAATACGAAGAGCAGGGATTAACACGAGTGGTACAATTTTCAATAAGTCCGTCCAGCTATTTGGCTTCGCCGACGACATAGATATTATGACCAGTGGTGCAATTTATCAACAATGCCTGCTGAGTGTGATTCTTTTGTTTTGTATTTTTCTCTGCTCCTCTTCGCCTATGACGGTGTCTTTCAGTCAGTAAGACAAAGCAGGAGTAGATTAGCTTACTCGGTTTGCCAACAGCGGGCTGAAGCTGATGATCAATTGGCACAAATTTCCTGTCACTGTCTTTCAAGTGATAGTATTCACCCATGCATTTATATAGGGCCGTCGCATTCACGCAGCAGCGAGTGAACTGAATGGACTGTCACTGCGGGCTGCGTGTGCAATGAGAAGAGAGGTCTTTTGTTTACTCTTTCTTTGATTGTTGCTGCTAACCATTTTCAGTTTTCACTTTTAGGAAGTGAGTGTGAAGAGGGTATGGTATCAATTTCAACAAATTTCAGTCACTGAGATTGATAAATCGCACCACTGATTATGACACGTTACTTTGAGAAGATGGAGGAAGCCTACATCAGACTGAAAAGGGAAGCCACGCGGGTCGGACTAGTCATCAACACGTCGAAGACGAAGTACATGATAGGAAGAGGTTCAAGAGAAGACAATGTGAGCCACCCACCGCGAGTTGGCATCGGTGGTGACGACATCGAGGTGGTAGAAGAATTTGTGTACTTGGGCTCACTGGTGACTACCGAAAATGACACCAGCAGAGAAATTCGGAGTCGCATAGTGGCTGGAAATAGTACATACTTTGGACTCCGCATACGCTCCGATCGAATAGAGTTCGCCGCCGTACCAAACTGACAATCTACAAAACGCTCATTAGACCGGTAGTCCTCTACGGACACGAGACCTGGACGATGCTCGTGGAGGACCAACGCGCACTTGGAGTTTTCGAAAGGAAAGTGCTGCGTACCATCTATGGTGGGGTGCAGATGGCGGACGGTACGTGGAGGAGGCGAATGAACCACGAGTTGCATGAGCTGCTGGGAAAACCATCCATCGTTCACACCGCAAAAATCGGACGACTGCGGTGGGCCGGGCACGTAGCCAGAATGTCGGACAGTAACCCGGTTAAAATGGTTCTCGACAACGATCCGACGGGCACAAGAAGGCGAGGTGCGCAGCGGGCAAGGTGGATCGATCAGGTGGGTGATGACTTGCGGACCCTCCGTAGACTGCGTGGTTGGCGACGTGTAGCCATGGACCGAGCCGAATGGAGAAGACTCTTATATACCGCACAGGCCACTTCGACCTAAGTCTGAATAAATATAAAATATAATAATATCCTACCGTGTGAATGAAAACCGCGTTAATCCAAAAATCCGCGGTAAAATTGATTTTTTCCGCCATTCATTTTTTCATCCACGCCGGTTCACGCCGCCGATTAAAGTCAACGGTGCGCCGCTGTGACGGCGTCGCCGCCCCGGGGAAAAAGTAACCACCACGCCGCCGCGATTCAAATATTTTTCAATTGTTTTGGTGTATGAATGAGTCACTTTATCACCGGATCAATCCACTTTGTAATTACGGCGCCTTTCTTGACAGCAACATAATGGTTTCATTTAATTGAGAATTTGAAAAACATAAATCGAACACTGCAGTGCACTGTTGGGGAAACCAGCGAGTCTGTTCTACTTTGCTCCAGATTCAAACACAAACACAATTTACACAATTCATGGATTGCCGTCCCAAGCACAGTTGTACCGTTTCATTTTTGAGTGATGCCTTTTCGCTGCATTACTAAGAAGTAGAACAGATTGCTAGCAAGACTAGTCATAATATCTGACGGAGAAATAACTTGTTTGGGCAAATACACCAACAAAAGCACCTTAGGAATTGCACCGTGAAAGAACGACATGGGACAATTATGCTAAGCATGACAGAGTATCTTTTATAAAATAGTTTCTCATATCTATCAGCCATTTCTTCCACACACCTGAAAACGATACGCCCACACATAGCTTTTAATTTCAATCAAAATCCGAAACACTGATCGAGCAAAACGAGCACAGACGAGAAAAAGACTTTTTATTCCATTGAAAGCCCGCGTCCTGAATTACTCGAGCCGAGCTGTCGATGGGTTTTCGCTATGTAGATGGGTACTTGTTTCCCGGCTCGAATTTCCCCAACGTATGAGAGGGGTCCAAACGAAGAGGATCCGGATGATGGGCGAACGCCAGCCCGCAGCTATAGGAATTGAATGAGACTGTGCCGATCTGCTCTGATGAATGTTGAATGGTTTCAATTTACGCGAAATGTTTTTACTTGAATTTGCTTTTTCGGGTTTCGGTTTTACGGAAAATCATGACTGACTAACTTCTACTCCTTGGGCCGATTGGGCGGTTGAGATCGGATGAAAAATTCAAATCAGTCAGCGGTTGAACTTTGGTATTGTTGCGGGCTAGTTGAAAGAGAATGAAAAAAGCTGATTCGTATTCGTTAGTCGTTCGGACAGAACCATTTGAAATCGATTTTTATGTTTGTTGAGTCGATTTGCTCCAGTGGTTAGAATAATGTATCTAAAACAAAAAGTGGTGGAAACATATCTCTGAGTAGCATGCATTTTCAATCCTGCTTAATTGGAATTTCAGTTTTCTAGCCTGTTAACATGATGCCCAGCACCGCTGAACAAGCGACTGCTCATAGCAGATTTTTTCCTCTACGAGCGTCCTCTCAGTTCATATGACCGTGGCAGAAGGGAATCGATTTTTCACTCCTGGCACCGTGGGACAGCGTCGCACTCCCTTTATGGACACATCCACGGTTGTCGTCGTACTCGTCATCATCATCGCCATCCAACCGTGACTGTGCGAAACCTCCCCTACCGTCCAGTCCGCGAGCTGCAACTGTTTCACGACCACCTTCATCACCGAAATGGAACAATCGATCAAGTTTAGTGCTCTTTGTTGGCCGGAATTTGCCTCCCGGGACGTGGCACACAAATAGTTACGTTGCTCGCCGTCCATCCAGCAGTCGAAGGGAAACAGCTGTCAACTACTAGATACCTACTGGGGAGCAGTTCTCGGAAAGTGAATGGATTATTCGTGGAATCTGCGTTTATGAAAAAAGCGAGCTCAATGGACGTTTGGTAAGTTTGGCCAGCTTGGAACGAGGATGGCAGTAGATGGAAATAGTAACGGGTGGCAACTCGTTATTCATTTTGGTTGCAGGAAAGCTGAAAGTGGTGTGTTTAAGGCATGAACTATTATTTTATTGTGTAAACATTCGTTGTATATTGTATGTAATAATAGACATACGGTATAAGGCATAACACTCGAAAATATTTATTTAAAAAAAAAAACGGATTGGGGAACGGTGTAAAAAATAACTGAAAATCGCCTATTTGTGTAAGGCCCCTAATAGAATTTGCAACATCACAGTTATGAAGACTACAGTTTCAATACTCGATGCATTTCGTTATTTTTATTTTGGTTAATTAGGATAACGCGTGGTAACTAGCTAAAGTCGCATGGGCACCTTTTTTGCCAATATATTTGTCTAGACGACAATTTAGGATCGAAGAACAGACAAACAGACATAACTCCTTGAATATTCCATATAAAAAAACATCGTATTTATTTCAAATTAAAATACGTTGAAACACTATCGCCATCTCTTGAGCAGTTTGCCCCTAACTGCATTCGCCATATTGGATTCATCTGTCAACTTTCTAGCACACGCACACCAATGCAATAAACTTCGAATCAACCTACTGTCAGTCGCACAGCTGATTGATGTTTACAGAATTGGCAGTCAACAACAACAAGTACGAAAAGCATCAATTTTCGCTAGTTACTAGTTCTGCTCTACTGACATCATAAGTGGAATTAATTTCACCGTCGGACCATGCAGAAAAATACATCGTTGCGCGGAGCACATACGAGGATACATATTTCTAAAACTCTGTTCCGAAGATCATCTGTGTTTGTACCTGAGAAGAAGAGTACGGACCGCTTGCAGCAAGGCGGATAATAATAAAGTATACCCAACTATGGGGAATTTAGTTCGTGAACAGGTAAGAATTGGATTTAATGCACTTAAAGTATATTTATTATGTCTACCTATGATTGTAGGTCGTGAACCAAACGTCCGTTACTGCTGGTGGACACAGAAAGATGAATGAAATGGAATAAAAGGCAGTCTAGTGTATTTCAATGCAGAATCTAATTAGAAGGAAGAACAAAAATCATGTTAGTCCGCAAAAAAGTCATCGAACGTTTGAATGCAAGAGCCGTTGATGGAGCGCTGGCGCTGGACGAACTGAATGATACCGGTTCCAATAACAAACATAAATCGGTGGATTAGTAGGTCGCAATCAAATTTAGTCGAATGTCTGCTAATACTAGTGCTAAATATACCATAGGCGATAGGGTGTTGTGATATTTGATAAAGAAAATAATAACTATAAAATGGTACTGTATATAAATCATAATGTTTAAATGTTCCGCAATAAAGAGTTGACGTGTTTAATATTATGAGTGAGATTTAAAAAAGTTGATATACATAACTTGTTAATTTTCTTTGAGCAGAGATCGATCACGTGGAGTTATCGTATTATTGATTACAAGAAGGAAATTGTAAGCAAAGCTGAACATATTACAATCTAATTGGTAAATTCATTCTAAGCGCTTTTCTGTTCCGTTTGATTTTGGCTTGCATTCGTTTCGTTTGGTTTGCTTTTTGCAGTTGCTGTTTGACATCACGTAAAAAGCATTGGAACAATGTATTGAATGTTTTATCAACTAAAACATTAAAACAATTACAGCAGACAAACTCTTTAAATGAGTCGTATTTAAGATATTCTTTCAGGCGAGTTTTAACGTTATTCCTATTCTGATGCAGAAATTTTGGAAAGTATTGCTTATAAGCTTTGAATGCCAACAAACCGATCTCAAATGCTTGGGTTCCCGGATAGCAAACTAGGGTAGAATACGGCTTTGGCAGGGTGCGACAATTGTTGGCACCCTCAACAATATTTGCGTTTTCCAGCAAACATACACTATTTATGAACATAAATTTGATTCAATCACACAATTTCAAGTCTAGGCTTTCATTTGAATAAGTTGTTTGTGTAAAAGTAGCAAGATATGACGAATTAATCACCGAAACAAATTTGCTCCTACGAAATCCTTGCCATTATTGCATCGCCCAAGAAAGCAGCAGACGAAAAGCAAACTGTTACTTACTTTTTTGGATCGCCTGTTTCTTCTCTTTATCGTGTATGATACGACAAATTCGGTACGTAAACTACTTTTTACACTTTATTATCACTTGATTATCACCACAAATAGCTAATTTATCCAATATTTGCTCCATGTTTCACTATATAAAATTGGGACTGTTCGTTTTCTTTGGCAGCAGCGCACTTCGGAATAGAGCGAGAGAATGTGTTTGTGAGCATATCAAACACACGCTAAAAAAATACCACGCACAATTCCATGTGATTTGATTTTAGCAAAACTACGAACAA